>NW_028318294.1:11977083-12321666 GCF_062004578.1 Staurois parvus | reverse complement strand
GCAACAATTTTTAAGCCAGTGTGCATGGCGCGTAAGACAATCTCTGGGAGAAAAAAAAATCTCAAACAAACATACAAAGCAATATTAATTAAGCTTGGGTAGTTAGCAGAGGCGGACTGGCCATTTGGAAACTCGGTCACTGCCCAAGGGTCTGGGGTCAGTAGGGGGCACCATGAGATGCTCCTGGTACCTTTTTCATAGGCTTTTTTGAGTTTGGGCAAGGACACAGGGGCCCCATGATCCCCTATTGCCTGGGGGCCCCATGAGTTGTCAGTCCACCCCTGGTAGTTAGTGAGACAAGGCAGGAATATGGCAATAGATTGGGAGGGGGAGTAACAGTTACAGAGGTGAGTATGGTAATAAAACAGTTGGAAAATGATTTAGAAAACCAAGGTGTACATTTAGTTAATTAACCAAATCAATCCATTAAAATGCATCACACACAAAAAAGGGCATTCAATATTATTATTATTATACAGTATTTATAAAGCGCCAATAGTTCGCTCAGCGCTGTACATTACAAAGGGGGACAGAACATGTGACAGAACAATACCAATACAATGCAAAACATGAGGGGATCGAGGGCCCTGCTCTTTCGAGCTTACAATCTAGGAATATTCAATATTACAGCATCATACACCTGTCCCTCTAATAAAGTTGTGTACCTTATCCAATGCAAAAAGTGCAACAAAGGATGCTACGTTGATGAAACAGGACAGACATTGCAAACAACAATGAATTTACACAGACACACCATTAAAAAGAATAAGGAAGATGATATCTGCACACCAGTAGGACATAATTTCTCACAACCAGACCACACCATGAAAGACATGCATGTTTTGGTATCTTAAGGGAACTTCAAAATTACACAGGAAAGGAAAACTTTTGAAGAATGGTAATTGTATTTGACACAAAAGATAATGGACTAAATGTGGACCTTAGTTTCTAAATCATTATCCAACAATACCATCCTTACCTTTGTGACTATTACTTCCCCTTCCAGTCTATAGCCCTCCCCCTGCCTTATCTTATTAACTACCCAAGTTCAATTACTATTGCTGTGTATGTTTGTTTGCGCTTTTTTTTCCCTCCGATATTGTCCTAAGCTGTGTATGCATGGGTCGAAAATTGGCCAAAATTGGAGGTTTAGCAGGATCCTTCCGACTTTCAGCCTGTGGGTACAGCTGCCTATTCTACAGAAGCCGGTCTTAGGAGCAGCTTCTGTTGAATGAGCATGCTGAAAAACCAGCATCTGACCAGCTTCTGATCAGCAATGGAAGCCAATGGATGAGGGAACTGCCCTGTCAGTTATCTGATGAAGGGTTCCTGTGAGACTCCGAAACTTGCTGTAATTATGTGACCATTCATTAAAACTTTTTGACCCATATTGGTCCATCCAAGGGGCCACAAAGGAGCCTTTTGCCACTTATAATGCCTCTGTAGATTACAGTCTGTGTTTTGTTACTCCAGTGAAAGAAACCTATTATTTAGACTTGCTACTACTTTTTTCCTAAGCTATTGTTGCCCTTTCTCTTATGGCTTTTTTCTTGGAACTTTTATCATCATCATCATTATTTTTTAAAATTCTATCTATTGAAGTTTTTTTTCCAACATGCAAAAGAAAGTAAGAGAAATAACAAAGTTATTGTTGTCATTTACATAGCATGGTGCAAGGTACTACCAAACTAGGCAAGGAACCACCCCAGGGGACAATTCATTTTTTACTTGCTTTTATATAGTACCAACAATTTACACAACACTTTACAAATTGTACATCATCATCCATTCATGCCTTTAAGGAGCTTACAATCTATTGTCCCAACCTCATATTTATACCTACTATGTCCAGTTACCCTACCAGCATGCCTGTAGAGTGCGGTAGGGAACTCAAGCAAGCCTAGGGAGAACATGCAAATCCCATTCAGATAGGGTTCTGAATAGGATAGGGACCCCAATGCTACAAGACAGAAGTGACAATCACTAAGACGCTGTAAAGGGGCTTATAAAGGAGCTGTAATAGCAGTGATCTCTAGCAGTCTTATGAAACGTTCCTCCAGTCTATGACTGTCTTCTAAAACATGGCCCCTATAACAGGTCTGCAGTTTTGACCATTAGCGTGCAATTAGTTTCTGGCCATGTCCTGTTGCATGTCTGCAGTCTCTAACAGCTTTCTATAGCATTACATTATATGCGGCCCCTTGGTGATGTCTGGGGCTGCACTTGTGGCTTCCCAAATCAAGTAAGCTAACCACCACGAATCTAATTTATTAGATGCAGAAGAGCAGAGCCTAGTGATGTGATGTGCAGCTCCAAAAACCCAGTGGGACATTTTTTTCCACCGTATCTGAAAAAAGAAATCTTATTTGTGGTTGAATATTGACAGAGATGATTTACAGCCATAGCAAACATTTATTAACCACTTGCCTATCGGGCACTTTTACCCCCTTCCTGCACAGGCCAATTTTCACCTTTCAGTGCTGTTGCACTTTGAATGACAATTTCACGGTCATGCTACACTGTACCCAAATGAAATGTTTATCATTTTTATTTTCACACAAATAGAGCTTTCTTTTGGTGGTATTTATTCACCACTGAGGGTTTTATTTTGTGCACTATAAACAAAAAAATTAAAAAAAAAAGGTTTTCTTTGTTTCTAATTTAAAATTTTGCAAACAGGTAATTTTCCTCCTTCACTGATGTGCGTTGATGAGGCTGCACTGATAGGCAGAACTAATGGGCACTGATAGGCAGCACTGATGGGCACTTATGAGGTGACAATGATAGGTAGCACTGGTGGGCACTGATGAGGTGGTACTGGTGGGCATTGATGAGGAAGCACTGATGATGCACTGATATGCAGCAATGATGGGCACTGACAGGCGGTACTGAATGGCAGCACTGACTGGAGGAACTGACTGGCGGCACTGATGGGCAGCACTGCTGGGTGACACTGACGGGCGGCACTGCTGGGTGACACTTCTTGGCACTGATGGATGGCACTGCTGGGCACTGATGGGTGACACTGCTGGGCAGAACTGATAATCAGGGCATTGATCATCTGTGCCCTTATAATCGGTGCAGATCTCCCCTGTCACATTTGCCGGTTATTGGCAGCACTTTCCTCATGCTGTGACAGCGTGAGGAAAGTGCAGCCGATAACCGGCAACTGTATTTACTCGGTGATCTACTGTGTCATTGAACCAGGGGCGGACTGACCATTTGGAAACTCGGGCACTGCACGAGGGCCCGGGGTCAGTAGGGGGCCCCATGAGATGCCCCTGGTACCTTTTTCATAGGCTTTTTTGAGTTTGGACAAGGACACAGGGGCCCCACGATCCCCTGTTGCCCGGGGGCCCCATGAGTTGTCAGTCTGCCCCTGCATTGAACACAGCTGATCATGTGGTAAAAGGCTGCTGTGATTGGCCTTTTACCTCATCATGTGATCAGCTGTGTCTCTAGGAGACAGCAATCACCGAAAGCGCTGGGTGTGCACCTCTTGGGGTGTGCAGGGGGTGTTGTGATGGGAGTCACTTTGGGTGGGGGGCCCATGGAACCCAGCTCACTTTGGAGAGGTGGGGAGACCCCTGTCTCAGCTCCCCATATCCCTCTTATGTGTAAGTTACCCTGTGCCTGTTAGGGGTACAGGGTGATCTGTCCTAATATTGTGTAGACATGTCTAGGAGATAGGTGGGGTGGAGGTTGTGGATTGTTTGGTGTTGTGTGGCTGCATCCCATTGTTCTATTGTTTGTCTTGCTTGGGAGCAAACTATTATGGGATGTATGTGTTTATGTGTATTAACTTTGTGCGGGGGGTGTCTCCAGCAGCCCTCCCTCCTGATGGGACTGTTTGCTGGTGTGAAGTTTGAATACCTGTGTGTCTCTTGTCACTAAATGTAGATTGCCCCGCCCTGTGTCATTATGCAGGGAGGGGGGACTGTCCCTTGAGTGTATGTATCTTGTATCTGTGTTGAAATAAAGTAGTCTACCTTCTGGATTACTTCAATATTGGTGTCATCGAGTCTTGTATGGTCTGCTGTGGTATCTGTTGTCAGTGTTCGGACAGAAAAGCAATATTCTAATGGAAGTACTCAGCGCAGGCTAGGTCAGTTCAGTTACAGGCGTGTTCTGGGAAGACATCCATGGACACCCTCCCAGGACTGGACAACCGTGCTGTAGCCATCTTTCGGCTATAGCGTGGTTGGGAACGGTTAATTAAAATAACACATAAACACAATAACATTAACCCAATATAAAAGAAAATTATGGGTCAGAGGTAGTGACCATGGATCCAATGAATCAAATGTTTTCCATATAATATCTATATAATTAAAAAGCAAAATCTTCAAACATTTTTCAGTTTATATAGTGAATGTTTGAGTTTGTAAAGAAGAATACAAACACTGCTATTTTTTTGAACAGTCTAATATTCACTTTTCTTCAATTTTGTTAGAGGAACAACACAAATTTGATATATTTTTCTTCATGTTTTGATTTGGAATAGAATGTGTCGTGTTCCCAATGCATTTGTGTGTATGGAAATAAAAGCTATTAGAAGGATTTTGAGCTTTATTCACTTTTTTCAACACACTGCTATTATTTTGAACACAACTGTATATAAATTAATAAGGGGAGGAGAGCTCACCACAAAATCCAAGCTCAAAATACTCTCCACATAGAAAATGGCTTTTGCTTCTCAAACCCAAAGTATCTGAAAAAAGGAATCTCATTTGTGATTGAATATTGACAGAGATTATTGACAGCAATAGCAAATCTTTATTAATTAAAATAACACATAAACACAATAACATTAATCCAATATAAAAGAAAGTTATAGGTCAGAGGAAGTGACCATGGATCCAATGAATCAAATGTTTTCCTTATAATATCCATATAATTCATTGGTAATTACATTTTGTAAATATATAATTGTTGATTGGACTGAGAGCTCTCAGAGAAAAGGGACAAACATAGAGAGTAAGGAAAACAGGAAAAAAGCCACTAAAAAAATTCAGCTGCTATATTGATATATTCCTTTCTGTCCGTTGCTCATTTTGTGTGAAGATATGCTGGATAAGCCATAAGGATCCAAAACGTAATGGAGGTCAAGAAATAGACTGCTGGACATAGAAATGACCAAATAGTGATTTCACTAGATCAGTCGCATTGAACCATCCTTAATGCATGTGTATGGTTGTACAGTGTCCCGATCAGGAAAGGAGCATCTGATATAATCCAGAGGAGGACAATAAGATGTGAGGACTGCCTATGGATGTAAATCCACTTTCATATACAGTATGTATAGACAGATACCTCCCTCACACATAAAGCCACTTGGAGCTGGTATGCTTCCATGCAAGTAAGCATCAATAATGCAGATGCAGAAAACAGGCACATATCTCATGGATGGTGCAATAATAAAAAGCCACATTTCATTCCACAAATTCAAAGTATAGTCCCTCTTGTCAAGGTGTGAAAGAAAAGTTTAATTATCAGTCCATGGTACATAGACACATCATAGATCCTGATGCAACCAAAGACTCCTCCTGACCGATTTTGCAGGACCCCCACCGGCTGCATCAGAGGCTGCCTCAGCTTCAATCATACACATGCATTAAGGATGGTTCAATGCAATTGATCTAGTGAAATCGCTATTTGGTCATTTCTATGTCCACCAGTCTATTTCTTGACCTCTATTACATTTTGGATCCTTATGGCTTATCCAGCATATCTTCACACAAAATGAACAATGGACAGAAAGGAATATATCAATATAGCAGCTTTTTTTTTTAGTGGCCACTTTTTTTTCTGCTTTCCTTACTCTTTATGTCTATCCCTCTTCTCTGAGAGCTCTCAGTCCAATCAACAATTATATATTTACAAAATGTAATTACCAATGAACTATATGGATATTATAAGGAAAACATTTGATTCATTGGATTCATGGTCACTGCCTCTGACCTATAACTTTCTTTTATATTGGGTTAATGTTATTGTGTTTATGTGTTATTTTAATTAATATAGATTTGCTATTGCTGTCAATAATCTCTGTCAATATTCAATCACAAATGAGATTCCTTTTTTCAGATACTTTGGGTTTGAGAAGCAAAAGCCATTTTCTATGTGGAGAGTATTTTGAGCTTGGATTTTGTGGTGAGCTCTCCTCCCCTTATTAATTTATATACAGTTGTGTTCAAAATAATAGCAGTGTGTTGAAAAAAGTGAATAAAGCTCAAAATCCTTCTAATAGCTTTTATTTCCATCCACACAAATGCATTGGGAACACGACACATTCTATTCCAAATCACAACATGAAGAAAAATACATCAAATTTGTGTTGTTCCTCTAAAAAAATGGAAGAAAAGTGAATATTAGACGGTTCAAAAAAATCGCAGTGTTTGTATTCTTCTTTACAAACTCAAACATTCACTATATAAACTGAGAAATGTTTGAAGATTTTGCTTTCCTTTGAATGACTTCATGAATATTTGGTTGTAGTCTCACTGTTTCTGAGAACTGCTGTACATCTGTGTTGCATGGAGTCCACCAACTTCTGGCACCTGTGAACAGGTATCCCAGCCCAGGATGATTGGACTACATTCCACAGTTCTTCTCTATTTCTTGGTTTTGCCTCAGAAACTGCATTTTTGATGTCACCCCACAAGTTTTCTATTGGATTAAGATCTGGGGATTGGGCTGGCCACTCCATAACGTCAATCTTGTTGGTCTGGAACCAAGTTGTTGCACGTTTACTGGTGTGTTTGGGGTCGTTGTCTTGTTGGAACACCCATTTCAAGGGCATTTCCTCTTCAGCATAAGGCAGCATGACCTCTTCAAGTATTCTGATGTATTCAAACTGAGCCATGATCCCTGGTATGCGATAAATAGGCCCAACACCATAGTATGAGAAACATCCCCATATCATGATGCTTGCACCACCATGCTTCACTGTCTTCACAGTGTACTGTGGCTTGAATTCAGTGTTTGGGGGTCGTCTGACAAACTGTCTCCGGCCACTAGACCCAAAAAGAACAATCTTACTTTCATCAGTCCACAAAATGTTGCGCCATTTCTCTTTAGGCCAGTCAATGTGCTCTTTGGCAAATTGTAACCTCTTCAGCACATGTCTTTTTTTCAACAGTGGGACTTTGCGGGGGCTTCTTGCAGATATCTTGGCTTCACATAGGTGTCTTCTAATTGTAACAGTCCTCACAGGGAACTTTACACCTTCTTTCATCTTCCTGGAGCTGATTGTTGGCTGAGTCCTTGCCATTTTGACTATTCTTCTATCCATTTGAATGGTAGTTATTCACTTTCTTCCACGTCTTTCAGGTTTTGGTTGCCATTTTAAAGCATTTGTGATCATTTTAGCCGAGCAGCTTATCATTTTCTGCACTTCTTTATATGTTTTCCCCTCTCCAATCAACTTTTTAATCAAGGTACGCTGTTCTTCTGCACAATGTCTAGAACGACCCATTTTCCCCAGAATTTCAGAGAGAAATGCACTGTAACCAGCATGTACAACATTTGCTGCCTTCCTTCCTTAAATAAGGGCAATAATTGCCACCTGTTTTTCAAAGAATGAATGACCTCACTAATGGAACTCCACACTGCTATTATTTTGAACATGTCCCTTTCAATTAGTGATTCAATTACACAGAATCAGCAGCATGCATGTCATGACTGTTGGGTCTGTTGGATTTCTATTACTCTTCTACACCTGCTAGTAAATTATTTGCCATGTAGAAATATCATTTCTACCAAAAACAGTGATTGATCCGGTTAGTGATGTCTGACTGCTATTATTTTGAACATAACTATATATTCCAAGATATAAGCCTGGTAGGATCATATTTTCTTTTATTTTTTTATAACATTTTTTCCACCACTAATACTAAACCCTGATGAAGAGGACATGTTGATGATGTTCATGACCCCGACAGATGATGTTCATGTGGTGGTGATGTTGACCAGTTAGCTTAGAGAAAGGATTTGGTAAGACAAAGATTCATTTCTTTAGACCAGACTATATAGTTTACCCCAAGTGGATTGTAGTTTTTTTTATCAGCAAACCTGAAATATTACTTTAAAGTATTCCAAACCCCTCACTGTAGACTTCCAGAGACATAGCCTCTTAAATAGTTTATAGTGGAACAGTTAAACTTAAAGTGAACTATGACAGAGCTGAAAGCTTGCTGGGCAGCCAATGCAAACCTTTGTCTCCGCACCTTGGCTCCACTCCATAACCTCTTTCCCATAATAAACAGAAAGCTCAGCTAAAGGCAAATCACTGTTTTGTGTTGTAATTTACAGATACAAGCAGTCATTTATATTGGATGGGAGATTTAATGGGCTTTTATTTCTTTCTTTTATTTTTTATTATTACATATAAATCAACACAAGGAAAGGGGAAGCTTTTTTTTTTTTTTAAACAGAATTTTCATCTTGGAAAATGTAATCAAGGATGCAATTAGTGTTTTAAAGGAAACCATTGCTAAGCATGATTAGCATCTATGCTGACCACATGACGTAGCATCAATTAAATTTAAAAAAGTAACAACCCTTTAGTGGGCCTCAACAGGCTTCTTTTGGAAAACATTGTTTGTGAGAAATGTTATTGGTAAAAATTATAATTTAGCACACACAATTACAGTACACTAATAGATAATCTGATTTTGTTCGAAGCACAGTCCGAAAGGGAGATCAGTTACTGTAAAATGGTCCCATTAAATGGAATGTACATTTTTATTTTTTATACTTAAAGAAGAAGATTGGGGTATTTATAAAAACAAACATCTATATCCACTTTTATTCTGCAGCATTGGTGTGATGGCGTCCCATGTCTTTAAGGCCGAGGACCAGGGGCGGACTGACAACTCATGGGGCCCCCGGGCAATAGGATATCATGGGGCCCCTGTGTCCTTGTCCAAACTCAAAAAAGCCTATGACAAAAGGTACCAGGGGCATCTATTGGGGCCCCCTACTGACCCCGGGCCCTCGGGCAGTGCCCGAGTTTCCAAATGGTCAGTCTACCCCTGCCGAGGACTGAGTGATCATATACTGTATCCACTGATCACTCATTTCTTAGTCTTCTTGGAGCAGAGAGCAATGACTGTCAGTCACCGCTCTCCACTCTACCCCTCTAGTACTCACTGGAACGTCAGGCTGGAGAGGGTGTGGGCGCAGCTGGCTCTGACTCTTAGCTGCACACTGAGAGGCGGAGCCAACTGTCAATCAGGCAGCTGGGTGGATCCCAAGAATACAATCAGGATCCTTCCAGAACCTGGATATCAGTTTCATTGTTTCTGCTGTTGTCCCTGTTTGAGTTTACAGAGGGACAGGAACAGCTGTAATCAAAGACTGTTATTACAGGGCTTTGGGTAGCCTGTTAAGTCTGCCCACCATACAGAGGACCAAACAAAGAGGATGTGGACGTCTTGAACTGCTGGAATGTTGGGAGGAGATGGGTAGTGTGGCAGAAGTAGTTCCATACAGACTAAGCCTACTTTGTGCACTAAGCAGAGGACCTAGAGATCTGAGGCACATGAGGTCTTAGGAAAGGAAAAGGAGGGTTCAGGGCAATGCAAGGAAGACATTAGGAGAGAGAGTGCTTGCAGATGGTTGCTGGTAAGACACCGCTGCATTTGAGATGGAAAGAGGCAGTGCAGAGGACATTCCCTGGTTCCTGGGATTGTCACTGACACTGACTGAGCCCACTGCTCAGTTGTTGGAGAGAATGCTGTGGACGCTGTTTTTATTGAGTCACTGTTGGGGAATGGAGAGAGGTCATCTGTTGCCATAGAAGTTGGTCAGAGACCACTGGCCAGCCCCATTACACTCTGTTAAAAGGAACAGCATTGTGAGTCACAGTACAGGCCCCTTTACTATTGTTTGGAGGAACTTTATCCTGAGTGCTCCAACATCAGATTTGGGCCCTAATGTCCTGGCCAGCAGAGAGAAAGGGTTTAAAATGGACTGCCAAACTATTATTGTTTAACTACTCCCTATAGGTAGGATTACCCCTAGTATAGATTTTAGGGACCACTCTCTGTTCCACTTGTTTGTCACCAACTGTAAATCTTAAATATCATTGTTTTACATATTTATTGAACAATTAAAACTACTTTCTTTTCCTTTAAACTGATGGGGTAATGTATACATTTGCAACACATATTCCACCTTCAACCTAGGTGTGACAGAGAGCATTGTGTTGCTTGAAAAGTAGTTGGCAGTGCAAATAGGGGACCAGAGAAAATAGTGGCTCCTTCAGGGGTAAGCACTACATAAGGTATAGTTTTTTTAAGTTATAATTATGTTGTAATATATAGAGAATATATTGATATGGACTTGTAAACTAACTGAAAGCTCCACTTTAATTAATAGATGCATATTTGTGTTACTAAAGGCTTCAATTCTATTCTTTTTTTGTTTTTTTTAATAACAACAATGGCTTCTAAACAACATAGATGCAGCAGTTCCTGTGTAGCACTCATGAAATACATTGGCCTGACTCAATAAGTGCAAGCCATAATGAGCACTTGTGAGAGTTGGAACTGCTCATTATCCCCTGCAGACGTTTTTCAGCATGTTGAAAAGTCTCTGAGACTGATGACTGATTATTCTGTTTTCTGCATAGAAAGGAAAAACTTCTTTTACAGCTCATGGGCCACAGTAAAATGTTGGCCGGCATGGAGAGAAAAATGCAGAGCGGGGATTGTAGTGTAGCAGTTTTGACAATGACTGGGAGATCTTTCGTCTTGTGCTGTTATTGATGAAAGCTCTGACTGTTTATGACTTGCTATAAAATGGTCCTTCCAAGCTGTAAATTTAAATGATGGATACAGGAATTTAGAACTGCAGAAAACAAAGTTAACAAAAGTTAAGAGTACAACAAGAGTGACCAATCAGATTCTTTGCACTTAACTTTCCTTCAGGGCTGTGCCGGGGTGGATGAAGCCACTTAGGCCATTCCTTGTCATTGGTTGCTAAGGTGCTGGCAGCCAGGGCACACAGTATCATTGGTTAATAGCTTGTTGGTGACCAGGATGCACAGCATCATTAATTACATAGGTTGCAGGGAGTCGGGTTCTGCAACATCATTGTGGTGCCCCCTGCACTATACCAACAACAATATTAACAGCCCAGGGGGAGAACATGTACTGAGGAAAGAATGTCCAGTATGGACCCCAACTGTGGTTCCATGAGTGCCTCCTGAGGCAGGCTCCCTAAAACAGTTCTAAAGACTCAGCTTTTTGAAAAAAAAAATTAAAATAATAAAGTTTTAGTTACCTGCTCTGTGCAATGGTATTGCACAGAGCAGCCCCAAACTTCCGCTTCTGGGTCCCCTGCTGGCAATTTTGTCTCCTCCTCTTCTATGTCTGCCCACATAGTAAGTGCTTGCTATTGGGGCAGATGTGTGGTCTTGATCCCGGGCCGGGCTGTGTGCATCTATTGGCACATAATAAGGCTTGGTACCATCCCCTGCTCCCTCCTAAAAGGATTTGATTGACATCAGGAGCCAATGGCTCCCGCTGCTGCCTCTGTGTCTGTGAGAAGAGAGAGTAGTGATGCTGCTCTTGGGCACAGTGCTGGATCGAAAGAGGAGCCAGGTAAATATTTTTTGGGGGAACTGGGGGGATCTGATTCTGTAAGGTTTTTTACTTTAATGCAGAGAATACATATTAATGTAAACAACCTTTAGCCTTTAGAACCACTTTAAAGCGGTTTTACACTTTGGAAATAAAAAATTAAAAAAGCATATCCTCATATAGTGTGTACATACCTCAGTCTGTAGCACTCAGTGTGGATCTTGTCTGCTCTCCTCTTCTTCTGCTATCTAGGCAATCATGGAAGATGGCCCCGCCCCCCTCTAGCTCACAAAAGGTGATCGAAAGCCTCAGCTGTGCATGTTTCCCTATGAGAATGTCTTCCCTGTGACAGTGCCTAGGCCTAAAAGCCAGTTGGTGGCAGTCGTGTATTTAGCTTTTGTGCTGCCCTAGGCAACACAAAAGTCGTCTTCCCCACGGACACCGACCAACACTCCCCCTTCCCCCTCCCACGACAAGAGCCTGAGATTGACTAACAACACCCCTGCCCCCCACCTGGGAGAGCTTTTCACTAATCCAACCAACCCCCCCTCCCCCCACTGCGATAGAGAGAAAGACACTCATCTTCACAGCTCTGGACATCCCTGGGAATGAGAGTCTGGCTCTACATACTCCATCAAGCAACCCTCAGCCTCTATCGGATCCCACATGGTTCCCATGGTGCACGTATCCCTTCTTTCATCCCTTCTTCTGGAGGGGAGATGCTGCCCCCCTGAGAAATGCCGCCCTAGGCAAGTGCCTTGTTTGCCTTGTGGTAAATACGCCCCTGGTTGGTGGGTTCAAGTATTTTTACATGTCCTAGGGAGTAATGACACCACACCTCTAGGTTGCCAGCAAGGCTGATTTCAGCATGTGCTGGAGTAGAAAGAACTCACAAGGGAGTGCTGGCAAGGTGATTATAAGGGGGTCAAGGGATGCCTTCTGCAGAGACACGTTGGCAGTTACAGCATACAGTGGTGTCACCCCCTACTGACTGGAAATGAAAGAGCAGCAACACACTGATATGTCATCAGTTCTACTCACTCTGCTCTCTCCTTTTGTCAGCACATGTGCCTACAGCAGAGCCTCACTGGTTGTCATCACTGCCCCTCTCTCCCCCAGTCTGAGTTCTGCTGTACAAAGGATGATAGGAGACTAATAAGAAGACAGGTTAATTTACGTATTCTAGCTGCATATAAAAACACAATTCATTTTATAAAGGAATACAAAACCACATTAAAAGGTATTTTATTTTTTACATCTGCTTAGAATTCAGCTTTACCTCCACTGGCATTAATTTACACAGCTGTCAAAAAAAAAAGGTTAAAAATACAATTTTTCATGCAATATTCTGTCATTAATATGCATGTCACATTTACCATAAAACCACTGTTATGCACAATATATGAACCATAAAGAAGGATCTAATCACAGTATAAGTAATGTTTTATCTTCGGACACCTAGAGATCGCCTGCATTTCAAAACCCGCTAAAGTGGCAGGGTTATAAAATACATGAAAGATTGGCCCTAAAGTGCAAATTCTGCTATGTTCAAGAATGCATTAATTAACAACCAAGAGAGTCATTATACAGAACGAGACAGTAGCCAGAGATTGAAAATGAAAGACTTTGGTTTAAAAAACGAGTTCTGTAAAAAGATCGAAATTCTAGGGGGGAAAAAAAGTAGACACAAAAGGTTGCGCGGTATGCCTATAAATCTGTCAAGATCATAGGAAAACACACACAAGAGATTACATTAGCTTCCAATACTAGCCATGCATGTTACATCTTCAGTACATACTGAGTTATACAGGCTTTTTAACAGCTTGAAACGCTCAAAATGGCTACAAAGTGTTCCGCTAAAAACCTTCCTGGTAACCCTTGGCCTCTAAAATCAAACATTTATCCTTAGCCAGGACACAGACATAACACCAACAAATGTGTTGGAGTTCTGTTCCTCCTGTAATAAACAACATTCCTTTTTGTTAGAGTAAAATATTATTGTTCTATTCTGCAGACCTGGATGTTTATTTTTTGAAAAAAGGACGAGAGTGTTGTTACGGAGGTCTTCTCAGGTACATGATGTACTCGATGGTTCTTGATTGACTGTGCTTTTTTGATCCGAGTTCCTTTTTTTTTTTAAATGGAATATGGTCTTTTCAGTATGATTTAGATCGGGGTGGGCAACTGTGGCCCTCCAGCTGTTGTAGAACTACAAGTCCAAGTTTTGGGGCACTGGGCAGCACAGTGGCTAAATGATTAGCACTTCCGCCTGGCAGTACTAGGGTCGTTGGTTCGAACCCAGGGGCGGACTGACAACTCATGGGGTCCCCGGGCAATAGGGGATCATGGGGCCCATGTGTCCTTGCCCAAACTCAAAAAAGCCTATGAAAAAGGTACCAGGGGCATCTCATGGGGCCCCCTACTGTCCCCGGGCCCTCGGGCAGTGCCGAGTTTCCAAATGGCCAGTCCGCCCCTGATCGAACCCCAACCACGCCACCACCTGCCTGGAGTTTGCATGTTCTCCCTGTGCCTGCGTGGGTTTCCTCCCGGGAATCCGGTTTCTTCCCACACTCCAAAGACATGCTGGTAGGTGAATTGATTCCTGTCCAAATTGGCACTAGTATGTATGAATGTAAGTTAGGGACCTTAGATTGTACACCCCTTGAGGGTTAGGGATTGATGTGAATGTACAATATATATATGTAAAGCACTGTGTAAAATGGACGGCGCTATATAAGTACCTGAAATAAATAAATAAAGTCCCATGAGGCATTGCAAAACTGACAGTTACAAGCATGACTCGCAGAGGCATGGTGGGACTTGTAGTTCACCAACAGCTGGAGGGCCACAGTTGCCCAGCCCTGGTGTAGAATAGATTGGCTTTATCTATAATAGAGATCTCCAAACTGCGGCCCACAGGGCCGGATGTGATGCTTTATCTGGCCCTTGGGGCACTAAGCATCCTACTGATATTAGTCACTATTTCTAACACAACACTGTTGAAAACAACAGTGGGGCATAATTCCCCAACTGACACCAACATCGGGGCATTATTCCTTCCAATGATAACAATGATGGGGCACTAATCCTCCCATTGACACCAACAATGGGGCACTATTCCTCCTGGAAATACCAATGACATGGCACTATTCCTCTTACTGACCAAAGGCACTATGCCACTGAACACCTGAGGCATTGCTTACTCTCACAAAAAGCGGTGAAGGGTCAAGTCAGTTGTCTCATTTAAAATACACCGTCCGTTAGGGTTAGTTCAATATCATTGGTGGAGTCTTATCCAAGGATGGTAGACAGTTTGACTGAGTATAATGAATAAAGTGAAATATCAATAACTATAGCCAAACATTACAAATATAGTCCATCTAAAGTAATAGGGAAATGAGTGTCCATCCACTGATGGCATCCTCTGATTAGGACCTGATGCAGATTTCATGCAAAGAAAAAGAGAGAGGGTAAGTGTAGATGTTCATAATAGTTTTTAATGCAAACAGACAATTGGCAACTCGCGTATAAGCAGGTATACAAGGCACGTCTATATCCGTCATCAGTGTAACTGTCATCGGTGTAAGGTCATCAGGAACGCCGTATCTCAGCAAGATCCCACTCTAATCTGTTCCAGGAAGCTGGCCATGAGATGGAGAGGGTCCAAGAACGAGGGCTGGAACGCTCATGGCGCGCAATGTAAGCCATGATGACATCACCGGAAGTATGAAATTGTTTACTCCCACCCATACCATTCTTGGGACATTCTCTACCCCCATTGGCCACAATTCTGCCCCCAAAAGTCTACACTAAATACAGTACACTGGCCTTTTGGAAAATTTAGAAAGCCCTGATCTATATCATCTAATCAATATGTTTTAATAGATTAGCGCCTTGTTTCTGTGTGTAATTTTTAAATAAACAGTATGAGTTTATGATGGCAAACATATTTATTTATTGCATATTCAGGTTCTGCTTCTTGCTTTGCAGTGCTACGCGATTGTTGTGCTTTATTGCTCCTTTTCACAATGGAAGTCTACAGGTTGGCCAACTCATTGCAAACCAAGCACTCTCTGTGGGGCTGATATATTAAAGTGGCTGTAAACCTCAGACATTAAATAAGAACAAAGCATATCCCTCTATCAGGGGCGGACTGACCATTTGGAAACTCGGGCACTGCCCGAGGGCCCGGGGTCAGTAGGGGGCCCCATGAGATGCCCCTGGTACCTTTTTCATAGGCTTTTTTTAGTTTGGGCAAGGACACAAGGGCCCCATGATCCCCTATTGCCCAGGGGCCCCATGAGTTGTCAGTCCGCCCCTGCCCTCTATAGTATTTACTTGTCTCAATCCAGAGCAGTAAGTGTCATTTCTGTATGCTGCCTCCTTCCTCTGCTATCTGCATGATATTTCTGACAAGGTTTCTTGACACCAAGAGAAAAACGTTGGCGGGAGGGATCTCCAGTAGATTGACAGCCTCAGCTCTGTTTCTGTGTGTTGTGTGAAGGGAGGAGTGTCCCGTCCCTCCAATCAGCTCTCAGAGTTTTCCTCATTGCGCTCTGCAATGTGTAACTTCAGTTCCCTGCCCCCTGTTTTCTGAATTCAGAGACAAGCTTTATAAATTCCTGACTTTGTACAGAGAAGAGAAGCCTGCAAATAAAACAGGTACGACTTATGTAAGAGGATTTGTTTCACTTCACTTCACTAGGTATATGTAAGGGTTTACAACCAATTTAAGTGGGATTGAAATTCGACTGGTTCAGCAGAAACTGGACAAATTTTGATCCATTTATAGGCAGACTGGCTGTACTGAAGTCAATCTATCGATCCCATGGCTGAAGGAAAGAAAATTGCATAACCCAAGGCCAGCCTTACATCCTTTGTTGTTAAGCAGCTAGGCAGAGTGATTGAAGTAGCTAACCTACACTACCTCTAGTAGCTATCAAAAAAAATCTCAACATTTAGGATGCAAATGGACCCTGTGTACTATCAGCCATGGGATACTGCTGGCTGTTGAAGGTAATCACACCAACATTCATGTAATCATTCATATTGCAATCATATGGATGCAAGCAGGCTGTGTAGGGCTGGTCACTCACATGTGGAGCAATTACATGCAAGTGGACATAATTAGCTGCACGAGTTGGCAGCCACCCCCCCCCCATCTCTTTCAATGAGGCTGCCTACAAGCAGCAATTCGTAGTAAGCCCTGTTGGGGTTCTCGCGGCTGATCACACAGAGTGCATTCACAAGTGTGAATGCACCCTAAATACAACAAGAAAAGGAAATGTGTATGTAGCTGTATGAGAAACTTGAGATGATGAGGGTGGCCTCTTGCACAGTTCTACATCTGGAAGTTGCAATAGGGACTGCTAGGGCAATGGAAGGGCGCAGATGCCAGGAAGCTGGACCTGCGGATTTAAACGTGGGAATGTTAGTGTCGGGTAAGCCGAAGTGCGTCAATGAGGGCACCCCGACTTGATCCAGGCCTGTAGCAAGCAGAGTGAGTTCAGGAGCCGAGTTAACTGTTGAGTAGGAAGACACCAAATCATGAGTAGGATCAAGGTCGGAAATGAACAGAGGTTGGCAACGAGGTACTAATCGACAGGCAAAATCCTGGTCAACAGACCAGGATGAGGTTGGTAACCAGGTAGGCAGCTGACATAAACAAGCATGGGTAATACAGAGACAGATAAAAGCCTGGTCATTCACAGAGTGAGGTAGGATTCAAGACCAAGGATAACAGAGTGTCAGGAATCCAGGTATGACCAGAGATGTGTGGACTGACACAGGGAAACAGCAGGCTTCAGAAATGATTAAATAATAATAATATTTATTATGAGCTGCACAAAATAAACAAACACAGTGCAAAACAAACCTTAAACTAATAGGTACAGGTGCAGTCAGGGCTGGAGAGGTGGAGTGGTCAGGCAGGCCGGGTCAGGAACAATCAGGTAGAAATGTACAACGGGAGCAGGCAGAAGAATGGTCAGGAATAGCCGTGGTCAGTGCAGGCGCAGTTCTATCAGAGTCAAAGTCAAGCAGGAGAGTTGAGCAGGCAGGAGACAGGATACAGGAAACAGGGCACATGGGAAACAAACACCAAGGCACTGACTGCAGGCCTGGCCATTCCTTAAATTCACCTCCTGCAATCAGCCTCAGGTGATGGCTGATTGCAGGAGTGAGCTTCTGGTTGCTGAGAGCACCCGCTGGCCAGCCCTGGTACTGCATCCCACACGGCAGATGAGTCCCACCACTAATGGAGTGTCCATTCCTGACAAACCATCTGCATGCACTCTCTCTTCTAATGTCTTCCTTGCATTGACCTGAGCCCTCCTTTTCCTTTCCCAAGAACTCATGTGCCTCAGATCTGTAGGTCCTCTGCTTAGTGCACAAAGTAGGCTTAGTCTGTATGGAACTACTTCTGCCACAATACCCATCTCCTCCCAACCTTCCAGCAGTTTAAGCTGAGGTCAGGACAGGTGGAGTTCATTCAGAGTCAGCATCAAGGCAGAGTCAGGATCAGGCAGGAAGCAGACAGGATGCAGGTACAGGGGCTCATGGGAAACATACACCAAGGCACTGACTGCAGGTCTGGCCTTTCCTTAAATACACCTCCTGCAATCAGCCTCAGGTGATGGCTGATTGCAGGAGTGAGCTTCTGGTTGCTGAGAGCACCCGCTGGCCAGCCCTGGTAATGCAGCCCACAAGGCAGGTGAGTCCCACCACCATTGGCGAGTCCATTCCTGACACAGAGACACAAACTGAAAGGCTATCCACCAATGATCCCATGCTGAGCCCAGGTCTAAATAATACACTAGGTACCAGTATCTGTGGTGGACGAGCCTGTGCAGTTGTGCATGTGTTTCTATGTGCGCATTTTGGGCTCTTATGCCCAAAAACATGGGCACGTTTATGCACAAGAGCACGCACATTACGGCTGGCACAAACGTTCTGACGGCTCGCATGATGTCCTGACAAAATAATATGTAAAATTCTTATAAAAAATTATTATAAAGTGCATATATAGTCAAAACATTTTTTTGTTGATGTAGCAGGGAAAATTTAGAACCCCGTTCGGTTTTTATTGCTGCCTAGTCCTGCCTGTCCTCGTTAGTGCGATTCATCCTCACTGTTTTCCCTGATGACCACTGCGAAAAGTGATGGAAAATCCAGAATTTGAGAGTTGTAATCAAAACAGGATTAGAGGGTAAATCTTCCAAGAGGAACACCTGTTCTGTGGATGATTGCCAAGAGAGACGGGGGTGGTGTTACAGAGGTCTTCACAGGTACATGATGTGCTGACGGTTTCTGAATGAACAAGCTTAATATTTGATCTGTGTTACTTTTTTATGTTTTTGGGTTTTTTTTAAATCGCTAAATTTTCAGCTTGATTTATATAAGTAAATGTGTAGAAGAGATATAAATCATATAATCAATATGTTTTAGTATTTTAAAAGCCTTAATTCTGTGTATAATTTATACATTTTGTTCATGGTGGCACCCAAATTTGTCTTATTCAGGGTTTGCATCCTGCTTTACAGAGCTACACGATAGTTGTGTTTTATTGTGCTTTCCTGCAATGGAAGTCTATAGGTTGACCAACTCATGGAAATCAATATGCTCCCTGTGGGGCAGATATCTTCACTGCTGTTAAGCAGCTAGGAAGAGTGATTGAAGTAGCTAATATACCCTACCTCTAATAGCTAATCAACACGTCTCAAGATTTCGCTCAAAATGAAGAGGCAGATGCAATGGCCAACTACAGGATCAGCAGATTGGTGAGCAGACAGGTGCAAAGTAATTAAACTGCAGTCAGGTAAGCTGAAGAGGTGCAGGAGTTTAGGTTCTTAGGTTCAAGGCAGGGGCGGACTGACCATTCAAGAACTCGGGCACTGAAATGCCCCTGGTACCTTTTATAGGCTTTTTTTTGAGTGTGGGCAAGGACACAGGGGCCCCATAATCCCCTATTGCCCGGGGGCCTCATGAGTTGTCAGTCCGCCCCTGGTTCAAGGTCAAGCGGGCCTGGTCAGCAGCTGGTGGGCAGATCAGGTACAGAATCAGTAGCAGATGTGCGGTTAGGTTCCAATTCAGGGTCGATATTACATGAGCAGGTCTAAAGCAAGAGGTGCTGGTGGAAGTGTTGTCATGGGCGGAAGTCAGAGCAGATCAGGATAAACTGGGCCAAGACAAGTCAGCACTGGCCCTGTGCAGTTAACCAGTTGATGTTAATCAACATGGTGAGATTTAATTTTCAATATTGTTTTTTATTTTATACAGTTTCTCATTCAGGAAATGATTGCAGATTCATTGTTTAACAATTTTTTATATTTTCAATTTTTGTATCCCAGTGGAACCACAATGAGGCCTGGCCGGGCTAGGATCGAGGCTCTGTTGATATTTGGATATATAACTGAAAGTGGGGCCTGAACATCCTTATAGAGAGGTTTGGTTATGGTCATATGAGCGCCTTCATATGATTTATATAGAGGCCTGATTTGGATCAAATCGAGGCTTGGCTGTCTTTGAGATGCTCAATGTGGAATGAGGCTTGGGCAACTCCAGAGTGAGGCTTGGTTGTTACAAATATATAGGCGCGATGGCGCGGGAGGTTCTCTTAGACGTCTGCGCATAGCGAAACGCATTGGATGAAGCCATCCCGATGACATAATCTTGCACAGATAATAACGGAAGTGTGGTCTTTTTGCCGGCTTGGGGGAATATTGAGATGTGTGCATTAGATTTTATGTTTGTACGAGCGGTTTTATGATAAATAAATGGTGTTTGATGATAAATAAATGGTTTTGATGATTACACTATGTGGAGCGTAAATCTGCTTTTTTAACATGATATTGATTGCGTGAATTTTTAAACTTCATACTGGCAAAGTGACATCCTTGGAAATGGCATGAAGAGACGTGACTGAGGCTGTGCTGAATTGAGCTCATGTTGACTTCTCTGAATAAGGGGGTCAGACACATCTGGTAAACCTGCATCCTATTTACTATTCCTGTGACAGAATATTGCAAAATTTGAAAATTACTTCAGGAGTCCATATTGGATTGAAAGGGGACTTTTTCTCTTGCAACAACTTTACATGTATTTAAAGGGGACTCATCTTTATATAATTATTTCACATCTTTGATATTTTATTTTTATAGTTTATTTATTCATTCACTTTATGTGTTATACTAGACAATATTCCTCCCACTGACACCAACAGTGGGGCATAATTCCTGCTACTGACATAACCAACAGATACTATTTCTCCCACTGACACCAACCATGAGGCACTATTCCTCCCACTGACACCAACCATGGGACACTGTGCTTCCCACTGACACCAACAACAGGTACTACTCCTACTACTGACACCAAAGATGAGGCACTTTTTCTCCTACTGACACCAACAATGTGGTGCTTTCCTCTCCTCCCTTAATACCAAACATGCATTGCTTACCTCCACTGACGCCAGGACAATTTCTACTCCCAATGGCCACAGTCCCGCCCGCCTAAAGTCTGAAGGCCAGTTAACTGGCCTTTGTTCAGAAAGTTTGGAGACCCCTGACATATACCTTACATTGGGTGTGCCTTTAACTGCTGTCGCCCACCCACAGTACATTTACTGTGGCACAGCCAGGCTGGATCACGTATACAGCTTCTTCTGGGTTTGGAGCATGCATGTGCTTGCCCCTGGTGACCCGTGCTGTCAATGGCCACAACATAATTTTGTCAGCAAGTCCCGGCCAAGGATTTATGGCTGAGATCTATTGATCAGCTTAAGCCAATCACAGCACAGAGTCCTGTGTTTAGAAACACACAGGGCACTTTACACAGATCAGCAGTCTGGCTGTTCTCTCTGCAAAGCAGGGAGAAGATTTCGCCCGATGTCTTAGTAAAAGCAGCACATATTACACACATTACACTTATTAGGCACACAGTTAACCCCTTGATGTTAACCTCTTTCCAGCCAATGTCATTAGTACAGTGACAATGTACAGCATTATATCTGATCACTGTATTAGTGTCACTATTGATGTTAGTGTCAGTTAGTGTACCTCCCAGCAAAAGTCTTTTAGTGCCAGATTGCCCAGCACACCATCACAGTACTACTATAAGTTGTTGATTACCCCCATTACTAGTATAGCATCATAGCTGTATAAATTCCAGTCTAGAATTTTTTTTTTTTTTTTACATATTGGCATTTCTTTTCCTTATTTAGTAAACAATGAAAAAAATATTGTGGTGTTACATACCACCAAAAAAAAGCTCTATCTGTCCCAAAAAAAATGACTGAGTAGTTGTCATTCAAAGTGTGACAGCACTGAAAGCTGAAAAATACCTTGGGCAGGAAGGAGGTGAAAGTGCCTGGCCTTGAGGCGGCTAAAAGGTATGTTTCATTACTTTGGTGTCATGTGACATGTAGCAGAATACATTTTGACCTAAATTTATGAAAACATTTGCTTTTTACAATTTTCTATTGAATACATTTTATAACAGAAAGTATTGTTTTGTTTTTTTTTAATTTTTGATCTTTTTCCGTTTATATAATGAGGAATTAAAACAAAACAGTGGTAATAAAATAGCACCAAAAGAAAGCTCTATTTGTGTGAAAAGATAATCTAAATTTTATTTGGGTACAGTGTTGCATGACCGAGAGATTACCAGTTAAATTAGCACAGTGCCAAACAGCAAAAAAAAAAACGCCCTTGTCATGAAGGGTATTAAAACCTTCCAGGGGGCCAAGTGTTTAATCAGGTCATATATTGACATTCCTAAAAAAAATACCAAGTCAGGACATTTTGGGTAATATCAAATTACTTATCCACCCAAAGAAAAGTTTTATTTTGTTTAATTATTTATTTATTTTTACTTCCAAGCCAAACCCTAGTAAGTCAAGAACCGAGCAAGACTTTTTGTTTCTTGACTCAACTCCAATCTATAGTAACAAAGCAAATGTGGACATTCTGCTCCGGTATTTTGTTTCAATATGTTGTAGTGGAATTACTTTATAGGAACTTAAAATATGCTAATTATCTTATACTAACCAAGAAAAGGAAGTAAGACTGAGACACAATCATGATCTCCAGATGGCGTCTTTAAAATGTATTTTTAATGTTAGCAATCAAGTATGTTGTGCCCGTGTAGCTGACAACTATGTGAATAGGAGATTGCTTCGGTGTCATACGTCACGTCCTTCTGTTACATGCTATCGGGATGCCTAGGGGTAAAGCTTCCCAGCAATGGGATTGTTTTCTACATATTAATTTGAGGATGAGAAATGACTTCCCCACAAGACATGTCTTAAAGGTAAGTGGTGATCGAACCATGAAACATGCAGAAAAAGGAGAAAATAATGCATGGTAGTCTTTAAAAATAAATGATTTGTGGATGTGAAGTCCATGTAGAATTATTTTCAGATTTTAACCACTTCCAGACCGGACACTTTTACCCCCTTCCTGACCAGGGCAATTTTCAGCTTTCAGCGCTATCACACTTTGAATGACAATTGCGCGGTCATGCAACACTGTACCCAAATGAATTTTTTACCATTTTTTTTAAACAGATAAAGATTTATTTTGGTGGTATTTATTCACCGCTGGGATTTTTATTTTTTTTGCTATGTAAATGAAAAAGTCCAAAAAAATTTTTTAAAAAGTGTTTTTTTTATAACATTTTGCAAATTAATAATATTTCATCATAAATCTTGGCCAAAATTTATTCTGTTATCTTTTTAGTAAAAAAAAAATCCAAATTAGTTTATAACCAAAAATTATAATTTTAAAACATTTTTGTTTACATTTTTATTTTATTTTTTTATATTATTTATTTTTTTTTTTTTACATACTGTCACCCTAGCAGTACAGTGTCACCATGGTGACACTGTACTACTTGTGGGGGGTGATGAAGATTTTTTTTTTTTTACACTGATTGCTTTTACACCCATATAGGAGGTAAAAGCAATCATTTCTTTTTCTCTCTGTCTGCATTCTTGCAGCCATTGAGAACTACTGAGTGAGCTGTGATTGGTCACAGCTTGTCACATGGTACAAGGCTGTTGTGAATAGCCTTGTACCATGTGACCTCTGTGATCATTCACAGATTTCACACGTAGTAAGCAATGATGTCACAAGTGACATCTTGCTTACTACTTCGCATGTGATCACTGATTGGCCAATCAGTGATCACATGATCGGGACCTCGTACAGAAGTTCCATCCGATGATCGGTGTTTCACCCAGGGTCCCAGGGAGCACGCACAAGCAGGGTGTGGGGAGGCCGTTTATAAACGCCCAACCAACCCTGCACTGCCACCGTCCGGCCGTTTATATGCAACGGCCGGTCAGGAAGTGGTTAAAGAAAAATAAAATTGTATATATATGTATATATATATATATATATATATATATATATATATATATATATATTTCAGTCATGTCATCATCACTGCATAACTCCCCCCCCCCAGCATGGAGATACACGCCTAGGTATCATAACCCCCAAAACAATAATATTTTTCAGCTTACTTAGATGTGGTGGCTGCATTTGTTTTCTTTTTTTTTTGTTTTTATATATATAAATACATTTCCATCATGTCATCATCACTGCATAAACACCCCCCCCCCCCCAGCATGGAAATACACACTTAGGTATCATAACCTCTAAAACAATAATATCTTTCAGCTTACTTAGATGAGGTGGCTGCATTTGTTTTCTTTTTTTTTGTTTTTTTTTTCTTTATTATTGTGACGGACCACCTGGCACCCCGCCTGGATGCTTCCATCATAGAACTGCTTCCTCACCGCTGGGACATAGGAACAAGCAGGGCTTTTTTTCTCAGAGGAAAGGTGGTGGAACTCCCCCACCCAAACCTGGCCACGCCCCCATCAAACCCTAGGACCACCCCTTTAGAGAACAGGAATGCAAGTAAAATTTGGGAGGGGCTATAAAAGTAAATGTATGGAATTAACACCGCCCCCCCCCCCCACATTAGTAAGAATAGCGAGTAACACTGCCCCCCCCCACATTAGCAAGAAAAGCGAGAAAAATTGTATCGCCGCTCCTTACCTGATGCTGACGATCCGCGCTATGGTAGGATCGACGAGCAGAGGGCGTGATGACGTCAGCGCGCACCGCCGGGTGTACTAAGATACACCTTTCCTATGGGGGTGGCCGCGCGCCCCCGATGTTTACACGCTGGCGGTAGAGGGGGGGGGGGGTGAAGCGTGCATGTCCCCGCTCACCGGCTGTGAGCAGCGGCAGTGACAGGTGCCGGGCACGCGCAAGCATGACATAAACAAGCCGCGTCCGGCACCTGTCACTTTCGCTGCTCTGCATAGCTTGTCAGCTCTGCAGAGGCAGTCGGTGAGCGGGGACAAGAAGAAAAAGGTGGCGGAACGCAGTACCGCCGCGTTCCGGCAGAAAGAAAGCCCTGGGAACAAGGTATTATAGCTGGGCATTGCACCCAAGGACTAGACAACATGAGTTTAAAAGGCAACTGGAACTCCGTTTTTAACAAAAATACAGGTTTTTATACACTTCAGAAATAGGGGCATTCACCACATGAACAATAAAAACAAATATTACACATTAGGATAAAAATCCTACAGTTCTTAAATAATGAGGTAAAGTTGACAGCAGACTAATCCCATCATGAAGGAACCTCCAGGAGGACTAGCCAACAGACAGAAACAATAGGAAACTCAATTAACAATGGTAGTAGAAATACACAATAGTAAACACATAACACCTTAATAAACAGATTACAACAGGAGACCTCAGCATCAGGTTGTTTTGAGCTCATCATATTAACATCTGCTCTGAGCCTGGGGGTGAACCAGTCAATGCTGGTTTGGGCACAGAGACTCCAAATCTTTATCCTGGTCCTCCAGTTCTCAGAGTCTGTGTGTTTTGGAAAGCCATGGCCTTGAATCCAAAGTAAAACTACTCCAAAAGGTGCCCCAGGCACATACCTCCAAAATAATAGAACCCCCCTTTCTGGCACTTTTTGTTTACCAGTTTAAATCAGTATTTTTGTGCTAGAAAATGACTTATAACCTCCAAACATTATATTTTTGCTTAGCAAGGACCCTAGAATATGAAATTATTATTATTATTATTATACAGGATTTATATAAGTAATCAGAGATCCTCCTGCGCTATAAATGGAAAAAACTAGCCTTAAGCTGCCAACACTCACCTACTGATACCTAACACATTGTAAATTACATAAATAAATAGTGTAGCGCTCAAAATAAATAAATAATGAATATAAATAAGTGACCAATTCATATAATACAATCTAAAAAATAATCAAAAATTTCATACAATCAAAAACACCTTGTAGTAATAATAAAAATATATAAATAATGTCAACTTATAATAAATAACTGTGTACCATGTTAAACATAAGTGGTCACACTCTGAATAAATAAACCAAGTGCCTAAAAAATTAAATATCGTGCCCACACACCTACTGGGTAAAATAATGACCAGGTTATAATACAACCTTTATACGGATAAAAGTGCTATAGTGCCAAAATAGTGCAAAAAAGTGTCCACTCTTTCAAAAATCAATTAGAACAATGTCCTTCTGGTGATAAACATAATCATGCAATGTGTAGTGGTTATTGACCAATTCGTGATTGTGCCAAAATCTTCTCCTAATGGTAGCTAAATTGCCTCGTCACCTCCTCCCAGTGACCCCTAGGGGCCAACAGGCTTGCAGGATCACCCTGGATCCTTAATTCATATAGGCCAGCAGCTTCCTTCAGTGGATCTCCTTGTGGGGCTCCTATTTCCCCTACTCAGCCAAGGTGTCTCTGAAGGACAATGGCTCACCAATCCAGTGAGCCAAGAAAGAAAAGACCCTCTAAGTGTAGTATTAAATGACTCCTTTATTAAAAAATTTGAGGAATAACACTCACATTCCTAGCAGTCCTCCCTCCTCACCGATGTGCGGGTACACTGCATGTGTATGGGACTTCCTAGGTGTAGCAAGATGGTGTCGCACACCGGAAGTGCGTCACCACCAAAATATGGAAGATGATGTTACAGCGAGTAAAGAGATACCTAACATGTCAAGCTTTAAAATTGTGCACACTCGTGGAATGGCAACAAACTACGTTACTTAAAAGCCTCCATAGGTTAAGTTTTAAAAAAGTTTACAGGTTACCTATTTAGCGATACAGAGGGGGTCTAGCACTAGAATTATTGCTCTTGCTCTAACGTTCTCAGCGATACCTCACATGTGTGCTGCAAACACCGTTTACATATGCATGTACGACCTAAGTATGAATTCACTTCTAAACGTGAGCACAGAGGGATGAGGGTGGTGTAAAAAAATTTTTTTTCTTATTTATTTTATTTTTTCACTGTCTATTTTTTAAAAATCATTTTTATTCCTATTACAATTCTTCTTTAAGAAGAGATCTGGGGTCAAAAATACCACAAATCCTTCATTTACCTTTAAATGCAGAAGATCAAAATTGGATCTTTTGCTTTAAAAAAAAAAAAGGATTATATGCCTTGGACCAGAAGTGACGTCATGACATCGCTCTGGCCTTCCAAGGCCAAGCAGGCGATTGGCAGAAGAAGGGGACATCCCCTTCCTGCTGCTTCTGAAAGTGATACAGTTGCTAATGAGCAGCTTGGACAATTTTCATGTGAAAGCTATCTGTCAGCTGAAAAAAAAGATACTGGAGGGTATCTTTCAAGATCAAATCAATATTATTTTGATCCATTGTCGGCAGGAGCCTTAAACAGTGTGGAGCCCATAGGCCAGTGCCCACTCTGCCTATTTGGTATTCCAGCACTATGACACAACAGGAAGTAAAGCAAAGCCTTCCAACTGGAAATACAAACAGAAATTAAAAATCAGTGGGTTTCTAATCCTTCCCCGATGTATCCAAATTTAAATTTAAAAAAATTATAAATTGGTTGGATCTTTGCTTCCTAGAAGCTATAACTTTCACCCAAACCAATCAATATACATATATTGAGATTTTTTTAACCAAAGAAATGCAGAAGAATACATTTTGGCCTACATCTTTATTTAAATTTTTTTTTTTTTTTACATTTTTTTTATTGGATATGTTTTATAGCAGAAACTGAAAAATATTTTATTTTCACAATTTTCAGTCTTTTTTCATTTATATAATAAAAAATAAAAAATCCATCGGTGATCAAATACCACCAGAAAAAAAGCTCTATTTGTGTGAAAGATATCAATTTCATTTGAGTACAGTGTCGCATGACCACACACTTACCAGTTAACCTCCTTAGCGGTTTTCCCGAGTGTAGCTCGGGGTAAAATTTCAATACCAAGAGCGGTAACCCCGAGCTACACTCGGGCTTACTATGCGGTGTTGCTCAGGGGGTCCCTGCAGCACTTACCTTGTCCTTCGCTCCCGCGATGTGTCCCCTACAGCGTCCCCGGCCATCTCCTCCAGCCGATACCGGCATCTGACTTCCGTGTTCCGGTCCCTGTGACGTCGGGACGTACGGGCGCCGCCGGCGGGAAATTAGAAATTTTTAAAAAATGTCATTTTTGCTGTCATTGCTATTTCAATGCATTTCACATACATTTTGTCCCTACTGCTTTGTCCTGTGCCCTGCCTGCATTTTGACTGTTCTTTCTGCCTGGAAACTTAGAAAAGTCCATGGCGTCCAAAAAGCGTCTCTTTACGTCAAAAGCGGTTTTAGAACAGCGATAGTAAATCAGAACCACTTGCAGAATTGAATGATAATGATTTGTGGGGAAATTCGTCATCAGACACTGAAAACGATTCTGCGACTTTGCTCAACGATGTGCGAATTTGCCTCTGTATTTCAAATTTCAGTGTTTTTGGTTTGATTATATTATTGAATTAAATGTATTATTATTATATTATTATTTTTTATGATTATTTATTAAATTATAATTTATGATTTCGTGTTTCAAGTTTTATCATATCCGGGATGTTTAATAGACCCTTGTTCGGACAGATTTCAGTGAGTTATTCCTAAAAATTACAGCCTACAATAAAAAACTACATATTTCCATGCAAAAAAATGGTACCGCTTTCAGCACAAAAAATCGGAAAGAATCATACCGCCAAGGAGGTTATAGTAGTACAGCGCCAAATAGTCAAAAATGCCCTGGTCGTGAAAAGGGTAAAATCAAGAGCTCAAGTGATTAAATCAAAATTTAAGCTAGTCAAGGGTCTTCTGTTGGTCTACATTAACCTTTATTAAAGATTAAAAATTGGGGACTAAATTTTCTCAGTTCTTTATTCTAGTTAGTCCAGCTCTGCTAGTAATTCAGTCATTTCTGCACTTTAAGGTTCTGTCTGTCCACTTCCAGATCTGTCATAGATAATAAGCTCATTTATTTGATTGGAAA
The DNA here is from genome assembly GCF_062004578.1 of Staurois parvus. Classification (NCBI taxonomy): domain Eukaryota; kingdom Metazoa; phylum Chordata; class Amphibia; order Anura; family Ranidae; genus Staurois; species Staurois parvus. The sequence continues at coordinate 12,292,699 of NW_028318294.1, read as the reverse complement.
TACAAACAGAAATGAAAAATCAGTGGGTTTTTAATCCTTTCCCGATGTATCCAAATTTAAATTAAAAAAAAAAATGGCTGGATCTATAACTTTCACACAAACCAATAAATATACACTTATTGGGATTTTTTTTTAACCAAAGATATGTAGCAGAATACATTTTGGCCTACATCTAAATTTATTTATTTTTTATTAAAAATTGGGGACTAAATCTTCTCAATTCTTTATTCTAGATCAGAAATGTATAGGGTGTAGCGCTGTATCTTTAAGAATAAACCAATACGTCCACATATAGTAATCATAAACGCATGTAAATATGTAAACAAATAAAAAGCCTGTAAACAGGAGGAAATGCAGCAGATGAACTTGTGACTCCAGCCAAAAGTGAAAAGTGCGCACTCACCGGAAGCGCATAGATATTGTGCATATATGTATATTCTCAAGGTGAACTGGTCAATCTGGTGAACTTTTTCCTATGGTGCAGTCATCAAGCCGTTAAGGGAAGTAATTAAATCCACTGGTTCCGGAGGTCTTCCTTACGATCAGTGAGGTGGTCAGCCTGGATATGGGGCTCCTGTTCCTCCGGATTATGCTGGATACTAACAGGTACCTGTGGGCTTAATAGCTCCAAGCAGGAGCCACAAAAAAGGTGCCCATAGTGTAGTATATTAAAGACTTTATTGTAGTACCGCACATGACAGACAGGGTATAGTGATGAGCAAGCAAAAAAGCAAAAAAGCACTATACCTCTATTAAAATGGCCGCCCGGGCTTCTTTCCAGCTCCAGGCAGCAGTAGTGTGCTGTGCTATCTGATTCCTCCTGAGGCCTTTTGTGCAATGGCACTTCTTCAGAGGGAGAACCCCTATACCACCAGAAAAAAAGCTCTATTTGTGTGAAAGATATCAATTTAATTTGAGTACAGTGTCGCATGACCACACACTTGCCAGTTAAAGTAGCACAGCGCCAAAGAGTAAAAAAATGCCCTGGTCGTGAAAAGGGTAAAATCTTCCAGAGCTCAAGTGATTAAATGAAAATTTAAGCTAGTCAAGGGTCTTCTGTTGGTCTACATTAACCTTTATTAAAGATTAAAAATTGGGGACTAAATTTTCTCAGTTCTTTATTCTAGTTAGTCCAGCTCTGCTAGTAATTCAGTCATTTCTGCACTTCTGTCTGTCCACTTCCAGAACTGTCATAGATAATAAGCTCATTTATTTGATTGGAAATACAAACAGAAATGAAAAATCAGTGGGTTTCTAATCCTTTTCCGATGTATCCAAATTTAAATTAAAAAAAAAATGGCTGGATCTATAACTTTCACACAAACCAATAAATATACACTTATTGGGATTTTTTTAACCAAAGATATGTAGCAGAATACATTTTAGCCTACATCTGATTTTTTTTTTTTAATTAAAAATTGGGGATTAAATCTCAATTCTTTATTCTAGTTAGTCCAGCTCTGCTAGTAATTCAGTCATTTCTGCACTTTGAGGTTCCATCCGTCCACTTCCTGGGCTGTCGTAGATAATAAGCTCATTTATTTGATTGCAACACTTGCTGTTTTATTGAAAATACACGATACAATGGTTATTGACAAACCTCTACCTGGCCAGGATTGGTTTATGGTGTAGTCCATGTACACTGAACGGATTTAAGAATATTTGCGGTTTTTATTTTTTAACAGTGTACCCATGGTAATGGAATTCCTGAATATCAATAGAACAACCACTCCTGGACATTGCACTCTAATGATGTTTAAAAATCCAGGTGCCAGAAGTAGCTTCCCCCAGGGTCACATCTATATTTTAGGTCTCTGTCTCTCACTTAATTTCTCTAAGGTTTTGTATTATACAGTAATAGGCTGACAGAGCAGGGTCATTGAATTTCTGAAGCCAGGCAGAGCAAGTGGTTTTCTAGTGTTGTTGCTTACCGCAAAATGTCAGATTTTAGCTAACCTTTAAATAAGTCGCTGGACGGCGACATCCATAAACCTGAAAATAGCTTTTATGGAAAGGTTTGATGCCAGAAGTTGACTTATGCTGATTATGATGGTAATAGTGGAAAAGGAAATAATACCAGCAGCAATAACAATAGTAAAGTATTTATTGTGCATCGTGTTTCAATTCATATTATTATTGTGATACACCCTATCTCCTAATGAAGCCCTAAACTGTGAAAGCTAAGCCCACAAAGAACAAAAGAATAGTCATCACTATTGCCTTTAGGATCCCTGTAGCTGACATTTTCTCCATTAAAGATTCATTATGTCTTGTCCTGTATCTCTTTGTGGAGGTAGCCAATTTGGTAGAGCAATAGGCTTTGGTTCCTCATGACTGTCCTGCCTCCCAATGAGAGGTGAGCTGATGACTGGCAGTGGAATAGTAAAAGATGAATTCTAGATATAATATATGAGGTGACAATTTAATACCCGGAAATGACTGTAAAAACACTAGCAGCCGTTGTCACCTTCAAAGCAGACACTTTGTGAAGCAACACGCTTTTCTAGATGACTTTACCACTACCGGAAACATTCCTAGAATTCGTTTTCCGGAACACTGTACAGCATCTTTGTCAAGGCATGATGGATGTCCAGAATGTCAATAAATCTGTGTCTTTTGTTAAGGCAATTTTTAGTTATGGAAACCAAAGGTGCAGGGTGCTATGTCAACGAGATGGTTGGTCAAGTGTTGGAATAAATTTCTAGGTGCAGGATGCTATGTCAACGGAATTGTTGGTCAAGTGTTGGAATAAATTTCTAGGTGCAGGGTGCTATGTCGACGAGATGGTTGGTCAAGGGTTGGAATAAATTTCTAGGTGCAGGGTGCTATGTCAACGGGATGGTTGGTCAAGTGTTGGAATAAATTTCTAGGTGCAGGGTGCTATGTCAACGAGATGGTTGGTCAAGTGTTGGAATAAATTTCTAGGTGCAGGGTGCTATGTCAACGAGATGGTTGGTCAAGGGTTGGAATAAATTTCTAGGTGCAGGGTGCTATGTCAACGAGATGGTTGGTCAAGTGTTGGAATAAATTTCTAGGTGCAGGGTACTATGTCAACGAGATGGTTGGTCAAATGTTGGAATAAATTTCTAGGTGCAGGGTGCTATGTCAACAAGATGGTTGGTCAAGTGTTGGAATAAATTTCTAGGTGCAGGGTGCTATGTCAACGGGATGGTTGGTCAAGTGTTGGAATAAATTTCTAGGCCAGGAACTTGCGAACAATTAATGCATCATGGAGGATTGTTATGGTGGAGAATCCACCTTGTCAAGCCAGAGTTCCAGTCTTTTAGGCTCCATGCACACGAGCCTACCCTGACCGCCAGCTACGGGAAAAGGCAAATCGTGGCAAAACTCAGCAATCATGGTATCACGATTATGCCTCGGTCTTGCCGCATTTTTCATTTTCCCTCGGCCGCCGGTCACAACATTCCTATCCTGAACATGATTTTTCTGCGTTCAGGAGAGGGAGGTTTAACCTCACCTAAAAGCAGCAGATCCTAAACTCTGCTAAAAGCATGTGTGTATATGGACACATAGGCTTTTATGGAGTTAAGTTTAGAAGCTTTGGCAAAAAAATGCCAAAAGCTCCTAAACCCGAGTTTAGCAGCTGCTCGTGTACATGCAGATTCCTGTAACCTTTTCATTTTCCACATTTGCATCCATACTTTGTGGATTTGGCTGCCCACTTCTTCTGCATCATTTTCCTGCCCCTCCTTCAACCATCTATGCCATTCAAAAGCACTTGATTTCTTCATGGAGTGTTCACCATAAGCCTGTTGTAACAAAGATAAAGATTCACTCTCACTTTTGCCAATTTTTACACTAAGTTTGATGTTAATCCGCTGCCCCAGATTCATGCCACCAACAGCACCACACACACACACATGTGTTATTTCTTCTACAATCAACTGGTCTGGAACCCAGGCAAGTGCACATTAGAACATGTCAGAATACTTAGAATGCAAATGGCTGTGTGGCTCACAATAATAGTGCTACGCTGCGGGCAGTCCTGGAATTAAATTGTCACATCTCATATTGTTACATATGCAACCATCTGTTGGTCCGTACCACTCTGGTACATAGAATTCTCAACAATCCAAAAGACCCATACGTTGTTAGTTTACAGTGGTGATCTGCTGGCTGTTTGGTTCATTGAGCTTAATATATGAAGTCTTGTTTTTGCCTCATACCCGTCCTGAAATAGTGATCACTGTATCAATTGAGACATCTGTGTATTAAACTTCAGTGGTGGCCCCGATTGTTTGCTCTTGAGAGCGGCAAGGGCAGTACTTCTTTTCATGTGATCCTACTTGGGGGGACTTGGGGAATGACGGATGCATATGTCCCTTGTTTCTATGTGCAAAAAAACAGTGGCAGTGCTCTTCATTCATCATTTGATGCAGGGTCTCTTGTCCTATTTAGGCACTTCCAAAGAAGAGATTGAAATCTCGAAACTTGCCAAGTATCTTATCATTTATTTATTTCAGGTACTTATATAGCGCCGTCAATTCACGCAGTGCTTTACATATACATATACCATACATTCACATCAGTCCCTAACCCTCAAGGGGTGTACAATCTAAGGTCCTTAACTCACATTCTATGGACAATTTAGATAGGATCCAATTAACTTACCTGCATGTCTTTGGAGTGTGGGAGGAAACCTACGCAGGCACAGAGAGAACATGCAAACTCCAGGCAGGTGGTGCTGTGGTTGGGATTTGAACCAATGACCCTAGTGCTGCCAGGCAGAAGTGCTAACCACTAGGCCTTTGTGCCATCCCAGTCTATATATGTCAATATTATGTCTTGAACCCCGCTTTGTGTTTGTATATAATTTGTGATTGATGTGCATGTGCAAAAGCCTCCATTTGTGGGCTTATGAGAATTTTTAATGTTGTGTACAATAAAAAAAATTGAGTAAACTTTTTATAGAAACTAAACTTTGATACAGAATGTTGTGCCACCAAAATAATAGGGTTTTTTCTACTGTTGCTCAATTTGGGATGATGGCACTATTCTTCACCACACCCATCTAATTTTAGATTTTTTTATATACTGTATATACATTGGACCAGTTTAGACTGATAAAAGCTTATGTATATACCAAACCTTGCAGATGCCCCTGGAAGCTGGAAATCACTAAAGTAAACACACCTACCTCAGTGATCTTCACTTGCTTCCAGGTCCCATGTTACGTGTAAGCTAAGCCAAGAAAGACCAAGGACTAGTTACCAGTATTGACTTTAGGCTCCCTGCACCGACCTGCCTCTTGACCTTGTCCAATCAGAACACTTTGCATTCATTCAGAGCCTTCGCTGAATGGTGCCCATGCCAAGCTGTCAACTTCTTGTGTTCAGAATGTATTGGGCCAGCCACCCAGCATGGGACCTGAAAGGAAGCAGAGATCATTGGAGTGCCAGTATTTAATTCAATGATTTCCATCTTCCAGGGGCATAGGTAAGGTATGGTAATATAATTATGTAAAAATATACCATATCAGGAATTTATCTTTAAGAATCAGCAGGAGGGGTAGAGGATCAACATAATGAGTGAGGCAGAAGCATGGATATCCTTGCAATTCAGGTCCTTAGGTTCAGCTTCATCTCCTAAAGTAAACGGTGATCAGGTCAACAGTGTTGGCACCAAATCTCACTCCAAATCACAAAGCCATTCTTATGGCAACCTCTTGTTGTCCATCAGAATACGGCCCATTCATAGAAACAAAATAGGACTGGGGCATGTGTGTACAGTAAGAAAAAGACATGGATGGGAAATGCTGTGCTGGGCAGAACTGCTCAGTGAACATTGCAGGAGAAAATAGAAAGGTAAATATTTTAACAAGGGGACTGCTCTCCCCTGTTGGGGGTTTAATTTACTACTTCAGCTTTACCATCTAAGGACCACAGCAGTTTATACATTCCTACTATGGGCATGTTTATTCAGCTCCATTACTTAAGTTAACAAAGTAATGCATGAATTGTAAAACAAAAGCATGAACATTTTTTTCCTGTTATCTGTAGACATAAATTCAATACATCAGTTATATTCTTTTTATTTTCTAATTTGACTAGTGTTAGTTTTAAAGTAAAGTCTTTTTAACTGTAAAGTTTTATTCTATAACTTGTCCTGTGTAAAAAGACACAAAAATTATGTTTTAGGTACAAAGTATGGAAAAGTTATTTGGAAGTTAAAAAAGTATTTTTCTTTTTGTTAGATTTTGCACATTTTTTATGTGAATAAACAACAAACAAATTGAATGCAAAGGAAATGTATTTTGAAAAAATGTACTATTATTATACAGTATTTATATAGTGGCAACAGTTTGCTCAGCGCTTTACAATATAAAGGGAGACAATACAGCAACGATATAGTTCAATTGAAGAGGGTTAGGAGGGCCCTGCTCCTTGGAGCTTCCAATCTAAAAATGTAATTACTAATGGTATAAAAAAAATAGAAATACAATACATAAAGAAAAAAATAGGCGCAAAAATAATAGGTAAGGAAAGAATTAACTAGAGCTTATTAGGGTTAACTAAAGGTTAATAAGTGGTTAAATAGGAATACATTTTTTTTATGAAAGCAGGTTTTAAGGTTTCTTCAGCTGCAGCCATATGCAGATGAAAGGTCACATCTTTGATCTACATATGAATGAAATAGAAACTACAGTATAATACCTTGTTACATAAATACCCAATGACACTCGCAGACTTTTTGCAAGTGTCATGGAACATTGTAGCTGTTGCATTGTGACAGACAATAATTTCCTGTAATAATGGCAGAGGGGAGAGGTGGCAGGAAAGGAGGAGCAGGACATTGAAGATACATTCTATAACCTTTGTTGAAATGTTTTAGCATGTATCATCTACATCCAGTGGCTAAGAGACACATTTACTATTTAAAGAAAACTGCAGATTTAAAAATACTAGAAATACGTTTTACATATATTGTCATAACATGTTAAAGCTTTTATCAGATTTCAGTGATATTTTTACCTTTTCCTTTTTATATTGTAAAGCGCTGAGTAAACTGTTGGCGCTATATAAATCCTGAATAATAATAATAATACAGTATATATAGTAATTTTACTTTTACATATAATATTTTACATATAGGGTCAATTAACCTCCCTGGCGGTATTCCCGAGTGTAGCTCAGGGTAAATTTTCAGTACCACAAGCGGTAACCTCTTACCTTGTCCTGCGCTCCCGCGATGTCCCTCCTGTAGCGTCCCCAGCAATGTCCTCCAGCCGATGCCGGCATCTGTCTTCTGGGTTCCATTCCCTGCGATGTCGGGACGTACGGGGACGAAATGGCGGGAAATTTGAAAATAACAAAAAGTGACATTCAATAAAATCACATAATAAAACATTACTGTATCAAACCATTTCACATATTGTCCCGAGTGCTTTGTCCTGTGCCCTGCCTGCATTTTTACTGTTCTTTCTGTCTGGAAACTGAGAAACGTCCATGGCGTCCAAAAAGCGTCCCTTTAGGTCAAAAGCAGTTTTAGACCAGCTAGAGAACAGCGATAGTAAATCAGAACCACTTGCAGAATTGAGTGATAATGATTCATGGGAGAAATTCGTCATCAGACACTGAAAACGATTTTGCGACTTTGCTCAGCGATGTGCGAACTTGGCGCTATATTTCAAATGTCAGTGTTTTTGGTTTGATTATATTATTGAATTAAATTTATTATTATTATATTATTATTTTTATGATTATTTATTAAATTATAATTTATGATTTCGTGTTTCAAATTTTAACATACCCGGGATGTTTACTAGACTCTTGTTCGGACAGATTTCAGTGAGTTATTCCGAAAAATTACAAGCCTACAATAAAAAAAAATACATATTTCCATGCAAAAAAATGTACTGCTTTGAGCACAGAAATATGGACATAAGCAGACCGCTAGGGAGGTTAAGGGTTAATAAAGTGTTAAATAAGAATACATTTTATTTTGGAAAAAATGACTTGTAAAGTTTCTTCAACTGAAGCCATATGCTGTTGAAAGGTCACATCTTTGATCTACATATGAATGCAATGCAGTAGTCACTACAGTGTAACAATACATTGTTAGATAACTACTCAATGACACTTGCAGATAATCAGGTGTCATTTTGACAGCCAATAATTTCCAGTAATAATAGGTGGGTGGAGGAAGAGAACAAAGAAAATACATTCTAGAAATTGGGTTTGATTTACTAAAGGTAAATAGACTGTGCACCCTGAAAGGGCATTTGCGCTAGAGCTTGGTAAATGAGGTGAAGCTTACTTTATGAAGAATACCTAAGGAAGGAAAATAAACAAAAACAAGCATTTTTACTTGCACATGATTGGATGATGGAAGTCAACAGAGCTTCTGCTCATTTATTAAACTCTGAAGCAACTGCTCTTGCAAAGTGCACAGTCTATTTCCTTAAGTAAATCAACTCCTTTGCTGAAGCTTTTTAGGATAGATCATCTACATCTAGTGGTTATGGAACACATTTACTAAAAGTAAAGTCATCCTTTAACCACTTCCATGCCGCCCTATATCTGAAATATTGCTACAGGGCGGCACAGGTGCACAAAATCACGTATATATACGTGATTTTGCAGTTCCGGGTAGGGGCCTCGGCTGTCAATCACCAGGTCCTGCCCCGTGATTCCCTGCCGGCACCCGACGATCTCTTAGTATCTCGGGGGGAGAGATCTGTAAATAAACAACTCAGATCTCTTCCCTGTCAGCATAGTAGAGCCATACAAAGCAATGGGCTTACAGTGAAACACACACAGAGCGCACATAGTAAAACAGCACACAGTTAACCCTTTGATCGCTCCACATGTTAACACCTTCCTGCCCAGTGCCATCAGTACAGTGTCAGTGCTTTTTATTAGCACTGATCACTGTATTGGTGTCACTGGGGATGTCAGTGACACCAAGTCAGTTCTCCCCAGTGTCAGAATGCCCGCCGCACTCCCACTATCAGTCACTGACCATTACTAGTAAAAAAAAAAAAATCCAGTATATATGCTGCCATTTGTAAACACTGTAACTTTCACATAAATTAATTAATTTACACATATTGGAATTTTTTTTAGACGTGGAACAGAATACATTTTGGCCTGAATTTATGAAAAGATTAGATTTTTTTAATTTTTTTACTGGATATGTTTAATAGCAAAAAGTAAAAAATATAGGTTTCTTTTTTTTCAAAATTATCAGTCTTTTTTTGTTTATAGCGCAAGAAATAAAAAATGCTGAGGCAATCATATACCACCAAAAGAAAGCTCTATTTGTGGGGAAAAAAGGACATAAATTTAATATTGGTGCAGTGTTGCATGACCGTGCAATTGTCAGTTAAAGTAATGCAGCGCTGTATCACAAAAAATTGCCTGGTCAGGAAAGGGGGTAAATCCTCTGGAGAGCAAGTGGTTAATGAAGGCTGCAGATTTAAAAGGACTAGAAAGAACTTTTAAATATAATAACATGTTAAAGCTTTTATCAGATTTTATGGATTGAGTGTGCACACACTTGTGCTTTTTGCATTTAGCATTTTTGCTTATACATATAGTAATAATACTATTATTATTATTATTATCATCATCATTATTATTATTATCATTATTATCATCATTATTATTATTATTATTATTAATAATAATAATAATAATAATAATAAGGATAGTAGTAATAATAATATTTTTTGTTGCTCTATTGCTGTCTTTTTGTTGTTCTATTGCTGTCCATGTAAGGTGACCTTGGGTGTTCTCAAAGGCACCTATATATAAATGTTATTATTATTATTATTATTAATAATAATAGTAATAATAATAGTACATTTTATATATAGGTGCCTTTGAGAACACCCAAGGTCACCTTACATGGACAGCAATAGAGCAAAAAAAACTTAAATAAATAAAATAAATATACATTATATAAACATTAAGTTATGTATAGTATTTTACTTGCACCTTTACCCATGTAGGTAAATACATGTACCCAAATACTACCCTACCCGTGCCCTCCGCTCCTCACAGGACCTCCTGCTCTCTAGCTCCCTGGTCTCCTCCTCCCACACCCGATTGCAAGACTTCTCCAGGACTTCCCCCATCCTCTGGAACTCCCTACCCCAATCCATCAGACTGTCGCCTACCCTCCTCACCTTCAGGCGCACCCTGAAAACCCTCCTCTTCAGGGAAGCCTACCCCAACCTCACCTAACACCTGACCTCACCTAACAACTAACCTCCTCCACTCCTCCCGCCACTCCATCCCCCACAGCCATCTCCTCCTGTACCACCTTCCCCTCCCTCCTAGACTGTAAGCTCGAAAGAGCAGGGCCCTCGAACCCCTCGTGTATTGTATTGTTACCGTCTTGTCTCATGTTCTGTCCCCCCTGCTACTGTACAGCGCTGCGCATACCCTTTGGTGCTATATAAATACTGTATAATAATAATAATAATGTAGGTCTGTCTGTCAAAGTCAGTTTTCATTCATCAAAAATCTGTCTTCTACAGGGTCATTAACGTAGTTTGTGACAATAACAAGCTCCTAAACACTCCATAGCAGGGGCAGACTGACCATTTGGAAACTTGGGCACTGCCCGAGGGCCTGGGGTCAGTAGGGGGCCCCATGAGATGTCCCTGGTACCTTTTTCATAGGCTTTTTTGAGTGCCCGGGGGCCCCATGAGTTGTCAGTCTGCCCCTGCTCCGTAGTCGCTTCTAGAATAAATTCATATCATTCACCCTTTAGGGTTGATTTACTAAAATTGGAGAATGCAAAATCTGGTGCAGCTCTGCATAAAAACCAATCAGCTGCCAGTGTTTTTTTTTGTCAAACCTAATTGCACAAGCTGAAGTTGGAAGATGAATGGCTACCATCACAGATGCACCAGATTTTGCACTCTCCAGCTTTAGTAAATCAACCCCTTTGAGTTAACTAGGAAGCAGTTAATGTACAGTAACTCTACCACTCAGTAATGTCACTGGATTATAGTCAAAGTATGAAACACTGATATATGCAAAGCAGAGGAAGCCTGTACTGGAAGTTAACTGTCACATTATGCATATCATCTGTACCCTGTTAGAAAAACATATGGCATAAATTTATTAAGGTAGTTCATGTATGGCATTAATGGTTGAGTGGTGACATGTAGCATTTGGTTCTCTGCAAGAAGCTGACAGCCGCCTTAATGGACAACAACCCTCGCCGTTGCCAGCATGTATGTGAATGCACACTCGAAAGTGACTGAGAGCTGTCTCTTATTAGCTATCCTGGGTGACTGTACAAAGACAGCATAGGCATGGTTCACTTTATTGACGTGTGAACAAAAGCAGTAAAATTTTGTTCAAATTTTTGTAAGAAATTCTGAAAAAATGTTCATCAGAGCATTCAATTATTATTATTTTTTTTTATTGTTATTATTATTATTTTTTATTGTTATTATTATTATTATTTATTGTTATTATTATTATTATTATTAATTTTTTATTGTTATTATTATTATTATTTTTTTTTTATTGTTATTATTATTATTATTATTTTTATTGTTATTATTATTATCATTAATAAATTACAGGATTTATAGAGCGCCAACAGTTTGTGGAGCTCTTTACAACCTAAGGACAGACAGTACAGTTACAACACAATTCCATACAGGAGGAATCAGAGAGCCTGCTTTTATTAAAGTTTACAATCTAAAGGAAGGGTCAAAAGGTAATACCTGTGGGGGATGAGCTGACGGAGGGAGTGCAGGTACAGTTGTTAGATGTCAATGGGGAGGGATTTAACATTGGAGTCAATGGGACGAGATTTAACATTGGAGTCAATGGGGCGAGATTTAACATTGGAGTCAATGGGGAGGGATTTAACATTGGAGTCAATGGGACGAGATTTAACATTGGAGTCAATGGGGCGAGATTTAACATTGGAGTCAATGGGGAGGGATTTAACATTGGAGTCAATGGGGCGAGATTTAACATTGGAGTCAATGGGGAGGGATTTAACATTGGAGTCAATGGGGCGGGATTTAACATTGGAGTCAATGGGGAAGGATTTAACTTTGGACTCAATGGGGAGGGATTTAACATTGGAGTCAATAGGGCGGGATTTAACATTGGAGTCAATGGGGAGGGATTTAACATTGGAGTCAATGGGACGAGATTTAACATTGGAGTCAATGGGGCGAAATTGAACATTGGAGTCAATGGGGAAGGATTTAACATTGGAGTCAATGGGGAGGGATTTAACATTGGAGTCAATGGGGCGGGATTTAACATTGGAGTCAATGGGGCGGGATTTAACATTGGAGTCAATGGGACGAGATTTAACATTGGAGTCAATGGGGCGGGATTTAACATTGGAGTCAATGGGGAAGGATTTAACATTGGAGTCAATGGGGAAGGATTTAACATTGGAGTCAATGGGGAAGGATTAAACATTGGAGTCAATGGGGTGGGATTTAACATTGGAGTCAATGGGGCGGGATTTACTGCCACTTCTGACATCATTGCTTACTACGTGTGAAATCTATGAATGATCACAAAAGTCACATGATACAAGGCTATTCACAACAGCCTTGTACCATGTGACAAGCTGTGACCAATCACAGCTTACACAGTATTTCTCAATGGTTGCAAGAATGCAGTCAGAGAGAAGGAGAAATTATTGCTTTTACAGCCTTTATGGGTGTAAAAGCAATCAGTGTAAAAAAAAAAATCTTCCTCACCCCCCACAAGTAGTACAGTGTCACCATGGTGATACTGTACTGCTGGGGAGACAGTATGTAAAAAAAACCTAAATAATAATATAAAAAATTAAAATAAAAATGTAAAAAAAATTTAAAAAATTATAATTTTTGCTTATAAACTAATTTGGGTTATATTTTTTTACTAAAAAGATAACTGAATAAATTTTGTCCAAGATTTATGATGAAATATTATTTATTTGCAAAATTTTATAAGAAAAACACTTTTTTTCAAAATGTTTGGACATTTTCATTTATATAGCAAAAAAATAAAAATCCCAGTGGTGAATAAATACAACTAAAATAAAGCTTTATCTGTCTCAAAAAATGCTAAAAAATTAATATGGGTACAGTGTTGCATGACCGCGCAATTGTCATTCAAAGTGTGATAACACTGAAAGCTGAAAATTGGCCTGGACAGGAAGGGGGTAAAAGTGTTCGAACTTGAATTGGTTAAAGTGGAGTCTGCCTTTAATTTTTATTTTTATTTTTTTTATTATTAGTAAGAGTTCCTTAGGATTTTGTAAAGTTTAATATAGCCAGCATCTATTTTATTATATTATTATATTTCTGACACAAGCTAGAGTAGGAATACGAACACACATTTCAACAGGATCTGAGTGGGCTCTGCTCACTGAAGCTTATGAAGGATGATGGTCAGTCTTAGAGTCTCATTTAAACTGTAATGAGATGCAGCCACGATAGATCCGGGAAGATAGCACATTTCCATGCCAACACTACAGGAAACCCCAACCAAGCCACCTAGTTAGCTGCCGTGAAATTTTGTAGCCTGCTAAGATGATAAGACATTACTTCTATAGAAAGATCCCTAGTGAGCTAAAGGCTCTGTTCTAATCCATGAAATATCAACAGAAGGTCAAAGAGATGACAGAATGTAAAGATATCTTGTCCTATATATGGCTAGTTTATTTTATTGGGAGAAAGGACAAATGTTTTTCACACTGAGTTTGCAAGTGCTGAGTGGGATTATGCTACTTACCTGCATCACATGATACCAGGGGCGGACTGACAACTCATGGGACGCCCGGGCAATAGGGGATCATGGGGCCCCGTGTCCTCGTCCACACTCAAACCACACCCAAAAAAGCCTATGAAAGGTACCAGGGACATCTCATGGGGCCCCCTACTGACCCCAGGCCCACGGGCAGTGCCCGAGTTCCCCAATGGTCAGTCCACCCCTGCATGATACCAATGTTATGAAATGCCCCATAGAACCACCTCAAGACTGGACACTTTTGCCCCCTTCCTGCCCAGACTTGTTTCAGCTTTTAGTGCTGTCATACTTTGAATGAGGATTACTCAGTCATGCAACACTGTACCCAAATGAAATTTTTCTCTTAAAAACAGCAACATAGAGCTTTGTTTTGGTGGTATTTAATCACCACTGGGTTTTTTTTTTATTTTTGCTATTTAACCAAATGGGTCTAGTCTCATCTTGAACTAGTCTGGTCAATTTTATAAATGGTCTAGTCTCACTTTGATCTGTTCAAATCTCATTTTAAACTGATCTGGCTCTCATTTTGAACTGATCTGGCTCTCATTTTGAACCAGTCTGGCTCTCATTTTGAACCGATCTGGCTCTCATTTTGAACCAATCTGGCTCTCATCTTGAACTGGTCTAGCTCTCATTTTGAACTGGTCTGGCTCTCATTTTAAAATGATCTGGCTCTCATTTTGAACTGGTCTGGCTCTCACTTTGAACTGGTCTGGCTCTCATTTTGAACCGATCTGGCTCTCATTTTGAACTGGTCTGCCTCTCATTTTGAACTGGTCTGGCTCTCATTTTAAAATGATCTGGCTCTCATTTTAAAATGATCTGGCTCTCATTTTGAACTGGTCTGGCTCTCACTTTTAACTGGTCTGGCTCTCAATTTGAACTGGTCTGGTTCTCATTTTGAATGGGTCTAGTCTCATTTTGAACTAGTCTGGTCAATTTTTTTAAATGGTCCAGTCTCACTTTAATTTGTTCCAGTCTCATTTTAAACTAGTCTGGCTCTCATTTTGAACCAGTCTGGCTTTCATTTTGAACCGATCTTGCTCTCATTTTGAACCGATCTGGCTCTCATTTTGAACTGATCTGGCTCTCATTTTGAACTGGTCTGGCTCTCATTTTGAACCAGTCTAGCTTTCATTTTGAACCGATCTTGCTCTCATTTTGAACCGATCTGGCTCTCATTTTGAACTGATCTGGCTCTCATTTTGAACTGGTCTGGCTCTCATTTTCAACGGGTCTTCTAGTCTAATTTTGAACTGGTCTAGCTCTCATTTTGAACTGGTCTGGCTCTCAATTTCAACGGGTCTTCTAGTCTAATTTTGAACTGGTCTAGCTCTCATTTAGAACTGGTCTGGCTCTCATTTTGAACTGATCTGGCTCTCATTTTGAACTGGTCTGGCTCTCATTTTTAACCTATCTGGTTCTCATTTTGAACTGATCTGCCTCTCATTTTGAACTGGTCTGCCTCTCATTTTGAACTGGTCTGACTCTCATTTTGAACCGGTCTAGTCTAATTTTGAATCGGTCTGGCTCTCATTTTGAACTGGTCTGGCTCTCATATTGAATTTTTGAATACCCATTTTTAATCAATCTGTACAAAAAGGAATTGATTTACTTTGTGTACAGTAACACGTTGTGAAGTTAGGTTGATCTCTGCAATATATGTTTTTTTTTTTTTTAATAGAAATTAAAAAAATAATCACACTACCTGTAGTTTAAACTCTTATGCTGGCCAATACATTTTTTTTAAACTTTTGGCTGAAGCCTTTAAAAGGTTTGTATTTCTGTCTGCGTCTTCAATAGGGAGATATATCTTCATTTTGTGTCCTGGTGACATCCTGTGTGTCAGCGTGTGACTGGGTGTCACTATTTTAGGACTTTGATGCAGACAGGAAAAAAAACTCAACAGTGGTTCTAAGTTTTCCCAAAGTTATCCAAAACTCCCAAAAATGTTTTGATTCAGTTGGACTTTCTTTTATAATTTTTTTTTTTTTTTTCATTTTACCAGAGCACCAACATATTCCACAGTAGTGTGGACTTCTCACTTCTGTCCCTGTTCCAGAGGATCCCACAGTATCATGTTTCTATCGTTATACAAAAACACACACTGCACAGTCAGTGGAATCCAGATCAGGGGCGGACTGACAATTTGGAAACTCGGGCACTGCCTGAGGGCCTGGGGTCAGTAGGGGGCCCCATGAGATGCCCCTGGTACCTTTTTCATAGGCTTTTTTGAGTTTGGGCAAGGACACAGGGGCCCCATGATCCCCTATTGCCCGGGGCCCCATGAGTTGTCAGTCCACCCCTGATCCAGATCACCTATATTTTTATATTTTAAGGAAAATTAAAATGTTTTTAGGGGACAGTGAAACCAAGTAATTTCCATGCAGATAGCATTGCAGGTAGGACTATTGAAAAGGAAAAGTCATTAATATACAACATGGCTTGTGTAGCAATTTTATATGATATATATATTTTTTTTTACTTGTTACTTTTTTGCTAGAAAAGTGGAGTTACCCTTTTAGCCACTTTGTTGCCAATATTAACTACTCACTGATTGTTAAGATCAGCAAAGAGTAGTAAATTGAGCATCATTTTTATGAGCGTCAAGGTAGCAGAATCATTCTGCAGAGTATATAATAGATTTCGAAATTTGTGCAAAATCTTCTTGGATGTAATCAATGAACTGTTATTCTGTTTAGACACTGGATTTATATAGCATATAAAAAAATCCTTAAGAAATGCATGACCTTATAAATGTTGCTGAATCAGACTTCGAAAAAAAAAAAGAAAGCTATCAAGGCAAAGGAGACTTTTACAATATTTGAATGTTTTCTGCTGTGTAATGCAAAAACCTCACAGCAAGAAAGGATATTTGTCTTCCCATCTCCATTTATTTTGTATTGCTCTTATACAAAGGACATACATTTGCTTATGGTCCATTTGGTTGACGGTTTATTTTTTTGCAGTTTCAAACAAAAACTGAACTGTGTGTACGTGGATTGCTTGTGCTGAATTCTAAGCTTCCTAGTGTGAAAGGTGATTATGGAGTCAGCCATGTGGACAGCTCTATCTCAGTCCAGTGCTGTCATATTGTTAGCAATCACCAAGATCATCGATGTGAGGGTTTTATTTCAGGTCAAGCTTTTTATTTTTATCGGAGGAGAGGATACTAACCATTTTGTAGATGGTTACACAAATGAAGAACACTTACAGAAATAGTGGAAAGAGAGTTTTTCTTCTACTTCATTGATTTATACACTGTATGGCCAAAATTGTGTTCAGTTGTGGACACAAGACCACCACATTGGAATAAGCTTGTTGGACATTCTATTCCAAAAACATGGCCAATATTATGGGGTTGTTCCCTTGTTATTTTGCTGCTGCTTTGCTGCAATCTTAAGGAAAAGAAAGATTATCCTAGTCCAAGTTCTAACCACTGTGTGATTACTCTGAGTGATATTTAACATAGAGAATTACAGGTTTACTTTAAAGTCCAATATAAAAAATTAAAGTGTCCCCAATGTTCTAAACCACATCCGTGAAACAATCTTTTTCTTCTTTCAAAAATTATTCTCAATTCCGGAAGTCTGTAGTGATCATATACCTCAAAAAAACAAAAACTCACAATAGTGTCATATCCTTTATACAATAAAAAATATATACCCCACACTTGTGCAAAAAAAAAAAAAAAAAAAGACCCTTCAGAAAAAGTCAAAGAAAGTGACGAAACGCGTCAGTAACGTGATGTTAGATGCATTGACGTCAAACCGGAAGTGCGATCGTGGCCATTTTGGAAGAGGGAACATGCTGTTCCCTGGCTTTGTCCATTTATCCTGTCTCTATTGTGAGGAGCTGCTTTTCTCAATCTTTAATGTAAGTTGCTGAATAAAGTGGTATTGTATTAAACCTACTTTATCTAATCACTGATTTGTTTATGAGGAAATTGGAGGAAAGGATGGGCAGAACTTGAAGAGAGAGATTATCCCAGTCTTGTGATATGCCTTATTGATATACCCAGAGGGTAATTATTCATTGCTGCACGAGTTGGAGTGGTTTTTGAGTACAGTTGAATAGAGTGTGGTGATATACACAGGAATGCTTCACTGATTTGTTGGAGTGTACACGTTTTGGAGTGTTTCACATTGAAAAGTTGGTTTATATTTTGAAGATTATGGAATATATGTGCATGTGCAGTTGAATGCATCTATATCCATACTCTTGTTAATTTCACATTTTTTTTTTTTTGTTGTTGCACAAGTGTGGGGTATATATTTTTTATTGTATAAAGGATATGACACTATTGTGAGTTTTTGTTTTTTTGAGGTATATGATCACTACAGACTTCCGGAATTGAGAATAATGTTTGAAAGAAGAAAAAGATTGTTTCACGGATGTGGTTTAGAACATTGAGGACACTTTAATTTTTTATATTGGACACTTTTGTATGGAGTTGATTTTTGTGTAAAAAGAAAAGTTTTCTTGGTATATTTTGATTAACTTTCAAGGGTGGAAGTATTTTACTTTTCTATATAAATTGGAGGGGTTTGAGTAAGTGTGGTGCTGTTCAATTAATATATGTTACTTTAAAGTCCAACTCAAAAATTTGTAAAACAACCATTGCTCTGCCCCCCTCCATTAATTATTCAAAAATCACTTTATACATATTTTTTTCCAGTACTATTCTGGCCTATCTGGTAATGTCATGAGTTCTTCTCTACAAGTGATCCCTACTGATGAACAGTATTGAGTCATGATCACATAATGACATGTGAGAGTCATTCTGTCCAATTGTGCTGCAAACCGAGGCTGGGATGGTAAGTGTAAACCAGAATAAACAACCTCCTTCACTCAAGATGGATGTTCTGGCAGTGATGGACCTTGTATCTTCAACAACTCCAGTTTTGGCAAAACTTTGCAGTCTGGGGGAGCCCAAAGAAAACACAAGAAAAACAAAAACAGAGGGTGCATCGTTCCTTCACATTGCTTTTATAGATCCTTTTACTGAAATAATAAAATGGATGTATACCCACAAACAGCATATAATCTCAAGCTCATCAATATCCAAAGTATCCTGCATGACCTGCTCCACTGCATGAATCCCAACAATGGGAAGACACTCAGAATGGCTGACATTTTTAGAGGGGGGTCCCAAACACTCTGAGGCACTGAGAAGGAGGGGACCCCCTTGAAACATGTCAGCCATTCTGAGTGTCTTCCCATTACAAATCTCAACAAAGGGAAGACACTGAGTATGGCTGATGTGTTTCAAGGGGGTCCCCTCCTTCTCAGAGCCTCAGTGTGTTCAGCTCTAAAGGAAGGGAGACCCCCTTGAAATACATCAGCCATTCTCAGTGTCTTCCCATTGTTCAGATTCATACAGTGGACCAGGTCAAATGGGACACTGTAAATATGGATGAGCTTGAGATTATATGCTGTTTGTGAGTAAACGGAGAGTTTCTGTGGTATTACTTCAATAAAGGATCTATAAAGGTAGTGTGCAAGGCTCCTCTGTTTTTCTAGCTGGTAAGTAGGCTGGGAAGTGTTTGTATGTTAGTGTTGTGGATTGCTCTTTCATGTGCACTTTACTGCAAAGGTTAGTTGTAAATTGGGGTGGTTGCCATCTTCATGTATAGCTTGTTTGATGGATTTGGCATGGGAACACACTGAATGTCTTCAGCTGCCATTGTGCTCTTGCTGGGCGTCCAGTCCAGGCAAACCTGCTCTTAATTTATCCACTACTATATATGCTCCAACTTGGATATTCTAAAAAATATAGAGTTAAGACCGCAGTATACAGGGTTAGGGTTGTATATAGGGTTAGGGGTGTACGAGAAACTGAGGACAACTTCCTGGAACTATATACAAGTTTTTATGGCAGAAATCCTCTTCTTGGAGAGCTAGCCAGTGTCTCCAGTTGTACAACCCCAGACGCTAGAAACTCCTTATCCAGCTGTTCTGGGTGAATCCTTGAGCAGGGCATCCAGTGCCTTTGACTTTAAAGTAAGACAATCCCAGGAAGTTGCTAAACTGGTTTCCCACCAGAGTGCTCCTTCCCCAATCTGGCCCAGAGTGGGGGGAAGGTTTACTTCCTCAGGCCTCCTCCTGTGCAGCTGGTGGGTTGGTGGCTGCTACCAGGCCTTCTAGCTGGGCCGCTCCTTCCCTGCCACACAGGTGGTCGTCACTCTGGGGGAGTCCCAAGCTTTCCTCCTTCCAAGCTTCTGCCTGGAGGTTAGGTCCTCTGCCATCAGGGCCCCTTCCCAGGCTCCTGATCTCCAGCCTTACTTCCTCTCCATTTTCCACGCAAACTCTCTCTCCACTCTCTGGTCGCTGAGCAGGCTTAGTTACTCTTGGTTACTCTGTCCTGGCCCCTTGCCAAGCCTCCTGTTGGGGATTGGCTAGGATTCTTAAGAGTACAGACTAACCACTCCTTAGCTCTGCCCACTGCTTATAGATCTTTTTCCAAAGTTCTAGTGCAGGGGGAAATCTCAGAGAGCTAGTCTGCAGAGCCTCTCAGCTCTGATCCAAATTTGACCCTGCTAAGCTATTGCACCCAGGCTGCTACTCAGAACTCCTAACTAACAATTGGACTAAAGCTCCCCCTAGCTAACTAGGAGGGTGCTAAGCATTTTATGTAGCAAGCAGAGAGGAGCAAAGGAATACTATATGATGTCAGTGACAGCTCAGAGTTTGCTGAAGTTGTCGACATCACATCCAAGATGTGCTCAGACTCAGTCTCAGAAATTATAAATGGCTGTGCCAGGAAGGATGTAACAGGTACCTAATGTACATAAAATACATTAAATGAACATATAAACTTATGAAGGTTTGTGTTGAAATAATTGGCCATGCACTCTTCAAAGCCACAGTGAATATTTACCATTGTTCTGGGCCCCCTACACTGCAAAGGTTAAATATTTAAAGTGTTACTAAACCCACAACAGTAAAGTTAGTCTGTTTATGCAGTAAAGAATGCTTGTTATACTCACTCTGGAACACCTCTTGTTCAAATGCGCACGTCTTATCTCCAGATAAGACAGACTGAACCGTAGCCATTGCGCACATGCTCAGTTTAATGTGTATTGCTAGAGAGGTTTTTTTTTTGGGGAGGGAGAGTACATATGATCAGCACAGGGCCAATCAGCACTGTCCAGACAGAGGTCAGGGGTTTTGCATCCTCCTAGAGCAGAAAGAAAACTCCTCCTACAAGCTTTAACCAGTGCTCTGCTGGACACTCTGCTAGTCAGAAGACTACTCTTACGGCTGATGAGAAAAGGTATTTAGAAGTTTCTCTTTACTAAAATAATTGCACTTCCATGTTCTGTGTACTGTGGGAGACCAGATATAGTGAATGCAGTGTCCTGGGAGACCGGATATAGTGAATGCAGGGTCCTGGGAGACCTGATATAACGAATGTAGGGTCCAGGGAGACCGGATTTAGTGAATGCAGGGTCCTGGGAGACCAGATATAGTGAATGCAGGGTCCGGGGAGACCGGATATAGTGAATGCAGGGTCCGGGGAAACCAGATATAGTGAATGCAGGGTCCTGGGAGTCCGGATATAGTGAATGCAGGGTCCTGGGAGACCGGATATAGTGAATGCAGGGTCCGGGGAGACCAGATATAGTGAATGCAGGGTCCGGGGAGACCAGATATAGTGAATGCAGGGTCCTGGGAGTCCGGATATAGTAAATGCAGGGTCCGGGGAGACCAGATATAGTGAATGCAGGGTCTGGGGAGACCAGATATAGTGAATGCAGGGTCCTGGGAGTCCGGATATAGTGAATGCAGGGTCCTGGTAAACCGGATATAGTGAATGCAGGGTACGAGGAGACCGGACATAGTTAATGCAGGGTCCGGGGAGACCAGATATAGTGAATGCAGGGTCAGGAGAGACTGGATATAGTGAATGCAGGGTCAGGAGAGACTGGATATAGTGAATGCAGGATCCTGGGAGACCGGATATAATGAATGCAGGGTCTGGGAAGACCGGATATAGTGAATGCAGGATCCTGGGAGACCGGATATAGTGAATGCAGGGTCCGGGAAGACCGGATATAGCGAATGTAGGATCCTGGGAGACCAGATATAATGAGTGCAGGGTCCGGGGAGACTAGATATAGTGAATGCAGGGTCCGGGAAGACCGGATATAATGAATGCAGAGTCCTGGGTTTAGTAACACTTTAAGCTTAGAGACAGAAGAATATGTGGTCGGCTTCCAATATGAAGCTGTCCACCGAAGCTGCTTTCCTTCGCTACTCCTCCAGCCGTAGGCTTTTTTGTCATCATACACAGTACATTTCAGGATTGCTGGTTCGGCATCGCATGTGATGACAGCAATGGCCCATCCCAATTCTGGATGGCTAATCAAGCATTAACCCATATATTATGAGGAGATCGCACTGTAAGAGTTTTTTTTCATATTCTGAAGTCTAGCATTAGGAAACTCTGCAATGGTCACTTATACTTATTGGAAATTTTCTATACTTTCCCCTTAAAAATATTTGGCAATAGCAGTTCCCATATTTATGTCCTCAAAGGGTTTCTATAATAAAAAGTAGGTTTTACCCGCCATAGTTAAAAAAAAATGATGGTTTTAAACAGCAGCACAATCTTACATGACGCTCCCCAGAACATAGGTGGATACAAATAATATTTGTCAAGTGTTAAGGGTAGTACTTAATCTCTGCAATGACTAGACCAACACTATGTTACAAATACTTCCCTGAAGGCACAGGCCCAGCTATCTCCAAGAGTTGTGGCTAACGTCAAGCAGTCCAGTGTTTGATAATAAACTTTGTCGCTGTAGTGCTTTCATTTTTTTCCCTCCCGTTCACAGGTTGGGAATGAATAATGATCGCTAGTGCCTTCGTACACATGAAAGAAAATTCTGGGCAATGTGTTGTCCTAAGATATACCTCTCCCCTGCCAGGGCTGACAGCCATGAAATGATGACACCATATTCCTGTCCTTCATATCTGTTCACAGTTGAAACTGTCACAAAATAGAGGGGAGAAAAAAAATCTGTCAAACGGTTCTGTTCTTTGACACATTGTTTAGACCAGAGGCTTTAAAATGTTTCTGAATGCAAGAGGTGTTCAATATGCTTCTGTTCTATTCCTTTCTATTTTGGGCCCTGCTTGAACTGGCTGCTACGGAACGCTGCTTGTCATGCAACTATGAATCCCAGCAAGGAATGGCCACAAACTGAAAAGGCATGATGGGAGATTTTGTTTGATCAACAAGTGTTCAAAAAATATACAGCGTTCAACAAAAAGAAACTTTTTCAAGTGGAGTTCTACCTTTTGGGGAAAATATTCCAAGAGCCACAATAAAATTGGTTATGACCAAGGTAATAAATCACAAATTGAACTCCTCTAGCCACTTCCCAACCAGGGCATAGTCAAAAGATGTCCTCGGTTGGAAGTGAAATACTGGAGTTATGTCTGCAGCAATGTGCCATAGCCCCAATATTGGTTTCCCAATGGGTACCATTCATATCTGTGCGACTTCAAGTCACAGCGACTTCAAAATAGTTCCTGCACTACTTTGGTCTGACTTTCATGCGACTTGAGGGCCATAGATTTCAATGTAAACCCTCCAAAGTCACATGAAAGTCGCACCTGAATGTTGTACGTATGACTTGAGTGCGACTTTGCACAGCAGAAGCATTTATCCTTGGTCAAAGCCAAAGTAGTACTCATCCAAAGTTGCGTCAAGTTGCAATGAAGATCGCAGGATTTTAAAGTCGCACAAGTGTGAATGGTGAACTGGTAAAAGTAGTGGTGAATTCGCTGCTGCATCACTTATTTATTTATTACAGGTACTTATATAGCGCCGTCAATTTATGCAGCGCTTTACATATATATTGTACATTCACATCAGTCCCTAACCCTCAAGGGGTGTACAATCTAAGGTCCCTAACTCACATTCATACATACACATAATAGGGCCAATTTAGACAGCAGCCAATTATCCTACCAGCATGTCTTTGGAGTGTGGGAGGAAACTGGAGTACCTGGAGGAAACCCATGCAGGCACAGAGAGAACATGCAAACTCCAGGCAGGTGGTGCCGTGGCTGGGATTTGAACCAACGACCCTAGTACTGCCAGGTGGAAGTGCTAACCATTTACTTTTAGAAGCCTGGTGGTTCTCGGGCTTACCTGGATGATCAGTAGTACCGAGTGGTCATGGCTGCTTGTCACAGAGATGAGTGAAGGAAAGAAGTCATCTCTATGGCCTAGGAGGACTGGAGCAACGTCATGACATCCCTTCCAGCTCCAGCCTCATGTAAACAAGGCAATTTTTTATTAAAAGCACTAGATCAATGTTTTTTTTTCTCTAATGCTTTACATTGTAGAGGGGTCTTATTGGCCCCACATCTCTCCATAAAGAGGACCTGTCATGACTTATTTCTATCACAAGGGATTCCTTATGACAGGAATAAAAGTGATCAAGAATGTTATAAAGGGACAGTGTAAAAATAAAAAACATGTAATAAAATAAATAATGAAATAATTTTTAAAGTGCGTAGTGGTGAATGCATATGTAGGTCATGCCCATATATGTATAAACAGGAGCCAGGCGCTGTGTAGTTTTGTGATAAAAATAATACACCTTGTATAGAGGTGTGCCTTTAATAATTCATATGGTAAAAAAATAAATAACCAGCCTGTGGCTTTAGGAAGCCAGGTTCCAAGATGGACGGCCCGTCCGCTCAGAGGGAAGCAGTGGAGTAGAATGCCTGTCAATGCAGGGACCACGTGTACCCAACGTCCCAGCGTCCTGGATGACGTCACCACGATGTGGAGAGACGGAGGGGGGGAACTCTTGCTGGAGCCGCAGCTTTAGAAGGAAGAGGCCGGTTGCCGGGACAACATGTTTCGCGCGCATGCACTTTGTCAAGTCTCGGCAACCGGCCTCTTCCTTCCACAGGCTAATTATTTATTTTTTTACCATATGAATTATTAAAGGCACGCCTCCATATAAAGGTGTATTATTTTTATCACAAAACTACACAGCGCCTGGCTCCTGTTTATACCTCCCACAAACCGATGTGTTTTTACCATGGCAGCAGTGAGTTTTTTCCCCACCAATTATAGTTGACATATACCATTCACTTATTTCCTTTGGGACACATCTGTGCGCTTTTATCCAGACCACGCCCATATATGTAAATTGTGTTAAAATCACACATGTGAGGTATCTCCACAAACATCAGAATGAGAGCAATAAATCTAGCACTATATCTCCTCTATAATTCAAATCTGGTAACCTGTGGACATTTTTAAAATGTTGCCTATGGAGATTTTTAAGTACCAAATTTGGCGCCACTCCACAAACCTGCATAGTTTTAAAGTATGACATGTTTGGTATCTGTTCACTCGGCATAACATCATTTTTCATATGCTACAAAAAATTGGGTTATATATTGTGGTTTTTTTTTAATTCATTAGCCACTTGCCCTCCAGAGGATTTACCCCCCTTTTTGACCAGCCATTTTTTGCGTTATGGCGCTGCGTTACTTTAACTGACAATTGCGCGGTCATGCAATGCTGCACCCAGATGATATTTACGTCCTTTTTTCCCATAAATTGAGTGACTGTAAGCTACTGTGTGCCTGGCTGCCATGTGCCTTTCAGGGAATGGAATCCGGGATCAAACAGCCAGCCTGATTTGGGGTCCTGTGCTACATTTAGAAAAAATATAAATATAAAATGAGGATCTTTTTTTTTGCTGCAAGAACAGGTCCAGAGTAGTAATAACAATAACATAATTGAATTAGCTTTTTATGCTGTATTATGTCAAGACATCTGGTGAGGGATTTGTCACTGTCATCTTTTCTAGCTCTGATCTCTTGGCACCACCAACCTTTAGTCCATTGTATTTACTGTTTTTTGTTGGAATTTTGTATTTGCGTTTTTTTCAATAAAAACACTATGAAAAAAGCCACAAACACATAATTTAGACACCAATTCTTCAAAAACATACAAGAATTCTAATACAACCATTCAAGCCAGGTTCTTGACAGTGTCACCCAATGTCATGTTCCATTGTAAGCTTGTACCAGTCACAAACCCTTCACAACCAACTATTCACCTGGAATAAACTCTAGTAATTACTTTCTTCATGAACACCAAATAATCATACATATATTTGACCATTAAAGTTACACCACCCTTCCAAATATTACCAACGATCTTAATTTTTTGTCACTATCAAAGACCTATCGCTGCTGTGGCAAAAGTACAACATACCACACAACTCCTCCATCCTTCCATGCCTTAATTCCACAAATGTATGCACTTCTAATAACTATATCCACACTTTTACCAAGACGGCAGGTGGGTGGGACAAATTTGTTCACCTTGCTGTCTGTTCCTCCTTGAGGTCTTTCAAAATCTTAACCAGCTCCTCTCTAAACTCTGGTACACATGATCAGAAAATTGGATGAAAACTACCGCTTTTGAAGCGATCGTAAGATAATCTGATCGTTAGTATACAGCTTTCGTCCAAAATTATTCGAAAGGACAAACACGAACATTTTTTCTGTACAATATCATTTAATCAGTACAGTGTTCATCTGAAAAGAATCAGAAGACCAAGACCATGCATGCTCAGAAATGAAAGAATACATTACAAGATAATACAACACATTACATCACTTATTTCTCAGTTGTATTCTATCATACGTGAATTTTCATAACTTTAGTAACCTCTTCATTTTCGATAGTAAACTAGCATGCAAAACAAAAAAAAAAAACGATCATTTGTCAGATATTCTCATTGTGTGTGCCAGGCATTAATTATTTTTTTATTTACCACAGGTATTTATATACACTGACAATATATACAGTACTTTACATATACACTCACCAGCCACTTCATTAGGTGTAGCTGTTCAATTGCTTGGTAACACAAATTGCTAATCAGCCAATCACATGGCAGCAACCCAATGCATTTAGGCATCTAGATGTGGTGAAGATGACTTGATGAAGTTCAAACCAAGCATCAGAATGGGGAAGAAATGGGATTTAAGTGACTTTGAATGTCACATGGTTGCTCATTCCAGACAGGCTGGTCTGAGTATTTTAACCTCCCTGGCGGTATTCCCGAGTGTAGCTCAGGGTAAAGTTTCAGTACCAAAAGCGGTAACCCCGAGCTACACTCGGGCTTACCATGCCGCGTTGCTCAGGGATTCCCTACAGCGCTTACCTTGTTCTTCGCTCCCACGATGCATCCCCTGCAGCGTCCCCGGTCATCTCCTCCGGCCGATGCCGGAATCTGGCGTACGGGTCCCGGAAGCGGCGGCAAATTTGAAAATTAAAAAAAAAAGACATTTTTTTAAAAACGATTATTTCATAGCAAAACATTCCTGTATCAAAGCATTTCACATACATTTTGTCCCTACTGCTTTGTCCTGTGCCCTGCCTGCATTTTTACTGTTCTTTCTGCCTGGAAAGTCCACGGCGTCCAAAAAGCATCCCTTTAGGTCAAAATCGGTTTTAGACCGGCTAGAGAACAGCGATAGTAAATCCGAACTACTTGCAGAATTAAGTGATAATGATTCATGGGGGAAATTCGTCATCAGACACTGAAAACGATTTTGCGACTTTGCTCAGTGATTTGCGAACTTGGCGCTATATTTAAAATTTCAGTGTTTTTGGTTTGATTTTAATATTGAATTAAATTTATTATTATTATATTATTATTTTTTATGAGTATTTATTAAGTAAGTAATTACTAAGAATTGCAGGCCTACAATACATAACACCAAATTTCCATGCAAAAAAATGGTACCGCTTTTGGTACAAAATTCCTGACATAATCATACCGCCAGGGAGGTTAAAGACTTCTGATGTACTGGGATTTTTATGCACAACCATCTCTAGGGTGTATGGAGAATGGTCCGGAAAAGAGAAAATATCCAGTGAGTTGTGTGAGTGCCTTGTTGATTTCAGAGGTCAGAGGAGAATGGGAAGACTGGTTCAGATGGTTGGGTCAGAATTTGACGTAAACAACATGAAATCATGGATCTATCCTGCCTTGTATCAACGGTTCAGACTGGTGGTGGTGGTGTAATAGGGTGAAGGATATTTTCTTGGCACTACCAAGGTGTACCTAATAAAGGGGCCGGTGAGTGTATACTGTACATTCACATCAGTCCCTGCCCTCAAGGAACTTACAGTCTAAGATCCCTAACTCAAATTCATGCCTGTACATACTAGGGCCAATTTAGAAATGAGCCACTTAATCTACTAGCATATCTTTTGAGTGTGGGAAGAAACCCAAAAAAGCTCAAGGAGAACATACAAACTCTAAACAGGTAGTGCTGTGGTTGGGATTCAAACCAATAACCTCGGTGCTGCAAGGCATAAGTACAAACCACGTAGCCACTGTGCTGCCCATAGCCATATCTCTAAATCATTCTCCACCAATTCCTGATAATTTTCTTGTCTTCAAGCCCACCCTCCCATAATCCATTTTTCCTATGTGCTCAGACCAGCCCCTCATTTCCAAAAAATGGCAATGAAAAATCCATCCAAATGTGTGCTTTAAATGCATTACTTGTCCTCTTTCAGCATGTTATACGCACACTAATCCATGAAGTATGGTGTGAACGAGCCTGTACTGCTCCAACAAATTTCAAGTGTCCTGGATTTACTTCTAAAATGTATGACCTCAGTTCCAAGTTGGCATTTCCAAATGATCAGGCTTAGTTTCCAGTTAATTCTATCTTCTGGCCTCTCTGTATTTATATAAAAATCTGACTGGCCGGCTTTACTAAACTGCTCTTAGTCACAAAGATACTATAAACAGTTTGGAAGTGAGTCATCTTCAGATCTGAAGAATTCCTCCAAGAGAAAAGAAGATTCTAATATCTAGACAGGTGTGGTTTGTTTATGGCAGCCTTTGCTCTGACTGTATTCTGGGGCTTTTGAAGACAATTTCCATGCTAAAATCCACTCAGTGGGGGGTAAGCAGACACTGATGAATGGGTTGTTCCAATTTGTTCCTTATTAGATCATGGGGGAAATGTAGAGGGGACTTGAGCTGTAGTACAATTAAAATGAGCTGTCATGGCTAGACCCCCATGGTGCTTCTTATACGGGGTTTAAATTTGCATTGCGTCATACCCCTAATGTAATCTGTCTGCATAATATTGTTGTGATATTTATAACTGCTTCAGTGCTTGCACATTGATTTACTAGACCTCTGAGGTGTTAAGCTCTTCTTTTTCAAAGCTCGTTGAGAACAAAAAAAAAATACTGTAATAGATACAAAAAATATAAAAACTAACAAACTAACAAAATTACAATTTGCTTCCCCCCTTCCTCAGTCTACTTAGTTACTTTGATGCACACCTTAACAGACTGTACACTGTGCGCTTGAAAGTTGCAATGGAGAGTGGTCACTGGTCCACATGGCCAAGGTACCCATTGAGAATGTCTTTTGTTTTCCGGAAGAAAGCTCAGAAGAGATTTTTATTGGTCAGCATGGTCATGCAATACTTACAACCACTGGGGTTGTGTTATGAATCTTCCAATTGTATGGTGTGCAGACCATTGCAATGGCTGGCGATAGTGTGTTTGTGGAGGAAGAATTAATGTGACTTAGTCCACGTTTTTATTTTTTATGATTGGGTGACACAACATCTTCTTTTAAGCAGGCTTTTTAGAAAACATGATGTCACCACGCTGCATCTTCACCTTGCCCAATCAGAGAAAGCTTTACATTCATAAAATGCTAAGCATTTTCTGAATAGCACCCATGTTGAGCAGCCAAGCTCCTGTGTTCAGAATGCAGCAAGGACAGTGCTTGAGGAAGGACCCAGAAGTGAAGATTACTGGAGTAGTAGTGTCAGTAATTTCCAGTTTCCAGGGGCATCGGCCAGGTATGGTAAACACATAGTTACATTGGTCCAAGCTGCTCCAATGTAATTATGCATAAAATATACCATACCTGGAATTTATCTTTAAGCAAATGCTTGAGTGAGATGTCCATATTGGTATCTTCCCAGTCAAGGTGGCTGTCCTCTACCCAGTCGGTGAGCACTGCACTAGCACTTGTCCAAATGGCTGGTCTGCTGGTCTGAGACCTCTCTTACAACACCAACTTAATTCAGTACCCAGAAGTAGACATCACCGGAGTAGCAGTGTTTACTTCAGTCATTTCCAGCTTCTAGTTAGCAGGGGGAGCTAACTAGGTTTTTTAGGCAGAGGCGGAAAGCAGCCTGGACATGAGTCAGCCAGGTCACCTTGGGTCAGAGCTCTGCAGATCAGTTCCCTGATACTTCCCCCTGCTCTGGAGACTTGAGACGTCTATATAAGGCAGTGGGCGGGCATGAGGAGGGGCTAATCTGCATACCTGAGGGACTCTGACCAATCCCCAAGCAGGACGTTTGGCATGGGGTCAGGACAGTTCTCAGATATGATTGAGCCAGATCAGCAGGAAGTAGTCAGTGTGTGTCAGATGGAAAATGAAGTAGGAGGCTTGAGTGTGGAGTCTGGGAGGGGGCCCACCTGCAGGCAGGTGCTTGAAGAGGGAACCTCCACTGTGCCACCATTTATTAAGAGGGACAGCCTGATCAGCAGGGAAGGAGCCATCTCATCAAAAGGCCTGAAGGCAGCCACCAACCTATAAAGTTATCAGGAAGGACAATGTGAGTAACCTTATACTCTCTGGGCGGGATAAGTGGAGAGGGCAGTTAGGTGGAGAACCCAACTAGCTCCTTGGCCAGGACTGTTTAATCTTTGGCAGCTTCCCCTTGCTCAGGGAATACCCTTAGTACTGCTGGGCGAAGAGGAGGATTCATCTGGGGTCAGGAGGAGATACACTGGAGAGCTGGAGCACTCTCAAAGGAGAGACAGATTTTGCTTCCTGTGCATAGACTTGTACATAGTCTGTCTTCGCAGTTCACAGTTCCTTGGACAACCCATGCATCCTTCAACCCCATCCAAGTTTATTACCCCTTAGAAAAATCACAAAAGCAAGCCTAAGGACTGGTTACTATCTCCATGTGCAAGTGTGGAGGAAAAAGATGTGTTTTGCCTGGCTGTGCAGGACTGTAGGGTGACCCAAAAAACTTAGCGACTTCTTAGGGGGTAGTGCTACACAAGGCAAGCGTGGTGCACTGTGATGTAAGGGATGGTGGGGACTTTTTACTTCTGACTGTGGGAGGTTCTTGACATCTGCTGTAAGAGGGGATGTGGGGCTCTGGACATCTAGTTTTACAGATACAACAGGCCCTTTGAGGGCAACCATAATTCTAATGTGGCCCACAATTAAAATGATCTTGACACTCCTGATGTAGAGGGTAGAGCCTGCTGGGTCCCTCTCACAACTCTGATCTCTGCACAGACTGTGTACAATACAGAAATTATATCTACTTTAACAAGCCAATATCTGAGTTTGCAGAGGCATTGGATGCACACAAAGTGGATTTATAATGGCTATTGAGGAATATATTAAAAAGAATATTTTTTTGTTTGAAATTCAACTTTAAATGCTTCCATTTATTTTACGTCATGAATAATTTAGCATGGAGAGTGACGTTCTACAGGTAGATATAAAGGCAGCTGAATTGTTATCAATGAATGTATTATCAACATTGTGCTGATGGTAAAAAGGAAGATCCATATGAAAGTGATAGGAGTCACAGAAAGTTGACACTGTATTGTAGCGCTAAACTAACTTCCATTATCTTTCAGTCAAGTTTGATGAGACCCTCAGGCAAATTTTAGCTTTATGGCCCAGAGCAACATGGATGTCATATTAAAACAGTGAGCGCCGTGACTGGTGCATAGTCGACATTGCTTCAGAAACGTAATGTGAAATGATGGTAAAAACACACAATTTATTCATTTTACAGTTCACCGCATCTGGCCGCGACCTTCAGAAAGCCTTAAATGGGATTAAACTTTGGATTGTAGATGTAATAAATCTTTATCTGTTTTAGATGCTTATTCTCTCTCTGATTCTCTCTTACCCCCAGCCAAGCTTTCACAACACATGCTGTATATTATGGTGTAATCTAAAAAAAAACATTTTTTTTTACATCTTATTGTGTATGTAAACCCTAACTAGGGGCTTCACTTATTCGGTCTACTTTGCTTGGCTATCCCAGAGACACATCTCCAGAGTCCAGTAGTGGCTTTACACCACTGTATCCGACGCTTTGCATTTTACTTGGTGATGTAAGGTTTGCATACAGCTGCTTGGCCATGGAAACTGTTAGGGATCCGGGTATGACCAGAAATGTGTGGACTGACACAGGGAAACGCAGGCTTCAGGTATAGTGTAAATAAGACAATTTATTAAGACTAAACAACACAAGCGCAGTGCAAGGTAAACATAACACAGTGCAAACAACCCAAACTCCAACAGATAACCATATATAAAAATCAACGTAGTCAGGCAGGCCGGGTCGGTAGCAAACGGGCAGGCAAGGTACAAGGAGTAGGCGGAAGAGTAGTCAGGAATAGCCGAGGTCAGTACAGGCAGAGTTCCTGCAGAGTCAGGATAAAGCAGAATCAGGAAGCAGACAGGATGCAGGTACAGGGGCTCATGGGAAACATTACACCAAGGCCCTGATCACAGGCCTGGTCATTCCTTAAATGCATCATCCCCAGGTGTTGGCTAATTGCAGGAGTGAGCTGCTGGCTGCTGAGAGCACCCGCTGGTCAGCCCTGGTACTGCAGCCCACACGGCAGGTGAGTCCCACCACCACTGGCAAGTCCATTCCTGACAGAAACCCATTCCAAGAAGCTCTCTAAACAATGTTGTTGTGCTAATCTGAAGGCCCCACGAAGTTTGGAGGTCTTTAGGTATTGACTCTGCAGACAGTTGGCGACTTCTGCGCACTGTGAGCTTGAGCATGCGCTGACCCCACTCTGTCATATTACGTGGCCTACCACTTGGTGGCTGAGTGGCTGTTGTTCCCAGTTGCTTCCACTTTGTTATAATACCACTAACAGTTGAGCGTGGAATATTTAGTAACAAGGAAATGTCACGGATGGACTTATGTCACAGGTGGCCACCTATCACGCTTGAATTCACTGAGCTCCTGAGAGCAATCCATTCTTTCACAAATGTTTGTAGAAGCAGTCTGCATGCCTAGGGGCTTGATTTTATACACCTGTGGCCATGGAGGTGATTGGAACACCTGAATCCAATGATTAGGAGGGGGCAATACTTTTGGCAATATAGTGTGTATTCAGCATAAAGTAAAGTATAGCGCTAATCACCATATAGAACAAACAAATCTCTAAAACACTGTGAAATTCATCAACATAAGTATAAAGTTAAAAAGTGATAAAGTCCTTGCAAACAGTCCACTATATAAACAAATGGGACATTATGAAAATGAGTGCCTGTTCATAGTGACAGACCAATATAAATAGGGCACTGGGCTCCAAGTGTGTACGCTAATTGGTATGATCACATGCACAACGAACTGGAACAGTACATCTATGATTATCCCTTGGCTTGGAAGTATGATCATTTGTGCAATGCACACACGCATGAGCACGAGCAAAGGTCCACTCTGGTTTTCTGATGCAAGGAATCTGGTTTACCTTACAGGTCTTCACAATAAATCCATTAAGTGACCAGCAAGCAATGAAAAAGAAATGATCCAGGAACCCAAAATCCATAAATCAATTTATTAAAAAAAAAGGTTAAAAACACTTACATGAGACCTATAGAAACAGCTCTGTACATAAAACCCAAACTCAGAGACACGGTGACATACATTTGGTATAGTGTTGTGACCCCAAGACGTCGCTCCACCCTATGTGTTTTGTCATGATTGACGTCATCGGGGGCATATCAACTCTATGCCACAAGCGTGGTTTCAAAATAAATTTTCTTGACATATATTTGGCAGGAGGAAAAGTGGGCTTTAATGCCCAGCTGCCACACATATATGTTCACAGCAGAATGAGGTTGTGTACTGAGAGCACGCTCATTGCGCATTCACAGCACACTGACCAAGCTATAACCAACAGCTCATGGTCAAGGCTTCTGATGAGGTTGTTCGAGATCCCATATCGCTGGCTGCTGATCAAAAGCCTTGACAGAGAGCTGTCAGTGACAGCTCAGTCAGTGTGTTTGGACGGCACTGTAAACGCACTCTCAGCACACAACCTCATGCTGCTGAGGATGCATATGTATTGCAACTTCACATTAAAGCCCATCTTTCTTGCCACTAGAGTTTAAAGATTAAATACTGTATACAGTTGAAAGCAGGGGCGGACTGACAACTCATGAGGCCCCTGGGCAATAGGGGATCATGGGGCCCCTGTGTCTTTGCCCAAACTCAAAAAAGACTATGAAAAAGATACCAGGGGCATCTCATGGGGCCCCCTACTGACCCCCGGGCAATAGGGGATCATGGGGCCCCTGTGTCCTTGCCCAAACTCCAAAAAGCCTATGAAAAAGTTGCCAGGGGTATCTCATGGGGCCCCCTACTGACCCCGGGCCCTCGGGCAGTGCCCGGGTTTCCAAATGGTCAGTCCACCCCTGGTTGAAAGTGTTTTCATTTCTGTCCTATAAATGTAAAAGAAAAACCTGTTCACCTGGCCTGAATTCTAGTGAATTACCCTCCTCTCTATTAGGCCTCATTTACAATAGCTGACAGATGTGGGATGGAGGAGACCTAAAAATAGGTGGTTGGGTCGTGGTTTTACCAACCCTCCACCAGACCGCCCAGCCACAAGTTAATATGGCCATCAGCCATAGGTGCAGGGCTGAAAACTGTATAACACAATTTGCATATTTATTTCAGGTACTTATATAGTGCTGTCAATTTACGCAGAGCTTTACACATATATTGTACATTCACATCAGTCCCTAACCCTCAAGGGGTGTACAATCTAAGGTCCCTAACTCACATTCATACAAACTAGGGCCAATTTAGACAGGAGCAGGGGTGGACTGACCATTTGGAAACTCAGGCACTGCCCAAGGGCCTGGGGTCAGTGGGGGCCCCATGAGATGCCCCTGGTACCTTTTTCATAGGCTTTTTTGTGTTTGGGCAAGGACACAGGGGCCCCATGATCCCCTATTGCCCGGGTGCCCCATGAGTTGTCAGTCCACCCCTAGACAGGAGCCAATTAAATTACCAGCATGTCTTTGGAGTGTGGGAGGAAACTGGAGGAAACCCATGCAGGCACAGGGAGAACATGCAAACTCCTGGCAGGTGGTGCTGTGGTTGGGATTTGAACCAATGACCCTAGTACTGCCCGGCAAAAGTGCTAACCATTTAGCCACTGTGCTGCCCAGGCAGTACCATTCAAATGCAACCCAATCAAGTAAATGAGTCCATGTTGCAACTGCCCTGTAACCATGTGCAATGTATTTGTGACCTGATGCTGCAGGAATTCAAGGGTTAAAACAGGCATCCAGGAGGTGACATACTGGCTTCAAACCTCCTATCAAAAAAGCAATCCCTCCCCATGGATCACATTTCAGAGGGGCAGAAAGGATGGCAGCTAGTGTAAATGAACCCTTATTGTGAAGAGAAGGGGAGATTTTTGTATTCCCGTCCCAAGGTGACAACTCTGCTTTTCAATTGAGTGAGAGTTGTCACCCTATGACAGGAAGTGCGTTACTCGAAGAATTTTCAAGGTGGAAAAAAAAGGAAAAAAACTAATGCAACCACTACATTTAGGGGTCTAGATTTATATCTTGGGTTTAAATATAATTTGAAATGAGTCTGTTGCTTTGACAGGTGGTTTCATCAGCAGCTTATACTTTGATCCTCTCTGATCCCTAACTTTGATGATCTGCTTGGAGCTAAGATCAGCCCTATGTAAGCTCCAAGGTGTGACAGTTGTAATTAAAACATGTCTAAAAGGGAGAAGCCTCTAGTGGGGACACTTGTGCTGATGATAACTATTAAAAGTGGGAATTCTCCTTTGAGTCTCTGAGCACCAGAAGTGAGGAGAGACTTCCTTAATGGGGACTCAGATGGCAATAAAAACCTGATCGAATTTTCAACTTAATGCACTCTATCCAAAGCTAAAACAGAACATTTTGGATGGAGTTACATTTTAAATGATTTTCCTGGAAAACAATAAAAAATTAAAATAAGACAAATAAGAATTACGAAACAAACTGATATTTTCTTCTTTTCTTTTTTTGGATCCAATAAACCTCTCAAGGAGCATACTGATACATGCATTCCTATATTATCATGGGTCAATGTAAATATCTGTTTTACCGATGACTCATTAATTTAGCCCGGTCTGCTCTTTCTCCCCTGTAAAACCTAATGAGAGGAATAATTCATAACAGTAAATCGAAATGTATTTAAATAACAATAAGATATTCATCATGTTAAGTGTGTTAAGTCCGAAGGGGCATTCATCTTGGACATATGTGTTTTATTTAAAGGCCAAATTATTTTTTTCTTCTTGTGGTTATAAACACTTACACATACCCAGTGAAGTGACCGGCCCCAAATTCTCCTACATAAGCTGTTTCTGTCTATCTGCAGTCTTCTCTTCTCTAGATCTATTGAAAGTTCTGAGTTGATAAAGCTTGTCTGAGCTTTCATAAAGCGGGGGTGGAGAGCTGATATTACACTCTGCAGAGCTCAGTGAGGAGAGTTCTGAGAGCTGATTGGAGGGAAGGGACACTCCCCCCCAATCTGCTGGAGGTCCTTCCCCTGTCACCATTTTTTTCTTGATGTCAGGAAAACTTGTCAGAAGTGACTCATGCTGATAGAAGAGGAACAAAGCAGCAAACAGAAATAACACTTAGTGCTCTGGACTGAGACACATACACACTATAGAGGGATATGCTTTGTTCATATTTCATGCCTGAGGTTTACAACCACTTAAACATATCAGCCCCACAGAGAGTGCTTGGTTTAAAATGAGTTGGCCAACCTGTAGACTTCCATTGTGAGGAGGAGCAGTAAAGCACAACCATCGCGTAGCACTGCAAAGCAGAACCTGAATATGCAAGGAATAAATATGGTTGCCATCATAAACTCATATTGTTTATTTAAAAATTACACACAGAAACAAGGCGCTAATATATTAAAATGTATCAATTAGGTGATATAGATCAGGTTTCTCCAATCTTTCCAAAGGGCCAGTGTACTGTTTTTAGTGTAGACTTTTGGGGGAAGAATTGTGGCCAGTGAGGGTGGAGAATATCCCAGGAACGGCATGGGTGAGAGTAAACAATGTCATACTCCCAGTGATGTCATCATGCCCTATGTTGCGCTCCATGAGCATTCCAACCCTTTAATATTATTATTATACAGTATTTATATAGCGCTAAAAGGTTTGCTCAGCGCTGTACATTATAGTGGGGGACAGAACATGAGACAATACAGTAACAAAACAAAACACGAGGGGGTCAAGGGCACTGCTCTTTCGAGTTTATAATCTAGGAGGGAGGGGATTGTGGTACAGGAGGAAGTGGCTGTGGGGGATGGAGTGGTAGGAGGAGTGGAGGAGATCGGCTATTAGGTGATGGGTTTTCAGGGTGCGCCTAAAGGTGAGGAGGGTAGGTGACAGTCTGATGGATTGGGGTAGTGAGATCGGCTGAAAAGATGGGTTTTCAGGGTGCGCCTAAAGGTGAGGAGGGTAGGTGACAGTCTGATGGATTGGGGTAGTGAGTTCCAGAGGATGGGGGAAGTCCTTGAGAAGTCCCGCAGTCAGGCGTGGGAGGTGGAGACCAGGGAGCTAGAAAGTAGGAGGTCTTGTGAGGAGCGAAGATTATGGGTAGGGTGGTATTTGGGTATCAGGTCGGTGAGGTAGTTTGGGGCAGCGTTATGAATGGCTTTGTATGTCTGTGTTAGTAGTTTGATTTTGACTTTAATATTCCAACCTGTAGAATTTTTACTAGATTTAAATCAAATCTAAAGCCCATTTTTTTCCCTGTTGAATAGAGTAAGAAAGACTTAAAAATTGTCAGGATTTTGCAGACTGTGACGGCTCCTTTGGAAGCAAATGCTACAACTTCTTTAATTTCTCTGTAAAGATTCCCTTTCTAGTAGACGGAGATGGATTAGTCAGGTGTGATGGTTTATACTTTTCACCAATCACAGGCGCTCACAAGTAGCTATACATAGGGTGAGCTTACGCCAAATCCCGTCACCTTCTGTCACTTGCTAATCCAGCTCTCTGATATAATCAGCATAAACTCAACTCTACGACTGTTGCTGAGTCTTCTCTACTAGATACCGCTGACCTTTCTTTGTCGCTTTCTATAGAGCCATTAATATTATTAAGAATAAAACAAAATGAATGCAAACACAGTGAAGCCAACTCGGAGAGAGATGAATGCAGACACAGTGAAGCAAACAGTGACTCTCCTTCACGGTCACTTTTTCCACCTTCATAAATATGAAATTAGGTGCTCAGCAACGCAACAGTCTTATCGAAGAGGAAACTTTAGTACTTTGGAATTATGATGAGCAAAGGAGCTCTGATATTGTGAAAATCCACATCACTTTTATTGTTCAACATGCAGATAAAGAGCAGAAATGTTCCCATGGAGTGTTTAAAGTGCAAATGAAACCAACGTGTCAACAGGAAAGCCAAAGCCTACATATAGATGATCTGTATGGTACAATCAAAATAAATGAAGGGTCTCCTATTTATTTTACTCATTTATATAGCAGTGACACTTTTGTAGAGAACATTAAAATGTATTGTTCTAGCCAAAACCTTTTTTTTTTTCTTTAGCATAAATTAGGAAATGGTATAACTTCTGGCAGTCTTTTTTTCCTTTTTTGCTGTGTTTTCCATACACTTCAGGGTGTAAAACAAAATGCTGAGCTATTCATCCTGTGAAACTGCATGCACATCAATTCTGTGTAAATGGGGCAACAAAGTGTAGAGTCCTCCTAGTTAGGTTGCTAGACTGTTTTTTTTTTTGGCTCCTCTGTAACCAGTGGTTGTTGATTGTTTTTGGCTGTTCTGGATCTCACAGGCTGCAGGTTCGAGTGCTATCCCTTGTTTTCCAGAGGCTTCTGGAACATAGATTGCTGAGCAAGTCAAATGGGCAACCTGAATATTTAGTGTGCTTTAGCCAATCCCTGGGGCAGTGTGCCCAGTAGGTGGCCGGGGAAGCATATAAATATTTTGAGATTTAGAGCAGCAGGGCTCTGCTCCCTGTTGAAGGGAATCCATCTACCTTGATGGGAGTGTCTACCCCCATCAGCAGCAGCTCTCCTGGTTCCAGCATTAGATTAATAACACCATTCATCAAGGTCCCAGTTGCGGCATAGCTGTGTGGGCTACTCCAAAATATCTATTTTGTAAGATCTTCAAGAGAATTTCACAGAAGGACCTTGGTCTGGAGAGCTCACTGAAGAGTGCCCAGTGGAAGTTAGAGAGGGTTTGGCTGTCTCGTGGCATTGTATATAAAGAGACAAAAAGAGGGCGCATGGGCCTAGTACATAACCTTTAAAAACTAAATTTGTTGATAAAAAGTAAAATACTCACAAAAGAAATAGCCATCAGCTATCCAGAGGTCTACAGTCCCCCACCAGACTACCTTCAGGGGTATTGGACCACACTGCATTTCCTGTGACATGGTCTCCATTTGATTTTATTTCTCTTGTGAGTATTTTACTTTTTATCAATAAATTTTGATTTTAAAGGTAATGCACTGGGACCATGCACCCTCTTTTTGTCTCTTCATATACAGTTCTTTTTGGATTTCCCTGGTCCGTTGAGGGCAGCAAAGCTTCCATTCCTTTCATACACTTATGGGGATACTGACATTGTGGAGTCCATTGTCCAGCGCAAGAGCTCAGGCATTCAGTTGATTTTTTCTTCCTACATGTCTTGTGGCATTGTGAGCATTAACCTCTCCTTCACTGAAGAGTGTCCATTGGATACTGGAAGAAGACATCCGGTGATCCTATGACATTGAGTCTGTTCAGGGCATACTAACCAGCACTGTAAGAGGTCAGTTTTTCCACTGATTACTAATGTAAGGCACATTTTCCTAATGACCCCTGATGAACTAATCTTAGCAGAGGTTTCCAAAAACTTGAACATCATTTCAATGATTCCTCTGGGGTAAAAAGGTTGAGAAATGTTGCTTTAGAGTGTCACAAGAAGGATACAATACAGGCATACATGTATGTCCTTTTCATTCTTTATCTTCAAGTAACAGAAGGTGCTTGACTTTTAATCCCAGTTGCATTTTGTTTTACTATGAAATATACAGTAGTCTACAGTAATTAATAAATAATACCACTATATGAGTGAATCCTTAGGTTGTTCCTCATAGATTCCTACATAGCTCAGTATATATACTGTACATGGAGGTTTTCTAATTAAAACACCAATAGCTGTCAGGAGTGTTGGAAAACTCAGAGACTGCACTAGATTAATAACGCCATAGCCCCTGGGTACTCCAGTATGTTGTGTGACTTTGGAGTGTTGAGCTACCTCTGTCCTCGAATCTTTCCTTCACCTCTGTTTTTTTTGTTTTTCAATGTTCTAGTTCGAAAACCTAATTTAGATTGAACTGTTATTTGGAGAGTATGCAAGTATTGCACAAGGCCATGTCTTTTATCTTGGCAGAATAGTTAAAAGACACACAGTGAACAAATTCACTTAAAATTAGAAGAATGGTATGGTTTAAAGAAAAACATGACTAATTAAAAAGTAGGGCATTGTTTTCCACATAGGAGCTGTTAAGAATCATTAAATGTAACCAATTTAGAGAAAAAATCAGAGTTTTCCTTTTTTTACCATGAACACTAAGTAGGAATAAAATTTGGATTTGCTACCCACAATAGGTTCAAGGTGAAACTTGTAAATTTGTAAAAACTTTGTGATCCAGGTGAATTTATGGTGAATTTTGCCAAGCCAAATTCTTTGTAACCATAATGCACTGCATGGCCTTTAAATGTAGGCAAGCTAACTTAGAACTGCTAGTAATAGGGGCTTTGTTCTGTGCCAGCCCCATCACTATAAAAAGGGTGGTCACCAAATAGTCATTTGTCAGCATGCATTGGGGTACCTTAGGGAGAGCTGAAAGTCTGTGTAGAGAGAGTTAAGTACTGTGCTATATTGCACTAGATTACTGTGGATTGCAGTGTGGTGGGCTATACATTTTAGTGTACCCTTCTATGTTTACAGTTTATAGAGCTAACAGTAAGGATCAGCCGAACATACCTATGTTCGATTCTCAGTGGGTTTGAAGAACATGACTAAAGTCTGGTGCTGAATCCAAAACACCAAAAGTAGGGATGAGTTGAACATACCTGGGTTCGATTCACAGAGGGTTTGCAGCACTAACTGACTAAAGCTTGGGTGCCAAATCCAAAACACTACCGAAGGTAATAGGAGCCAAAAACAGTCATGGCTATTTTCTAGGCTAATAGACAAAGGGATTATCAAACAAATGGCATGGGGGTCTGGGCACTGCCCTGTAGAATAAGAATACCAAAGCAGGAAGCAGTAATACTGATTTAAGCCTTAGAGGCTGGTTCAAAAGGACATGTGGGTCAAACCACGGAGTGCAAAAGAACCTCTTCCCCCTTTACCTCCCCCCAACAATTTCACAAAATACCTAAAGCCATGATTGTGTGATTCACTGGGTCCCAAGTATTCTCTCTTCCTGGAAGTGGGAGGACCCTTCTTTGGGTGTCCATGTCCATTTCTGTGTGATATGGAGACTTCTATTGGCCTTTCAGTTATGTTGGTATCACAGGCTCCAGATCTTTTAACTGGCATGATGACATCATGCCAGGGTACTGATTCACTTCAGCACAGGCTGTAGTGTTGGATTTCCACTGTAGACTCTCAGAAGAGGCACTGGTGAGGAACACTGTCAAGGTCCTACCTTTCCTCAGGGCTTGTGCTGCTCCATGTGCTGGCATCCATCTTAGGTCTGAAAAGCATTGTGGGATCCTTTATGCTTTCAGCCCTCTGCGGCTCCTCCCAGGAGGTGGCGATCCTTTATGCTTTCAGCCCTCTGCGGCTCCTCCCAGGAGGTGGCGGCTTATCACATTGAAGTCTGCTGTTTGCAGCTGTCTATTGCATTTGTGTCCTGTCTGTTGCACAGCAGCAAGCTCCAGTTCAGTTAACTCTTTGCTCTCCTAGATACCGACTTGGCTTTGGCTAAGACTCCTCCTGGCTTCTGACCCCGACTCTGGCGCCAATTCTTCCTGGCTTCTGACCCCAGTTCTGGCGACCATTCTTCCTGGCTTCTGACCCCGGCTTTGGCTACGATTCCCGCTGGTTCTCGACTTGAGTATCCTGGAAGACGACCTCGGCAGGAGAACTTCTGTCCTACCAAGTCATCTGCTGTTGCTGTTGGACTTGCATAGACTCTTGCCTTGTTTCTGTGTAAATAAACCTACCTTTAATTGCACCTCCTTGTGTGTCTGGCTCCTCGCTCCCTGACAAACACATGATGGCAGATTTGGTCAGAAAACATTGCATTGTAACTTATTAATTAGCATACAGTCCCACCAAGTCACTCCTACCTCCTGAGCCCTGCCCTCCCTAGCCCTTTTATAACTAGACTATCTTCCACCATATAACACCTACCTATTCAGCCTTGCCTTGAAACTACACTTGTCTCAAAGGATCATGGGACATGTCATTTCGAGAAATGACATATGCAAGAAAGAAGGAAAGAAGTTCCTAAAGGCACCCTGGACTTGCAAACAGCACTGAACAGAAGGCAAGTGAAAATCCTATATGCAGCGCTAGAAGGAAAAAAAAATAACAAAATGACCATTTCTGGAGTTCTGGTGAATCCAATACAGAACACAATTCAATAAACCTCTAAAAACACTTTTTTGGCACTATGGTCTATTAAAATAGCCTGTGCCACATTTAGGAAAAATCTCTGTCACCTGTTTACCCAAACATGCAACCAAAAAAATCTCTACCACCTGTTTACGCAAACCTGTTTACCCAAAAAATCTCTGCCACCTTTTTACCCAAACCTGTTTACCCAAAAATCTCTGCCACCTGTTTACCCAAACATGCAGCAGATAACGTGCTCGTCCGCACAAAACGCGTCGAGGTGGAGCCTAGCCGGTGACATCACACCACCCCGCACCTCGTGGAGGCCGGCGGCCATCTTTGTTTCTGGGATACCCTATGTGAGTTGTTTTCACTATGCTCCAATAAAAGTTTATGAACCTACTACACTATCAGTGCTTTTTGGGGTGGGCTGTTTGGTCGAGCCCCCCCTTTTTCAAGGTGGATATCTTGTTTGAGTGTCCTGGTCTGAGGAGTCTAGATTAGCTTTATGCCAAGTATTGCTGGATGTCTGGTGTCCCCCTGCTGGTTAGAGGAAGGTGCATCCCTACCAGAGTGACAGCCTGCTAGATGACCCACATTGCTTCAGCCTTCTAGTACCAGGAGTGGTCTGACAACTCAAATGCGCACATTATACGCTTTCTGATGAGTGCATAATATTTACCCACCTTTGAGCATGGAGTCGACAACTTTTGCACCTTTTTACTGGGACAATTGAACCATTATCTGAGGACGTTGTTTTCATTTTAATCACTTTAAGCACTTTAGCCACCACTCATCTTATTTGATTTTATTCATATTCATATTTTATCAGATTTATGAGTCATTTCTGAGTCATTTCTTTTTTAGCGCTGCATATGTTATTATTATGCAGCAGATTTGGTTAGTTCTTAACTTTGCCACTTTTGCAAAGTGGTGCTATTAACACACCATATTCAAAAATCATCATCTCCGGTTCATAGATGGTAAAATTGGAGGAAATTCAGACCTACTCTCAGCTGGCATACAGAGACAGACAGAGTGCCTGTCTCTGTGCACTGTGTAGAAGAGTGGCATATTTGAGGCTGCAATCTGTTTCCACCCAGCCAGCTTTAAACTTCCCAGCACTGTTAATGTGACAGCTGCAACATCAGAAGGAAGTTCAGCAGGACAGAAGGCAGGCATCCATATAGACTCCTTGGTCTCAGTTTACATCCACACTTGGTGTGTGCTGCCGATTCATGTACCTGTTTATAGAGGGTATATGAATCTGTTGCATGCACCAAAATTTGTTACATGGAGGCATGTCAGGATCCTAAAGAGTGTCTTAGACACTCTTTATGGATCTCCCTAAAAGTGTGAAGGGATGATGACCCTGGAGTACAGCTTTAAATGTATGTAAGTCAGTCATTTGGCTACTCTTCTCACATGTTGGCACCATGGTGGCTTAGCGGTTAGCACTTACAGCACAAGGGTCCTCAGTTCAAGTCCTA
This sequence comes from Staurois parvus, assembly GCF_062004578.1. Taxonomy (NCBI): domain Eukaryota; kingdom Metazoa; phylum Chordata; class Amphibia; order Anura; family Ranidae; genus Staurois; species Staurois parvus. Next base: position 12,248,717 of record NW_028318294.1, on the reverse strand, counting down.
ACCAGGACACTACCTACATGGAGTCCATGTCCTCCCTGTGCATGTGGATGTTTCCTCCCACACTCCAATGACATGCTAGGTTAATTGACCCTAGTGTGTATATGTATGAATATGAAAAAAGAGACCTTAACTAAATTAAAATTAAAAGTTCCTTGAGGGCAGGCACCAATGCGAATTTTCAATATCTAAAGCCCTTAGTAAATTGTTGGTGCTACATAAATGCCTGTGATGAATAAAATATATTTCAAAGGTGTATTAAGTTGATTGTCTGAAGTTCTTAATCAAATCCAGACACTCAATTACCGATGCACACATACCTAAAGGCACAACCAGAAAGGAAAAAAAAAATGACTGTTATTGTTAGGCAAGAAATATGCTGTTGTTACTGTGTGTTACTGGGTTCTCTTTTCTTACTACACAAATTAATGCATTCTATTTCACAAGTATAAGGTCACATCGGGAAAGACTATTATTCTTGCAGTGATTCAGTCAAATTGAGAGATGCAATTTTCAAGCACGCATTCATCTAAGTAAAAGAAAAAAAAAAATTTCTTTTGTTGTGCAAGAAATACTAACGGCATTGTTGTTTGTTATATTTGGAAGTTTCTTCAGTATCACTAAGTGTGCCACTCCATATACATTAGGCCACTGTGAAAGAACTATTATTCTTGTGGTTTTTCTGAAAATCTGGCATGTAATTTCCCATGTAGTGATGTGCCAAACTGCCCTGGTTTCGTTTTGAGCAGGGTTCAGTGAACTTCGAAGTTTTGATGCCAAACCAAAATCCCATTGAAATCAATGAGGGTTGAATCTGTCAATTTTTGTAGGATAATATGGAAGAGGTTGTCAAAATACAGCATGGGGGTGATTTCTGCCCTGGGGAACATGTACCAATACAAAAAAAAAGTTTAAAGGGAGCAGTGATTAATGTGAAACATGCCCAATTCCTATAAATATGCTGCCTGTGCAGAGGTGCATCTCTGTGGTGTACAGAAAGTGTTTCAACACCACTGACATTTACAAACAAAAAAGTGCTTTAAATTGCAAACATGTATTTTAACCTCTTCGCATCGGCGCCTCCAGGCCCTTTAAGAGTTTCAAAAGCCAGGAGTCGGGGCGGGGTTTTAGGGTCATGTGACTGCCATGATTCGCTGACATGGCGTTCACATGATCGGAAAAGGTCCCAATCGAAAGGGGAGATCGGGACCTTTCCTGAGTCACGGACATACAGTATGTGCTGGCAGCACGCAGGGTGCGCGTTCTCAGCACATATGTATTTTCTAATTGCACGCAAATATGCGGCCGCTCAGTGTCAAGGCCCAGATGCCGAGAGGCCGCATATTTGAATGCGCTCAGTGTCAAGGGGTTAATGATCTTTTGATTTGCAGGCAATTTGGCCTCTTTGACCCCTTTTACCCATCAGCAGATGTGCTTGCTCAATGGGGGATCGCTCCGCTGATCCATGCTGAGCAAGCGGATGACAGGTCCGTGTCCACTACACTGTAGCAGAGCAAACACAGACACAGCCCACTGTTCTCTATCGGCAGTTGGATGGGTTGGATGGAAATGGACCGCCTGTCTGTTTCCATCCGACTGCCGTCCTATCCAATCCAACGTACAGAAGGGGAATGGATCCCCATCCGTCTCTTTTTGGTAGATCAGATCGGATTGGATGGCAGCTGATTTAAACTGACATACAGTATGTCCGTTTACACCAGCTGCTCCTTAGAGGAGATTAGAGGCTCCAGTCTGATCCGCCTGAAAAATGGGCAGGTGGACCAGATCGGAACCTTCGTGTAAAAAGGGCCTTACACACGGATGTCATCCTTTCAGTCATGTTTTTTCAAAGAAAAAACTGATTAGTTTTACATCAGTTTGTACATCTGTCTTCAGTTCAGTTTAGTTCAGTTTACATCATTTTGCACTTCAGTTCAGTTTATATTAGTTAAATTCAGTTCAATTTACATCGTTTGTATCAGTTCAGTTCTATTCAGTTTACATCAGTCTACATTCATTCTGTTCAATTTTATTGGATCTAGATGTTGGCTGTTCCTTTTAAAAAAATGAACCTGAACTGACATGGATGTAGGTGGATCTAAAATGATGGTCATCTGTTTACATTCATGCATCTAGACTAAACTCCCGTGTGAAAGGCGCCTTAAAACACCTTTTTTTCCTTTGAGAGTGTTAGTGCTACTGCGGGACTTGTATAATTTTTTTCTTTATAATGTTACTTTTGCTGTAGCATATCCTACATCCTCCCTTTGGATCTGGATGGATGGATTTTAAGGGGAATCCCCATGCAAAAAGCAAAAAAATGCATGAATTTCCCTCTAAATATCCACACCAAACCCTTATTCCAAGCATGCAGGAAAAGGAAGGGGAGTGAGTGTGCACCCCCCTGACAAAGCATCTTGCCCCATGTTGACGATGACAAGGGCCTCTTCCCCACAACCTGGGCCTGGTGGTTGTGGGGGTCTGTGGGAAGGGAGGCTTATTGGAATCTGGAAGCCCAATTTAAAAATAAGGGGCCTCCAGATACTGCCTTCCCGTACATGAATGGCTAATGGGTATATAGTACTCCTATTCACTCCTCAAAATGTTCACCAAAAGAAAAAACCTGATGGACCCAGAGCGCACAAATGATCCTAACACTGCTTCTCACCTGGCATTAGCTACTTAAGGGAAGGGGTGGGATAGTGGTGACATCATTGACCAAATGTGGATATTAAAAAAAAATGTGGTGGTGGACTGGAGGAAAGAGAGTTGGGACAGGAGTTGAGATTTTTAAAAATGAGCCATCATTAAAAAAGAGTTGCCATTGGTGTAACTGTCAGGTCTCTGCAATAGAGGAGTTATTATATTCACCTCTCCACCAGCTTGTGTCTTCGACCTTCTCTTAGTTCAAGCACTCCAACCATTGCCATTCTTTCGCGTTTGACACTTCAAAATAGACTTATGGCCGTATTCTCTGCTTCAGGCTGTGGCTCTTTCCTCTACTCTCTACTTCACTACAGGACTAATGCCTAGACAATATTACAAGGGAATTAGAGAGGGTGGCTATATTCCTACATACAGTGGAACCATCAAGAACAAACATAGCCAAGTGGCCATGAATGACAGCAGTAAAAAGACAGAATTTAAAGATTCGAAGGAGGCTGGGGGCAATAGAAGGTTATTTTTTTAATTTAGAATTCATACTTGAATAGAGTTTTTTAAAACCCAAGTTTAGTGTCACTTTAATTTCTGCAAAGTCATTGCTATTGCCTAGGGGGGAGGACTGCCAGGGGTGGCACACAGCCTCCCACTCAACAAAAAATGGCATGCAAAAATAACATGAACATCTAGACCCTAAATACTACTGGTACTTTACCTGCACTTCATAATTTCTCAGAAAATATATATTATCATTACTAATGTGTTGTAAAAATAATGATACTAAAAAAAAAAATAATACTGCAAACGAATATAGAGAGTAAAACAGCATTATAAAACTATAAAAGGAAAAGAAAAAAATGGGAAAATGTACCACCATTTTATAAGAAAAAAAATATTTTTTTCCCAGATGCCTTTACTACATGAATGCTTAAAGAAAAACAAATAAAGATGTGTGCAATTATTTTTTTAACCTTTTCATTAAAAAAGCATTTTTTAACTATACAAAAATCCACAGTGTAAAAATGTATGAATAGTTACCTTACCTCTATTCAGCCACTGTTATATGAGTTCAATTTCAGAATGGCTGCCCAGAGAATATGAGTTTGGGTCTAAATCTTGTTGGACCATTACACATTAAAATATATAGTAAACAGCCAGCGTATTATGGGGAAAGCCTTAGATTCCTCTAATTCTAGTGAAATGAATGACTAGAATTAAAGGGAAAATATGTAAAATGGTTATGATCTGTTGTGGCTTATTTGTTTGCTGCTTTCCAGTCTCAATTTTGCCAAATAGCTGTGTGTGTGCTATAGATTGGCCATGTCAGAGATGTCACCAGTGTGCAGTATTAGGCTAGAACAGAAGATGAAGCTATATTGACGAGGCTCTCAGTTTTATTGACGAGGGACGAAACCGTGAGACATGAGAAAATGGAATTCAATTATTTCAAAGTAAGAAAAAAAGAAAGTATTCTAAATATCTCTGGGCAATTAAACTACTGCTGCTGAGACAAATTATTCTTAGAGCAAAAGGATGAAAATGTAATAGTGAAGATTAAACGGCGAGTATATGTAGTATGAAGAAATTAGACTGTGTAGGTGGAAATATCTATCTATCTATCTATCTATCTATCTATCTATCTATCTATCTATCTATCTATCTATCTATCTATCTGTCTGTCTGTCTGTCTCTATCTGTCTGTGTGTCTGTCTCTGTCTGTCTGTCTGTCTGTCTGTCTATCTATCTATCTATCTATCTATCTATCTATCTATCAGGGGCGGACTGACCATTTGGAAACTCGGGCACTGCCCGAGGGCCCGGGGTCAGTAGGGGGCCCCATGAGATGCCCCTAATACCTTTTTCATAGGCTTTTTTGAGTTTGGGCAAGGACACAGGGGCCCCATGATCCCATATTGCCCGGGGGCCCCATGAGTTGTCAGCCCACCCCTGCTATCTATCTATCTATCTATCTATCTATCTATCTATCTATCTATTTATCAATCTCAACCTTCTCACTATAACAACTCCTCCTACTCACTTCTTGTCTCCACCCTCTACCCACCTCCAAGCATCGTCCCTTGGTTTCACCCCCTACCCACCTCCCAGTACTGTTCCTTTTAGAAAATATTGAGCCAAGTATTATTTTGTACTATTCTGCTAAGTAATTTGAATGGAATTTGTTAATGATAACAAGAAAAGCAACAAAATATATCCCCCATGGCCAGCAGCAATAGACCCCCCAGAAACAATAGATTCCCCCTAGCAACAATGGACCTCCGCAACAAAATACCATCCCAGCAACAGTAGACCCCCAGGAGCAACACCAGATCTCCCAGCAGCCATCATCAATAGACTTTCCATCAGCCAGCAGCAATAGACCCATACCTCAACAATAGATCCCTTACAGTCAGGGGCAGACTGACCATTTGGAAACTCGGACACTGCCCAAGGGCCCGGGGTCAGTAGGGGGCCCCATGAGATGCCCCTGGTACCTTTTTCATATTCTTTTTTGAGTTTGGGCAAGGACACAGGGGCCCCATGATCCCCCAACAGCAACGATAGGCCTCCTCAGAAGCAATAGGCACTCCCCTACCCCCCGCAAAAAAGATCTACTCCAGCAATAACAGATCCCCCAGCAGCCAGCATCAGTAGACCCTGAAGCATACCTCAGCACCCTTTGTCATTACATACATTCAGTGCTGAAGGTGCTGCAACTGCGTCCCCCCACATTCCTGCTGAAAAAAAGCCCTCTATTTTGTTAATCAATCTTATTTGTCTATGATCCTTTCTTTCTTCTTTACTTTTCTTTTCTTTTCCTTCCTTTTCATCATATAATTATCTATTGATCATAAAATAAAGTTGCAGTATAAATAATTGAAACATGTTTAACCTTTTTTTGTATATAAGAGAAAGGAAACATTATAGGTTCCATTGTTAATGGTGGATGCAGTTGTTACAAGAAGCATATGAAACACAGGTAATTAGCTGTCAGCACCTCAGCCTCTGATTCTAACAGCTTTAGCCATTAGGACTTTGCTTTAGAAGAAAAAAGAAAGAAATCACATTTTCTACAGCACAGACCCATAGGCGTATTTAAACACTGCAAGAGACACACCAATAAGTGGAGTACCCATAGCAAACTGAGTTCTCTTTTCTTCAGTGAGACTAAGGCAGGGTGGGTTTGATTGACTGCTATGGGTACTACATTCTTCACGGAGCTCATTGCATCTTAAGCTAGGCATGTGATGAAGGCAATTGTAGCCCAACTGGCAAGCATGTGAAGTATTTTTGGCAGAACATCACCAGAAACAGATATCTCTGTGAGATGCCAATGTGGTAGGTTATTTAGTGATTGGACTTTTGATTGCAGTGACATGACACAATATCATGGTGGGGTTGGATGTCCTATAGTGCTATTGAGGTAAACAGCCACCCCTCCTCTTATTTTTTATAATTTGTACATTAATTTGGCATTTTTATAAGGAAGCAGCATGAGATGTGTGTGATCCTGCCATGTTAAGTTTGATCCATGGTTACCTACATGCTCACTGTGTCTTGAAAGCTAACATTTAGCTGATGTGTTAATGAGATTATATAACCAAGTCAATGATTCAACCTATGACTGACTAGCACTTTGTACTCAGCATTTCATGCCCATGTTATTGATTTTATCAGCTAGTTGAATCTTTTAAAAGGAAATGTTTTTCATGAATTTAGGTATAGAAAACACCTTCTATTATAGTCATTAGCTAGAAAAACCTTCTGGAATTTAGCTTTCACATCATTGCTTTTGCCTTGAATTCAGAGCTAAGCCCCACTCTATGGAGGTAAATTCAGTCCACCAACCCCTGCCCAATCAGTGTGTCTCTGAGTTTGGAAAAAATAAGTTTTAGGTGGACATGTGACAGATGGGAGGAAGACTTATCCCAAGAGTATAACTTAGGTCCTAGGCAAGTTGAGGTAGTAGTAGCTCATGCAAAATAATAAAAAAACATACTCTGAATGCATAAAGAATTGCAAGCACACCAATATTTATTTCAGGTACTTATATAGCGCCATCAATTTACACATATATAGTGTACATTCACATCAGTCCCTAACCCTCAAGGGGTGTACAATCCAAGGTCCCTAACTTACATTCATACATACACACAGAAGCAGACAGACCATTTGGAAACTCGGCACTGCCTGAGAGCCTGGGGTCAGTAGGGGGCCCCATGAGATGCCTCTGGTACCTTTTTCATAGACTTTTTTAAGTTTGGGCAAGGACACAGGCCCCATGAGTTGTCAGTCCGCCCCTGCATACACATATTAGGGCCAATTTAGACAGGATCCAATTAACCTACCAGCATGTCTTTGGAGTGTGGGAGGAAACCAGAGCATCTGGAGGAAACCCATGCAGGCACAGGGAGAACATGCAAACTCCAGGCAGGTGGTGCCATGGCTGGGATTTGAACCAACAACCCTAGTCCTGCCAGGTGGAAGTGCTAACCATTTAGCCACCAATAGAACAATAAATTGGTCAAATAAATAATATAACAAAGTGCTATGCTCTAATTAATATCTGCATACAAAATAAATATACAGTCAGGTGCAAAAAGAAGTCAAATGTAAGAGAAGTCTGTATAAAAGTGATATGAAGATAGTCCACCAACAAATCTCTACTGAAAAGTGCCAAGTACAAGAAGTGCTAGTATTCCAGGTAATGCCTTTCACCACTATGTGCTCCCACCACTCATCTGGTCCCACCTGATTACTGGAACAACTGTAGAATAGAGTAGTCAAAATAAGCCTCATATTCAGCCAGACTCCCATCAATTGAGTTGTCACAACTTTCCACTTTAGGTCGATTCTACAGGTCACCCATAACTCGTAATGGATCATAATGAAAGAAATCAGGGGGATCGCATAGTGTAAAACTATTAATAAGTGTTTACTCCTGTGAGAAAAGTCTGTATAAAAGTGATATAAAGATAGTCCATCAACATATCTCTACTGTAAAGTTTCAAGTGCAAAAAGTACTAGTATTCCAGGTAATGCTTTTCACCACTATGTGCTCCCACCACTCATATGTTCACATCTGGTTAATAGAACACATTTACCCTCTAGAATAGAGTAGTCAAAATAAGCCTCATATTCAGTCAGACTCCAGTCAATTGAGTTGTCACAACCTTCCACTTTAGATCGATTCCACAGGTCACTAATAACTCGTCAATGGATCAATGGATCATAATGAAAGAAATCAAGGGGACTGCACAGTGTAAAACCATTAATAATTATTTACTATTTATTTAAAACATGGTTAATATCAACATCAGATAAAACCAAGCAAAGAATATCACATCCGTTGGTTGTGGCCAGTCCCGGGAATGGGGTGGGCCACTTTCTGACTCTGAGAGCGTGATAACTTCAAGAACAAAGGCTCCGACCTATGTGTTTGATCGTAAATGACAGTTTCCGGGGCATGGAGTATAGTAGCTAAGGGTCAGTCCTACCAAAAACTACATCTTACATTAGTTTTTGGTAGATGTTGGACAACCTAAAGTATGTGTATAGATAAAAGTTAATAGGGAAGGGTTAAAACGCTTCCACTTTATTTTTTGTTGCCTGTGTTACATTGGGAAATTTACTTTAACTTCCTTTATCAGATATACAATAGGAAGTTAGACTGCTGTGCCTAGAACAGGTGTCCCCATTGGAAAGTTTCTGGGGATGACTCTGAAATACTGCATTCCCCTCACTTTCTTTCTTGTTGACAATGGTAACTAATACAAAGAGAGGGGTAAATGTTCCTAATAGGGACACAGCCAGCAAAAACAAATCAATAGACGGTCTAACCCTTCCCCACTCTATCCAGAAGTAAAAAGAAAAAAAAACAGCATTTTTCATAGAGATACACCTTACGAGCCTAATAGATTCATATGCCACTTAGAGACTCTTGCTGGTCAGATCTCTGTTCTTGAGTTCCTGGTTCTGCACACCTACTAAGGCCATCAAGAGAACTTCTCACGTTCACTGCTGGATTTAGGATTTCAGATATGTTTGTTTGAACCTTTACTTTCTCTGGAGTTTTAACTTTTACATATTGCGCTTTTGCCAACACCGAAGCTGCAATGAGAAATGTGACAGTCTGTCTTCCTGAAGTTGCTGAACCTTATGAACACAAACAAATCCTTGGTGCTGGTGCTGATTATCTCAGAGGTATTTCTGTCATGCGGTCTGCCATTTAATGATGGAGAGTGTCACTTGTTCTTGATTCCGCATTTGTACTGTAATACCTTCTGATTGATCAACCCTGGAAGCAGACCTGCAGAGTGTGCTGTTGAATGACCGTATCAAGTGGGTGAACTGGGAATCCATCTCCCCACGTCAGATACTTCATATCGATTTCTTTTTTTTTCCACTTGAGTCAGTTAATGACTATAGGCATATAGAGAGAAGGGAAAATAAAATAATGATTTGTGTGAAGCATCTCAAAAGATTAAAGCAAAATGTAATCTATTTAAATTATGGGTTATTTTCACTTGGATGGAGTGCGGAAATTATGATTTATTGGATGTAGGGGATATCCCTTTTTTTCACTCTTATAATAAATCTTTTATGCAAGAATAAGGCCATACTGCAAATCCTTTTGACACATTGTGGTAGAACAGCTGAAAATATTTATATTGAGGAAAACCCTACTGCTTGGGGGGTTGACTTAGGATGCATCTGAGCACCAAGACTGAGATGTTGTGTGATTTCAAACATACTATACCATACAAATAAGTCAGCTCACCCTTTGCTTCTAGAATTCAAAGTAACTGAAAATTTAGAGTTCATGATTGGCAGTCCCTGTCCACCATCACGAGTACACAATGATCAACACTCCTGTTTAAATCCATAAAACATCACATGTATATTTCTAAAGCAGGGGTGGACTGGCCATTTGGAAACTTGGGCACTGCCCGAGGGTCGGAGTCAGTAGGGGGCCCCATGAGATGCCCAGGTACCTTTTTATAGGCTTTTTTGAGTTTGGGCAAGGACACAGAGGCCCCATGATCCCCTATTGCCTGGGGGCCCCATGAGTTGTCAGTCCGCCCCTGTTCCAAGGTTAAGAGTAATTCAGCAAAGACCCACAGGGAATATTTAATGTGTTTCTTTTAGGAGCGTGTAATACTCCTGTTCCATATGAGCTGCTGGTCTCATCCCAGCATCTTGGTTTTGGCTGAGTCTCGCTGTCTGACTGTTGACCCACAGGGTGATTGAAGTAGACACAGCTTCTGGATAGAGACCAAAACCTGTTTTAAGCCTTCCAAGCCCTTAGTGTCATGCTTGTGATAGTCTTTGCATGTGCTTCAAGCTCCCTGTTTCTATGCCTTGTTCCTTGTGCCTTGACCTTCATCTGAGCTCTGCCATGCCAGTTAGTCTGAATTTTCTTGTTGACGACCTCAGAACAGATTTTGATTATGGTCAGAACTCAGCCTGTCTTTTGACCAAATATTTGACCCTGACTATTCTTTGAATGCTGCCTGTCACTGGACCACTCTGCCTGTCTGCCAACTGCAGGTATCTTGTTTGCTGTGCTTAGTTTGCGCCTGCCCTGCCCTGCTGTGATAGCCACTCACTATAGCATGGTGTATAAGGGGGCAACTGAGTATTAATACGCCTCCTTGCTTTATGGGAAAGGGGGCTGCTATAGGAGAAGAACACAGAAGCCAGCTATAGTGCCTGACCACCAACGCTAGGGGGAGGCTTGACAGTTTCAGCCCTGTAGGATCTTGTTCAAAACTATTTCTCATGCTCATCGTCATCTCTTCTGTTGATTTTGTCTTTCCTCTCTTTTCTTTTGTTATCCTTTGCCACTACAACTCCTTAAAACCAAACCATTGGGCATCAGGAGACCAAAAAACCTCACAGCATTCAAAAGGACTCCCAAAATGAACCTATAATGATATTGTCTCCACCTCATTTAGGGTATGTTTATAACGAAATGCATGTGTCACCAAACTTCTCATGGACTTCTACGTAAGTATGTGCAGATGCTTTGTGCACTGGAACGCACATGCAGCAAAAAAGGCAGGTAGCCAAAGCATCTCAGAACCTATGGGACTGTTCCAGGATTTGAAAAAATCCCAGGGTCCAATTAATCCAGGAGATGTCCCAGTGTCAGGTTCAGGGAGGCTTATTACAGCACCTGGAACTTTCCTTTGACATTCAGTGTGTACTACACACAAACATGAGTTTCCCCTCTGTTGCACTGACTGGGTACCTGCCAGTTCCTACTTAGACCACCAGAAATGTTGTTTTCTGGAGCTCCATAGCTCTTTGTTTGTGTGTGGTAAGAATTGTTGGACAGTGTCAGGTCCTGGTCTATTCTGGACCCAGAGCAGCACTAGGGACAGGAAAAGAAGCAAATCTGGTGAGGGCTTTCACCATTAGATTGCAGGCTGGTAGTTCTAAAAACTGATAAGTGATGACAGTAGACAGGAGAAGATTGTGAGGAATAACCAAGAGCAATGGAGAGAGGTGGATAGCAGCTTTACTAGATCAGTTGGTGGAGGCAAAGTCAGCATGCAGGTCTAAGGTCTGCAAAATACATCAGAAATGCAAGCTTCAAGATCATTAAAATGTTAATCAGTAGGCCACCATGTACTGTTCATGAGAAGCAGGACCCATGTACTAAATTTAGGTGCTGAGATACCAGAGAACAAATGTGAATTTTACACTTAACACCCATGTCTCAAATGATCATCGATCTTCATTAACTACCACACTAATTCTGAATTAGTGACTAATTGATGACTAATTTCTCCTCCTGATACCAAAAAATGTTTTCTCCTCCTGGCCATTAATGCCGAGCATTTTTTCTCCCACTGGCCATCGACAGTAGCAATAATTTTCTCATTGATCACAGACATTGACAATCTTTTCCTTCTACTGAACCAGAAATATAAAGGGCACATACTGCTGACAACTGCACTCTACACTCTGTGTTGTACATAACAAAGTGCTAGCTGCTGTACATACTCCTGACTAAATTTTCCCTATTTGCTAAGTAGATTCCAACTACTTTAAAGTTATTGTAAAGCTGATTTATTTTTTTTTTTAAATAACAAGCATGCCATACTTACCTGCTCTGTGCAATGGTTTTGCACAGTGCAGCCCTGATCCTCCTCTTCTTGGGTCCCCCGCTGGTGCTCCTGTCTTCTCCAATCTGCCGAATGCCCCTATAGAAAGCCGCCTGCTATGGGGTCACTTGAGCAGGCTCACTACCAAGCCAGCTCTGTGTGTCCATTGACCCATGGCCCCACCTCCAATCCCTCCACACTGGCTGTGGTTGACGGCAATGAGGAGGAAGAGAGCTCTCATGCAAATCGCTGGATCGAGATTAGGCTCGGGTAAGTATAATGGGGGACTGAGGGGAGGAGAAGCTGAGCATATATCAGCCATTCATGACAGGTAAAACTTATGCTTATAACAGTGATCATCACTCTTATAAGCAATAATAATGTAAAATAAAATCCCTGATCTCCCACCAGAGTAGTACAGTGTCAATATGGTGACAATGAACTACTCTGATGACAGTATTGAAAAGAAAATTGAAAAAAAAAAGTATTTATTTATTTGTCTACATACTGTCACCAGTCATTATTCCTGATCACTGCCACACCAGTCATATGATGATGCTGTGCTGTACTGCACTGGTGACAGTGGTGATGTAAAAAAAATGTGGAAAAAAAACCCAACACATTTTATTTAATTTAATAGATTTCCAAAAAATTGTGACCAAAAACGTAAAACTTCAAAAACCTCACCATGCTTCTTACTAAATACCCTGGACTTTCTACTTTCCAAAAAAAGGAGTCGTTTGGGGGGCATTTGTACCAAGCTGGCATTGTAGGTCCTCAAGAAATGACTCCTTTTTTGGAAACTAGACAGTCCAGGGCAGGGGCGGACTGACCATTTGGAAACTCGGGCACTGCCCGAGGGCCTGGGGTCAGTAGGGGGCGCCATGAGATGCCCCTGGTACCTTTTTCATAGGCTTTTTTGAGTTTGGGCAAGGACACAGGGGCCCCATGATCCCGTATTGCCCGGGGGCCCCATGAGTTGTCAGTCCGCCCCTGGTCCAGGGTATGTAGTAAGAGGCATGGTAAGTTTTTTGAAATTGTAATTTTTTTGTCACAATTTTTTGGCCGTTAGCGCATCAGGATTCATCAACTGTCAAATATGGGGTTGATTTACTAAAGGCAATTAGACTGTGCACTTTGCAAAGTGCAATTGCACGCTGCAAGTACAGTTGCTCCAGAGCTTAGTACATGAGCAGATGCTTTGCTGACTTCTATCATCCAATCATGTACAAGCAAAAATGCTATTTTTTATTATTCTTGCATGTGATTGGGTATTCTTGGCAAACAGAAACTTTACCTCATTTACTAAGCTCTAGAGCAACTGCATTTGCAGAGTGCAACTGCACTTGCAAAGTGCACAGTCTATTTGCCTTTAGTAAATCAACCCCTATATAAACCATAATTTGTAGGCTCTATGGGGTTGATTTACTAAAGACAAATAGACCGTGCACTTTGCAAGTGCAGTTGCACTCTGCAAGTGCATTTGCTCCAGAGCTTAGTAAATGAGGCAAGACTTCACTTTGAAAAGAAAGCCCAATCACATGCAAGGAAAATAAAAAAAAACATCATTTTTACTTCTACATCATTGGATGATGGAAGTCAGCAGAGCTTCTGCTCATTTACTAAGCTCTGGAGCAACTTCACTTTGCAAAGTGCACAGTCTATTTGCCTTTAGTAAATTAACCCCTATACCTTTCACACGGACTAAAAATTATACACTGATTTGGGTCATTTTACCAAAGAAATGTACCAGACTACATTTTGGCCTAAATTTATACATATGATACATAGTAGCACATTATAACTAGTGCTGGGCATGATGTTCGAGTCGAACATAAGTTCGACCTGAACATCACATGTTCGTGTGTTTGGCGAACACACAAACGGTAAGGGTATTCAGTGGGCTGTTCACTCACCCGTCGCGCCCCACAATGCACTGTGCCCTGATTGACCAAAGCAATGTACCTGAACACAGATCAGGTGCAATGCTTTGGCCAATCACAGAGCATGGTGACGTCACAATGGGCTGAGTCACCCCACCCCCTTGTGACATCATCACAGTTTTTAAGAACTGTCATCCCAGCGCAGCTGTCAGACAGTGGGAGCCAGCATCGAGAACGGAGATTTTTTTTTATTCAGGTCGGTGGTGACTGTGGGCTTTGACGTTATTCAGCCCATCACTAATTATAACATTACCTTGCATTAAAATTACATGGAAGAGAAAAACTTTAGTTTCTGAATTGATAGATAAGGGCAAGTAATAAGGTAAACATGGGAACATGCAACAAATTTAAGCACCTCCCACCCGCCATATAAGGAAATGATGGGCGCAAGGTGGTTCTCTCGTTCTGGGAGGCCATCATATGACATTCACCCACTCTAACCGCACGTGCGGGCCCCTCGAGGGCGCGCAGCACAGCGATCTGTGGTGCGCTGTGTCCCTGGGACACAGCTGATCACAGCCGATCACCGATCAATGGAAAGAGCCAAAGATGTCAACTCTGTCATGTGATCAGCTGTGTCCAATCACAGCTGATCGCATGTAAATAAGGAAATGTAAAGGTTACCGGCATTTCTCTCCTCACGAGCTGCCATGCTGACAGCTTGTGAGGAGAGGAGAGCCGGTATTCGGCCTTCCTCAGAGGGGACATGTACACTGATCATCAGGGCACTTGTTTGTCCTGATGATCAGTGTAGCCCCATCAATGCCACCTGTCAGTGCCCATCAGTGCCACATCAATGCTACATATCAGTGCCTACCAGTGCACATCAATGCCACATATCAGGGCCTATCTGAGCTGCCTTTCAGTGCCAGTCAGTGCCACCTATTAATGCCAGTCAGTGCCGCCTGTCAGTGCTGCCAATCAGTGCCACCTATCAGTGCCAGTCAGTGCCGCCTATCAGTGCCAGTAAGTGCCTCCTATCAGTGCCAGTCAGTGCTACCTATCAGTGCCATATATGAGTGCTGCATTTCAGTGCCCATCAGTGATGCCTATCAATGCCCATCAGTGCCACCTACCAGTGCCTCCTCATCAGTGCCCATCAGTGCCACATCAATGCTACATATCAGTGCCTACCAGTGCACATCAATGCCACATATCAGTGCCTGTCTGAGCTGCCTTTCAGTGCCACCTATCAGTGCCAGTCAGTGCTACCTATCAATGCCAGTCAGTGCCACCTATCAGTGCTGCCAATCAGTGCCGCCTATCAGTGTCAGTCAGTGCTACCTATCAGTGCCATATATGAGTGCTGCATTTCAGTGCCCATCAGTGCAGCCTATCAGTGCCCATCACTGCAGCCTCATTAGCGCACATCAGTGAAGGAGAAAAATCACTTATTTACAAATAACAGAAACTAAGAAAAAACTTTTTTTTTTACATTTTCAGTTGTTTTTGGTTTGTTTAGCAAAAAATAAAAACCCCAGAGGTGATTAAATACCACCCAAAGAAAGCTCTGTCTAAAAAAAAAATTATTAAAATTTCCTATGGGTACAGTGTTGCATGACCGCACAATTGTCATTCAAAGTGCAACAGCGCTGAAAGCTGAAAATTGGCCTGGGCAGGAAGGGGGTATAAGTGCCCGGTAGGCAAGTGGCTAAAGTAGGTGTTATCCCAATTTGGCTGTAAAAATGGGAATGCACTTTAACTTACAAGTCTCCAAAACTCTAGACAGTACCTGTGATTCAGAGACCGTTGGAAACTCAGGTTAGATACAATGTTTCAACTTTGCATTCTACTCTCTCCACAAGCCCTTTTGTCTGTTGGCATCAGTTGAACTTCAGGAGCTTTCTACTTTCAGAAAAACCGAGAAAATCCCTAGACGGGGGACTTCTTCCAAACATCAGGGCTCAGCTCTGTCTCAGTCAGTCAGCTGTTTCAAATCTGTGACAATGAAGCCAAGTTATTTCCATTATTCCCTTTAATACGTTGTCATATCTTTCACCCATTTCTTCCAGTGGTGGACATCCCAAGCATGGAAAATGTAAAATCTCTTGCGGCAAAATTCACAGCAGAATAGCATTCTATTTAATGAATAAATGGACTGTTAAATCCGGATACAAGTGGGCTTTCCTGATAAATTGTCTGGGCTAGGTTCAAGCCATAAAGGTTTATTGAGGAACTTGCAGGAAAATATCCAAATTTAGACCGTCTATTTGAAAGATAAATAGGTTCAATTAGGGCTGCAAGACAGAAACTATTAATTTTTAGATTTAATATAATAAAGCAAAGTTACAGGAAAAATAAAAGATTAAGGGGTCTATTAATCAAAGTTGTGGTCCTTCTGGGGAAAAAAATCTGTAATTTAAAAAATACATTCAATTTACATACATTTTTATAAGGAAAATGTGGTGCATTTATCAAATTGTACTATTGAGGGTAATGGCATGCAGGACGGTACACATACTTATCTGGTAATGTATGTAAATATGTATATGTGCAATCTTCCAGCATTGAAATATATATGCTGAATTTTACCTATCTAGTGCAGAGGTAATTATGCTGATCATCAAAACTAGCCAAAGGAACATTACAAATACTACTTTCTTACTTCTTTTAAAAGTATCAGATATCTTGTCTTGCTGTTAAATGAAGCAGAGTAATTGGTTCTACGATCTACTTAAAAAAAAATAGAGAAAAATAGCACAGGGGTGGACTGATCATTTGGAAACTCGGGCACTGCCCGAGGGTCCGGGGTCAGTAGGGGTCCCCATGAGATGCCCCTGGTACCTTTTTCATAGGCTTTTTTGAGTTTGGGCAAGGACACAGGGGATCCATGATCCCCTATTGCCCGGGGGCCCCATGAGTTGTCAGTCCGCCCCTGCACAGAAATATATATAATACACTGAGACTTCTTTAACCACTTGCTGTCCACCTGCTGTTTATAAACGGCAGGACGGTGGCACTCCAGGAGCGGGTTGCCGTTCATAAACGGCACCCGCCATTTCTAGCTGTGCGCGCTCCCTGGGAGCGCGCAGCACCGTGATCCAGTGCCCGCTGTGTCCTCTGGACACAGTGAAACACCGATCGTCGGACAGGACCTCTGTATGAGGTCCCAATCATGTGATCACTGATTGGCCAATCAGTGATCACATGCAAAGTAGTAAGCAAGATGTCACTTCTCATCCCAAGCTAATCACCAATAAAGATTCTAACAGACATTCTCTAGACCAGGGGTGTCAAACTGGTGACCCTCCAGCTGTTGCCAAACTACAAGTCCCATCATGCCTCTGCCCTTGTTAGTCATGCTTGTAATTGTCAGTCTTGCAATGCCTCATGGGACTTGTAGTTTGGCAACAGCTTGAGGGTCGCCAGTTTGACACCCGTGCCCTAGACTGATCATTGAGCCTGAATGAGTAAAATGCTGCTGGCTGCCTGGCTGCCTCTCCACTGACTCAAGGAATAACTGGTTAACTTAAGTGGCTTCTTTGTAAGTAGCACTACAAAATTTTAAAACAAACCTCCACCCAAAAGGGGAAATTGAGTCCCCCGCTCCATGGTAAGGACTGGCACTTTTGGGGAATGGGTACTCAATTTTGACATATACCCATCCCACTTCCAGTGCCATTGCTTTGGCAATCGGAAGCGGAAATTGTCCTCATGCCCCTCCCTCCCTGTAGTCTTCTGGGACACATGACAGGTCCCTGAAGACTACGGGACCATTCAGAAAGCACAGCACATGTACAGTGGGAACCCGGCTATGAAGCTGCAAGCTGTCACAGCCATGTGCCCACACTAAAGATGCCAGGGAGAGAGGACGGCCAGTGAAACCGGCTGCAGTGAGGAAACTGCGGGTTTGAGGGACAGGTCAGTGTTTTTTTTTTTAAGTTTTTGTAGCTGCTAACTTTAATTTTTTTTATAATGTAACTGGAGCTCCACTTTAATTGCTTGTTCTGGAGTTGATGTATAAGGTGATATAGTTAGCTATTACTAGCTCCCGTAGACTTCCTCCTATTCATTTAATCGGTCCCTGATGCCTCTTCTCCTCACTGCCCAGCAAATCACAGCTCTCAGATGTCATCCTGTATAATGCATGACCAGTAGTCCGATGTACTAGCCAATCAAGACACACCAAGTCTAGGGGCAGAAAAGCTCAAAGAGATAGTTTGTCTATTCTGCTTCAGGACACCTAGGTCTGACTACTAAAGGATTAGGCATGATATTGATTTATAGTGCTAGCAGTTCAGTTCCAGGTGTACTAGAATAGGTAAACTTCGAACAGTGAAGTGGTGGATGCTTATTTCTCATCCCTTAGGTTGGCTGGGGTGTCTGCTAGTGGCTGTGGACTGTACTATCACCAGACCGCATAGTTCACAGACACAAAACTGAACCAAGCAGGTCTGTACCTTGTGATTGCTGTGATGACCAATCACAATGATCACAAATGTAAACAATATAATGTTTACATTAAAGAGCATGCCTCTTCCAACTCTTTCAACAGTGGAAGAAAGAACTAATTATTGAATTAATAATTTATTCATTAGTTCTAGATCAGCAAATTTGTGGTTGTGAGATTGTTTTTAACCCATTCACCCCTCATATACAGAAGCTCCATTCTGTCTCAGGAGTAACCTGTATATTAACCCCTTCACCTCCCTTATCCTGCACATCAGTACAATAACACTTTCTTCTCCATCCTCCCAATGTATGTGACCTGTACATTGTCCATTCGTCTCCATCCTCCTATAGTATGTGACATGTACATTAACCCCTTCACCTCCTCTTCTGTCTCTATGTCCTGTACATTCATTGTATCTAGACCACCATTACCGTGCTTCATGTTTTAAACCTTTTTAATACCAGCATGATTCTTCATTTCAAAAAAACTAATTTTTGTTTTTTTTTCAATGAAGTTTTTTCCTTTATGTAGTAAAAAAAAAAATCAGTGGATAATAAATACCACCAAAAGAAAGCTCTATCTGTCTCAGAAAATGCTAAAAAATTAATTTGGGTACAATGTTGAATGACGTGGTCATTTTTAGTCAACCTGGCATGGCAATGAATGGGGTATTACAGGCTAGTACTGAAGTTGTTAAAGGGTAGCTCCATTTTTGTGGGACAAAATAACAAATAAAAAAAAAATAATGCAGCATATACAAATGCTACATAAGTCATATTGTAATTGAATGTTATTAAAAATTACCTTTCTTTTTCAATCTGCAGTGCTGTAATTTTCTGTAGAATGCAATTAAATATGGCAACCTGGAGGCGTTCTGTACACCGTTGATGTGTGTTACACCCCCAGATATGGCATTTCCTGCTTATGTGACTGGCTCACGGAGTTTTCCAGAAGTCTGCAATAGGAAACTGTATAGTTCACATTTTAAGCATCCCCTGCAACAAAAATTCAATTTTGGTGTAAAAATTCTTGCAATGTACATTGATTACCCAGAGGGGATTGTTCTAGTGGAATTACTCTTTAAGGACACAATACACTATTTGACCAATAGATATGCACAAACTGTGAAGGACAGCAATAATGGTAACCAATTAGGAAGTGTAACAGACAGCAATATATGTGGGAGGCCATGTGCCACCATTGACAGCCCCGCTGCCTTGGGCCACATTGTATGTTGACTATGAAGAAACCTAACCTTGAAGGATAGATAGATACATTTTTCTCTGCCTTGAGTGCTTTATTCTCTTTTTATTCTTTACCTCTATTATGTTCTTGTGATTGATGCTTTAAATGTACACACATCTTTCAGATATAGTTCAGTACTACTTAGTACTTAGTGTGATCTACTGATGTAAGCACAAGCTGTAATATGTTCACATCTTATTGGTTTTAGATGACAGGAACAGCTCTTTCTCCTTTGTAACCTTCAGCATATGGATCCAAGGAGTTTTGATGACAGTCTTTGAAGTTACAGAATGACACATAACATCACAGGATATGTATCTGATATCTCAAGTGGTTTTCCACTTTCCAGCTCTATTAAGTAATCTCAGTTCACTATAGAGTTCCTGCTCTCTGACTTCTGGGTTTCCTCAAAGTGTTTCCTTGGCTGCCGTGCTGCAAATAACACAAGTGCAATGTAGAGATATGTCAGGGATGGATAACCTCAGACTCCCAAGCCGAAAATGAACTGCAACTGTCATTCTTCGCAACACTAATACAGAGAGACATTAACCGGCTTATTTCACAAAGCAATGCAAAAATCAGCAATGATGCGCAAAGCATAGCAACCTATATGTAACATGTTGATTGCTGTTTTTTGGGGTTCTAGCACACCCTCTCTTTAAAGTAGACCTAGTGTCAGTTATACAGTATCTTCTCTCATTGATGGCAAATTGAGTGGTTCCCTTGAAATCTTCAGCTGGTAGTGTTTAGTGCAGTCAGGAGACACTAGACTTCATCATGGCTTAGTGCAGGCTGTCATGGCTTTATTAGTATCTGTAGGCATGTTCAGTTTAGTTTCTCCACTGTAGGTAGCGCTCGTCCAGAGCAGCAGTGCAGCTGCAGAGGGAAGTCAAGAGAAACTTGGTTTCTCTGTGGTTCCCTTGGTTCCCTGGAGCAGCGTTTCGGTTGGCCTCACTGCATCTGTGGGACCCTGATAGCCATCTTGGATCATATAGAATCTTTTTAGTCGCTGTCCCCAGGTTTTGGTGTGCATTGGCGAAGTGGCTTGTGTAGGGAGACCATACCAGTCTGTCAGAGGCAGCACTAGTGGTTGGGACAAGTCCCAGAGGAGTAGGGACTGCTCTGGGCCAATGTCTGCACCTCAGCAAGCTCCCTTTTGGGTTGGACTAGCCAGACCACATTCTACCCCCCCTTGTCAAGTGCTGTCTTCAGGTCAGGTCTACTACAGCTGACTCTGCATTGACTGTAAGTCCTCAGTTGGGTGAGCTCCCCGCCGGGTTGCTGTACTTTCCACACGTTCTTAAATACATTGGTTACTGCACCCCTGGCCTCTGTGTGTTTACTACCACTGCACCATGCTGCACCTACCCAACACATCGACTTCTCAAGCCCTGAATGGAGTAAGCTTGTTTCCCCCAAAAATGTTGGCTGTATTTTATACTCTAACCAATAAAAAGTGGTTTTGCACAAAGCAGCTCTAAACCCCCTTCTGTGGTCCCCCCAGGTGCTGCTGGCTCCTCCTTTTCAACAAGTGCCCCCCATAGGAATTTTGGCTTAGCACTCCTACAATCCAGAATAAATGTATGGGTGAAAAAAACTTTGGCCATACTTCACCTTTTAGTGATGCGTAAAAGTAAAACATATAGGCATGTATTACCTCTCAAAGCGATCACTGTATTCCTGTGGACAATGCCTTCATCATCTTTTCCCCCATGAAGTAGACACCACCTTTGTAGCCATTTTGGATATATATATATATATATATATATACACACACACACTCACCAGCCACTTTATTAGGTACACCCGTTCAATTGCTTGGTAACACAAATTACTAATCAGCCAATCACATGGCAGCAACTCAATGCATGTGTATTTCAAGAACTGCTGATCTACTAGGACTTTCACACACAACCATCTCTAGGGTTTACAAAGAATGGTCTGAAAAAGAGAAAACATCCATTGAGTGGCAGTTGTATGGATGAAAATGCCACAACCATGCCACATTCAAAGTAATTTAAATCCCCTTTCTTTCCCATTCTGATGCTCAGTTTGAACTTCAGCGAGTCATCTTCACCAAGCCTAGCTGTCGTAATGCATTGAGTTGCTTCCATGTGATTGGCTAATTAGCAATTTGTGTTACCAAGCAATTGAACAGGTGTACCTAATAAAGAGGCTAGAGAGTGTATATACTGTAAATACATGTATAAAATCAGAATGAGTGATCACTTGTAGAACACATTAAGCCTGCTACAGCAGACTCATATGAAATAATTCTCCCAAAATGCTTTTCTCAGGCATTTTTAGGTGGCTGTGCCAAGGAGAGGACCAGTGCTGGAAGGGACTGTACTGTATGTTATGGCTAGTTTGTTCTCCTCAATATAAAAAAAGCTACATGCTTGACAAACAGCGGCAAATACCTTTTCACTTTCAACATCCATAACTCAATTTTTATATTCTGTCTATTATTCTTGTTTCAGACTGTTTGTAATGATTCCAAGATGTTTTCCCCGAAGACAGTATTTGTGAACATATCTTGTAAAGAAAGTTTCATCATTAGCGCTAAAGAAGATTGCACCAAGTGCTCCCGCATGGATAGCTGAGATAAGATGTCAATGAAAAAATAGTTGACTGGTAATATTAATATTATACCGTCCTTCCGAAAAAAAAGGAAAAAGTGGCAGCCATGCTAAGTGTTTTACATTACTCGACTGGTTTGAATATCTACATAAACAACCGTGCAAAAATGTTCCCGTCTTGGGTAACCTGTGACACCAATAGTCATGGAAGATAATGATATATTTCACCACGGAGGCCATATTAGGAAATTCCTCATCCGGCCCCGAGAATGACAGATAACATATTTCACAACTGTGACAACACCTTCTGTTTCATTTTCCCTCTGCCGCCATCTCATCTAACCCAGGCAGACGTTACACGACTCACACCTAGTGCCAGCCCTGTACCTGATCCTCCTCAGCACCCTCATGTAGCGTGCCGTGTCTTGTCACATGTACAGCTGTGTGACAAATTCCCTTTCTCTTGTGCTGACTGAACACGAAATGCGTGTACCAAACATGATTTAGTAACAGAGAAAAATGCTGATGTTTTCTTTTTATCAAACATACTATTTATCTGTTAAATCATGTGATCCTACGATGGAATCTAAAGTGTATCTAAACGCAAGAACCAAAATTAAGTGGATTGCAGCTTAATAGAGCTTAGTACAGGGTTTCTCAATCAGGGTTTCATGGACCTCTAGGGTTCCTCCAGAGGTTGCTAGGGGTTCTATGAGCACTGAGCAATTTTTGCCTCTCAAGTAGGTTCCCACTGACACCATTGATCTTTTTAGCTATCTGTAAGGGGGTATTCTTCCAAATGACAACTCTAAGGAGCACTTTTCCACTGATCATCACTCTAAGGTATCATGAGTTGTATAGTAATTTTTACCAGGGGTTCCCTGACACCGGAAAGTTTTTTCAAGGGTTCTTCTGTGTTTTGAGAAAGGCTTGGTTTAGATCATGGGTTGGTAACTTTCTTCAAAACTCCCGCAAGGTTGCCTACCCCTTACTGTCTATGTAGTGTAAAAACTGTGGGAGGAGTTAGGGTGGTAAACTTGGCTATAATAATAAGAATATATACAGTATGTGAGATAACAGTAAGTGGTCTTGCCATGCAAGACCACTTACTTACCTGAGAAGGTGAAAGCCCAGCAAATCACAAAGAGAAGACGCTAATTCCAAAACATTCTATGGCCTAACCCAGCCATTTTCAACCAGGGATCCATGAAACCTGAAGGTTTCTCCAGGGATTCCTTGAGCTGTGGGTTACCTCTTACCTAATAGTGTCTGCATAATTCCAGGCTCAACACCACTTGGCAGATAATTTTTGCTGCCCATAAGACTAGCATTCTGTTCACCACTATAGGAGGTGGGATTCCTTCCCAACGGCCAGCAACATAGAAGTTATTCTTCCCATGCAGCTATGATTAAAACTGAATTTCATGTTTTTTGGGGTTTTTTTTGTATAGTTACATTGGTCCAGCTTGGTCCATCCTCTTTACCAACAGAACACAAAAGGCAACTAAATGCCTATTACAAGGTAGTTGATCCAAAAAAGTTTTAATAATATTCACAAAACAATATGTAATTAGTATCAGTAAAGTTTTAAATTATAAAGACGGTGGCTAAGTGGTTAGCACTTCTGCCTAGTAGTACTAGGGTTCTTGATTCAAATCAATCAGGGTTTCATGGACCTCTAGGGTTCCTCCAGAGGTTGCTGGGGGTTCTATGAGCACTGAGCAATTTTTGCCTCTCAAGTAGGTTCTCACTGACACCCTTGATTTTTTTAGCTATCTGTAAGGGGGTATTCTTCCAAATGACAACTCTAAGGAGCACTTTTCCACTGACCATCAAACTAAGGTATCATAAGTTGTATATTAATTTTTACCAGGGGTTCCCTGACACAGGAAAGTTTTTTTCAAGGGTTCTTCTGTGTTTTGAGAAAGGCTTGGTTTAGATCATGGGTTGGCAACCTTCTTCAAAACTCCCGCAAGGTTGCCTACCCCTGGTTTAGCTGTTTTTGCTGCATTTGTTTTCTTTTTCTGGTCTTTCTTTCCTTTATTTTTATTGGGTGATCCTGCCAATAACATGCTTTCCATTCTAGAGTGGCAATGCTCACCTACGGCTTGTTTATACTGAAGGAGAAAAATGGGAACCATATCTTTATAGAAGCCAGTTTGCCTTAAAATCAATTCTCTGTAACTTGTCTTTGCATGAAAAACCCACCCCCACCCAGTTAACTTGTATATGAGAAAAGGAACTTCATACTTTATACAGGGATAACTGGCAGAAGGATCAAAATATGATAATTATTTGAAGACTAGAAAAGCTTCAATTTCTGGGGAAATTGTGTGAAGTGTTCTTGCCTCTACCAGTAGTCTACAATGTCAATGGGCGGCGTGAGTTACAAACAAATGGTCATTTTGTGAAAACTATCAGGACTATGGCTTAGCCGTGGACATTTTTAGTGGCAGCAGGGATAGCTGAATGTTTTGATGTAAGATTTGTGTAGGTGGGCTTGAAAATGAGGGAGTGATGGCAGTTTAGAAATCATGTCCTGATTTTTCAGCTCACATTCTGGCTTTTGTCAGCTCCCAATCTAGTTTTGAACATTCCGCCATTCATTCCTATGGGACCAATTTCACCACAAAAACGCCGATTTTTCGTGAACCATTTGGCAAAACGTTCCACAAAGTAATAGCACACCAATTGGGAACAATCCGCATGTTTCGGTATATTACTGTCTATGCAGTGTAAAAACTGTGGGAGCAGTTAGAGTGGTAAATTTGGCTATAATAATAAGAATATATATGTGAGATAACAGTAAGTAGTCTCGCCATGCAAGACCACTTAATTACCTGAGAAGGTGAAAGCCCAGCAAATCACAAAGAGAAGACGCTAATTCCAAAACATTCTATGGCCTAACCCAGCCATTTTCAACCAGGGATCCATGAAACCTGAAGGTTTCTCCAGGGGTTCCTTGAGCTGTGGGTTACCTCTTACCTAATAGTGTCTGCATAATTTCAGGCTCAACGCCACTTGGCAGATAATTTTTTCTGCCCATACGACTAGCATTCTGTCCACCACTATAGGAGGTGGGATTCCTTCCCAACGGCCAGCAACATAGAAGTTATTCTTCCCATGCAACCATGATTAAAACTGAATTTCATGTTTTTTGTTTTTTATTTTGTATAGTTACATTGGTCCAGCTTGGTCCATCCTTTTTACCAACAGAACACAAAAGGCAACTAAATGCCTATTACAAGGTAGTTGATCTAAAAAAGTTTTAATAACATTCACAAAATAATATGTAATTAGTATCAGTAAATTTTTAAATTATAAAGACGGTGGCTAAGTGGTTAGCACTTCTGCCTAGTAGTACTAGGGTTCTCGATTCAAATCCCAACCACAACACTACCTGTCCCGAGTTTGCATGTATTCCCTGTGCCTGTGTGGGTTTACTCTGGGTACTCATTTTCCTATCACAGTCTATAGACATGCTGATAGGTTAATTGGACCCTATGTAAATTGGCCCCAGTATGTATGTATGTATGTGTGTGAGCTAGAGATGTGCATAAATTAACAATGCTATATAAGTACCTGTAATAAATGAGTAAAATATAAAGGTATAGTGAGGATTTATGTATGTTACCAACTAAAACCTTATGTCCTGTCTAGTAACGCCATGGAAGCAACCAACTGTCATCTTTTTGCCTCCAACAGAAGCTTTTCAAAGAGCAATAGGCTGTACAGCAAAGCAACATAAATGTCAAGTGTCTCTATATGCGGAACATCATTTCGTTTAACTAGTCCAGTGGGTACCAATCTTTAAAATATAAAAAAAAACTCCAGCGGTTTTAGTTAAAAGGGTAAAGGAAATGTGTGAACTGCTTTTGTTGACCTTCTTTTGAAAATATGTGTCACTTGAGTTTTTTCTATACATGCTTTTATTTATTTTGCTGGAGAGGGGTGATAAATGTGCAAATGACAATCTCCAGCCAGTTCAGACTTCCCTAGCTATATTTTGTATTTGTCAGTACAATGCTGTAACCAATAGATTTAGGCTCCAGTTCTATGGAATGATTGTCGACTAAAGTTTTGAAAGAATGAGAGCACCACAGCAGCTTGTACAGACCTTTAAAAAATAGCATAGAGAATGCATTAGGGTAAAAAAAAACCTTTAGCCTTTACAACCACTTTAAAGGAGATGAGCAAGATAAGAATATTGGAAAATGTAAAATGAATAACCATAAAACAAACCAACAAAGCAGTCTGTTAAAACCACTTCCCGACCGGCCGCTGCATATAAATGGTCGGACGGTGGCAGTGCAGGGTCGGGTGGCCGTTTATAAACGGCCTCCCCGCACCCTGCTTGTGCGCGCTCCCTGGGAGCACGCAGCACCGCGATCCGGCGCCCGCTGTGTCCTCCGGACACAGTGAAACACCGATCGTCGGACGGGACCTCTGTACGAGGTCCCGATCATGTGATCACTGATTGGCCAATCAGTGATCACATGCAAAGTAGTAAGCAAGATGTCACTTGTGACATCATTGCTTACTACGTGTGAAATCTGTGAATGATCACAGAGGTCACATGGTACAAGGCTATTCACAACAGCCTTGTACCATGTGACAAGCTGTGACCAATCACAGCTCACTCAGTACTTCTCAATGAGTGCAAGAATGCACACAGAGAGAAAGAGAAATGATTGCTTTTACATCCTATATGGGTGTAAAAGCAATCAGTGTAAAAAAAAAAAAAAAAAAATCTTCATCACCCCCCACAAGTAGTACAGTGTCACCATGGTGACACTGTACTGCTAGGGTGACAGTATGTAAAAAAAATAAATAAATAAAAAATAAGAATATAAAAAATAAAATAAAAATGTAAACAAAAATGTTTAAAAATTATAATTTTTGGTTATAAACTAATTTGGATTTTTTTTTTACTTAAAATATAACGAAATACATTTTGCCAAAGATGTATGATGAAATATTATTTATTTGCAAAATTTTATTAAAAAAAACACTTTTTTTCAAAATTTTTGGACATTTCATTTACATAGCAAAAAAAATAAAAGTCCCAGTGGTGAATAAATACCACCAAAATAAAGCTTTATCTGTCTCAAAAAAATGGTAAAAAATTCATTTGGGTACAGTGTTGCATGACCGCGCAATTGTCATTCAAAGTGTGATAGCGCTGAAAGCTGAAAATTGCCCTGGTCAGGAAGGGGGTAAAAGTGTCCGGTCTGGAAGTGGTTAAAGTATTTATTCACATTGTTCACCAACAAATGTAGTGTCAATACCCCCAACAAAGGACAGCTATGACTAAGGGAGGGAGGGACAGTTCAGTGAGATTAAAGATCCAACTGTTGAAAAAAGCCCTCAAAAGTGAAAATATTTAAAAAGGGAGTCAGATCCATGATTAGTTGCCAGGATTTCCTCCCAACAGTCCAGGGCCAATCCGAGCTGAAGGATACTGACAAATGTGATCCAATGACAGCTGATAAGAAAATCCCTGCCTGGAGACAGCTAACAAGGGGTGACCTGAAACAGACAAAATAGGAGATCCAGAAATTGCCACTACAAAATCCTTAGTAACCATCTTAATTTAACTTAAGTTAAAGCGAATCTATACTAATGCAGGCCATAGACGGGTCGAAAACCAGCCATTTTTAAAATTTAAAAAAACAAAAAATCAGTCGTTCGATAGGCCGACGTTACCACCAACGGTAAAAAAAATTGGCAGATTTTGTCCTGTCTACGGCCGGCATTTAATTACTTCTGTCCCTGCAGAGAGCTCCGCTATTATATTTGACATGACAAAGTATTGCGGTTGCAACAATGTATCCATTTGGGATACAGATGTTTTTATTCGGATACAAATAGATACATTGTTGCAACTGCAATACTTTTTCATGTCAAATAGAATAGCGGACTGGAATTCTTCTTCTTTCTCTTCTTCTTTTTGTTCTAAGTCATGGCTCATGCACAGATTTTTTATCGGTAAAAAGATTTGCCCATCATTGCTGGGAAAATCGTCCGATCGGCAAAATCGGCCAATTTTTTACCAATAAAAAAAATGTGCCAAAACCCCGAAAAACGGCCGACCAATTAACCCATTAATGGTGTGAAAATGGGCAATTTTTTTTTGACTCGTCTATGGCCTGCATTACTTTACAATCCAGCACTGTGCTGTTCCAGAGCTCCCAGCTGGACACTCATCTTTGGCCGGGCAGCTTCTGGGTCCCAGTCTCCAGCCATTTTATTTGGTCAGGCCGAGGTGACTTCACTCCCGCGCATGTGCAAGAGTTCAGTCAGCCTGGCATTGCTGAATTTGTGCAGTGAGTTGCACATATGCATCTCAGTGTAAAGCAGCTGACAGGCAGGTAAGAAACTTTAATGCAGGAGAGACATATGAGGCATGCTCAGAAAGTAATGAGAATGATATTTAAAAAATTATTTTATAACAAATTTTTACAATTGAACATTGTCTCCTTCAAAGTATGAGTGTACACAACGCTCCCACTGATTTTTCCATTCTTCATAGCACCCCTGGAAATCTTCAAGTGGGATGGCATTCAGAGCCTGTGTAGTGGATCTTTGGACGTTATCCACACTACCAAAATGATGTCCTTTCAAACCCTTCTTCATCTTCGGGAATATGAAAAAGAAGCCAGGCCGGGGCTGTAGGGTGGATGGGGAAGCACCTTGATGTGTTTTTCAATCAGAAACTCTTTGACAGCCAAAGAACTGTGACTCGGTGCATTGTATTGATGAAGGGTCCAAGCTGAGCCAATCCCAGGACGTACACGAAAAACTTTTTTCAAAACGATTTTTCATCAAAATAAAGCATGGAGACATAGGTGGGGGAGTTTGCTTTGAATATTATCCCAGCACCTAGTTCTCTTGGGACCTGCCAGAACTTCCTTAATGGATGGGTTTACATAGGTGTTTGGTGCTGTCCTTCCCTGTGTTCCTCAGGGTAACAAGTTGGCAACACAAGCCCTGGATCATTTGAGGCGATGAGTTTATGAATTATTTTCATCTCTCTGTGAAGCTGATGTGTTCGTTAGCAGGGAGGTCCGTATTGGTTGCAGCTTCCTTTCCCTCTTTTGGCTCATTTTGGGCCCTCCTGGGGATAAGAGAGTGGATGCTTGTTTGCTTTGTCTTTTTGAGTGAAGATACACTTGTGGCAATTATATGCAATTATCTGTAAATCTCCTGAAGAAGCCAAAACTTGGCGAAACATGTTGAGTGGGAATTGTTGCATTGTGAATTCTGAGCCACATGGAGCGCTTTGTTGGTTTGAAGCCTTTATAACTACAAATGTAATGTAGTTAAGTTTAATAAAGTTTTGTATGATTTTAGTACAACATTAAATGTCTAAGATTTTTTGAACACCTTAAAAATCCCTTTGTCTTTGCATATTGATGGTTATTTGCATATTAACAAATAATTAAATTTAATGTTTGGTTCCAGATTTGAGATCTGAGGACACCCTACTGACCACGCCCACAAGACCACACCCTTATTTGTAACAACACCTACAAAATCACGCCCCCATTTTTCTAACAGGCTCTGAAACAATTAGCCACAGACTTTTTGAACAAGAGGCAGGCTTTTGAGGTATAAAGATGAAAAACCTTGGGCTCCATCACAAAGTCAATGAGGAGGCACATGTACCTGTAGGCCATTTTACAATGACAGAAGCCTGCTGGAAAAAAACCTTCAAATGCTTTTCCTGGCTCTGTCTGAAGCAGGAATTAGAACATATGAAGCCTCGGAAAAAAAGGATAGTGCTCCCTCCTGTAGCGCTATGAGATGGGCTTCCTAATGACTGCTCCATCCTAGTAAGAAGACAGCCCTGAAAAGCATTTCCAGTTTTTCCAAAAATGGTCTATAGGTATGTAAGCAGAAGAAAGACATAGTTTAAAATCTGATTAGCACAGAGTGATGTATATAGAGACTGAATAGAGCATTTTTTTTGTTTGTTGCGAATTTCCTGCATGAACACAGGTTCTTGCTGGCAGAGCTGGCAGAAGATCCTACTGGAAATATACATCAAAAGTACTCATAAGCAGACGTGATTAGATGCATCTTCTTTCAAATTAATGGCTAAAAACATATGTGCGTACACGTTTAGGTGCGTTTATGCATGGGCACATGTAAAATCTGTAGATCTGGACTTAGAGGTCAAAAGTACTATCTCTCCAGGGCCTCAAAGGGGTCAATACCCAGGAGAGGCCAGAGAATTAGGTGTGTGAATGACCTATGGATAAAGTCCTGGAGATGCAACCCTCCTCAGATGGGGAGATCAACTAATTGGAAAAAAGCACACAGGTGGCGCAAACACCTAACGCGTTATCCAAGGTTTGTTAAAATGTTTAAAAAGAGAAAAAACATACTCACAAACTTAGCGCATAGAAAAGCCTGTAAGGCCCCAATGATGGCCCATGTGATGGCAGAATGTCCGACTGGTGGTGTGGTCGGCCTGCTGTCACGTTTCGGAGACGTGTCCCTTTCCTCAGGCTTTTTTATGTGCTAAGTTTGTGAGTATGTTTTTTGTCTTTTTAAACATTTTAATAAACATTGAATAATGCGCTAGGTGTTTGCGCCACCTGTGTGCTTTTTTTCCTGGAGCTAGAGGTCTCCTACTTTTTTTCTGTGCAGCTGTGTGTTTTGGCTCATTGATTACTATAGTAATGTGTTTAAATGCCCTTGTGATGCAGCCACATCTAAATGTAGCATTTTTTTCTGCTTGCTTGAATAAACCCCTTAACTGTAGTAGAGAAAAGTCAGATTCCCTGGCTGTTTGTGTTATCTGGCAGGGCTGTGTAAATCTCAGAACTATCACAAAAATGTAGGGGAGAATGTGGTGTCAGTATAGGTGTCCTCTGTCCACCTAGCCCGCACCAATTCCCACCTCTGAAGAGGCCCAGCGGCCGCCCTTCGCACCCCGCCTGTGAATGGAGCCTGTTATGTGCCTGGACTGCGGGGCAGCCCACATGGAAGAAAAATATATTTGAAATATATTTTACAAATATTCTTCCCAAATTTATTGACATATGGCCATGTATCGTGAGATTTTGAGTGCAAACCTCCTTCCATTAGCAAGGGCATTGAAGATGAAACGTGGCTGGGTCTTCCAACATGACAATGATCCCAAACATACCGCCCGGGCAACGAAGGAGTGGCTTCGTAAGACGCATTTCAAGGTCCTGGAGTGGCCTAGCCAGTCTTCAGATCTCAACCCCATAGAAAACCTTTGGAGGGAGTTGAAAGTCCGTGTTGCCCAGCGACAGCCCCAAAACATCACTGCTCTAGAGGAGATCTGCATGGAGGATGGGCCAACATACCAGCAACAGTGTGTGCCAACCTTGTGAAGACTTTACAGGAAACGTTTGACCTCTGTCATTGCCAACAAAGGATATATAACAAAGTATTGAGATGAACTTTTGATATTGACCAAATACTTATTTTCCACCATAATTTGCAAATAAATTCTTTCCAAATCAGCCAATGTGATTGTCTGGATTTTTTTTCTCATTTTGTCTCTCATAGTTGAGGTCTAGCTATGATGCCAATTACAGGCCTCTCTCATCTTTTTAAGTGGGAGAACTTGCACAATTGGTGGCTGACTAAATACTTTTTTGCCCCACTGTATTTTTACATATATTTGTAAATGCATTCCAAAAATGTAGATTTGTATTTTTAAAGACAAACAGTATATTTGAAATGTATTTTTAAAAATATTTTTCATATATTTTGTAATAAAAATGCATTTCAACATACAGTATATATATATAGATATATATCTATATATCTATATATATAGATATATATATATATAGATATATAGATAGATAGATATATACACACACGCATATGTATTTATTAAAATATATTGAATATGGCCAAAATTGTAGTATTTCAAATCTATGTCAATATATTTGGGAAGAATATTTGTAAAATATATTGCAAATATATTTTTCTTCCATATGGGTGAGGCTGTGCAAGGGTTCCACAAAGCCAAATGCCTGGGGAGTCTAGCTGAGACTGCGCAGGGAATGGTCTGAGCGGGGGGTACCATGGACTGTGCGATCTGAGTCCATACAGCAAAGGTTCGCTCAGCACCAGCAGCCTTGGAGAGCTCAGCTAGACAGAATGACACCCATCAAAAGAGTCTCATGTCAAGTTGCATGTGTCTTTGGAATCGTTGTTTAAACACATGGGCGTTTATGCTGTTGTAGTGGCAGCCATCATTTCTGGTGATTCTTCAATTCACTGGGAGACGGTGATGGCAATTTTGAACTGTTTTGCTGCAAGTAAGAGCACTTTATGGTGGTGGATGGACATTATTAAAAAATATTTTTTCCACCATTGCATTCTGATATCACGGACATATATTTGTATTGCCACATTTCAGTTTCACTATCTGATGTTTGGCGCTACACTTTAAATTTTAGTTATTTATTTAGGTTTGTATGCTACCTGTTGATGTTAGCTGCTTTACACTCTCAGTCAGCACAGATATTGTTTTTTTTTTTTTTCATTTTATCCAAATCTCAGAACTGGATAGACAGAAGTACAATTCCTTTGGCAGATAGGACAGTTGCTATATATGTATTTCAATGGCGTGTTTAGCTGTTTGCATGGAGTTCAGTTTTAAACATGACTTAGAAAATAGTGTATTTCAATGCAGAGGCTAACTCACAGGGAGGAAAGGCTGTAAAGGTAAAATGGTGCCTAAGGAGATGAGCCCAGCATAATAATCCACCAGTCTGGGTCTAGTGTGTTTTATTTAACAAAGCCAGAATATCGAATACAGTTATCTCTCCTCGTGCTGCTCTATCCAGCCCAGACGCCTGATTTATATCATTAAGCAAACACTCTCTAGAATTGCATGGATGGTGGAGGAAATTAATATTATAAACCTGTCATAAAATGTTTTAATCGAAAAGAAGCCAGGGAGATTTGAACGCTTTGCATCGCTGGAACGAAATTATCTAATTCTCCGCAGGATTCACTGTACTGTGGCTTTAATATGTCCCAATCTTTCGACTTTGCAATTATTGAAAGCCTCCATTGAAAATGAACCCTTTAGGCATATTCACACATTCATCATGTGATAATTACCTTGTCCACGTAATTACACAGTCAGAGTTTTGTCATGTAAATTTACAGCTGCTGGAGTTGAGACATAAAGGATCTATTTCCGTCAAACTTGCAGCCATGATATCCATGACAGAGTCAGCTTGTGAAACGCGTTGGTAATTGCTGCAGTGGTCCTGCTGGAGGGAACGGCTACCTCCTGCATCCTCTTTCGCATTTTGTTCAAATAAGAATTTACACACATTAATTACTAGCAGACATATTCTTTGAAAGGCTTGGAAATGTATCACTTATATAATGCCAGGCTCAATACAGGTAAGTGAGGTAGAATGCTGCCACTGCCAAATCACTGATGATATCGGTGCTACCTTAAAGAAGAATTATCACTAATGTTTTACATAATTTAGTTCCGAATGGGACAGATACATATAGTACTTTGTCTCATATTCCTAAAAAAAAAAAAAAAAAAAACACTTCAGTGCACAGTCCAACATCCACTTGCAACTTCTATGGTCAGGTGTAAGGGTACAATCCATCAATAGGTAGGGAAAAGTCTTTGTCAGTAATCAATAGGTTCTGCGGCTACCTCCAGACATATCTATGCTGATCCAAACTGGCAGGAAGACATAAACACAGAAGGGCAGGAGGGAGGTTATGCATTTCAAGGGTGTTCTCTCTTTGTCAAACCATCCCCACAATGATCTGTCAACTTGAGGTGCTGGTTTGACAAAAAGGGAACACCCTAGAAACATGTAACCTATCCCTGTTGTAAAGAGAGTGTGCAGCCATGAGGAATAATGGAAGAGGTACATTAGGGTTGCCACCTCATCTCTTTAAAACCGAACACATATTAATTACACAGGTTCTGTGGCTGATCAAGGTTTTAATTAACCACATGCCGCCCAGCCACTGTAGAAATACGGTGGCAGGGCGGCACGGTTGGGCAAAACTACGTTTTAAAATGTGTTTTTAAAACAGGTAGGGGGCACGCGCGAGGCGCTCCGCCGCCCTACCTGTCCCGCCGATCATGGCTGCGGATGTCAGTCGCCGGGTCACAGCCGGTCATTACCGGCTATGTCCCGGCGATTAGCGGCAATCAGTGACAGAGAGCACAGCTGCAGTAGCTGTGCTTTCTATCAGTTCCCTGACAGCTCCTGACATGCTGATCGGGACAGAAGAGTGTTTATCTGTCCTGATCAGTGGTGTTCCCTGTAGTACACCCCCCCGCCCCCTAGTAAAACACTCCCCTCACACAGTTAACCCTTTTACTGAATAATAACGTTAACCCCTTCCTCCCCAGTGCCAATAGTACAGTGTCAGTGTTTTTTTTTTTTGCACTGATCATTGTATTGGTGTCACTGGGGAAGTCAGTTCCCCCCCAGTGTCAGAATGTCCGCCGCAGTCCCGCCATAAGTCGCTGATCGCCACCATAAGTCATTGATCGCCGCCATAAGTTGCTGATCGCCACCATTATTAGTATAAAAAAAATTAAAAATCCCAGTATCTTTCCCGCCATTTGTAAACGCTATAACTTTCATGTAAACCAATTAATTTACACGTATTGGGGTTTTTTGTAGCAAAGACATATCGCAGAATGCATT
The DNA here is from genome assembly GCF_062004578.1 of Staurois parvus. NCBI lineage: Eukaryota > Metazoa > Chordata > Amphibia > Anura > Ranidae > Staurois > Staurois parvus. The sequence continues at coordinate 12,214,091 of NW_028318294.1, read as the reverse complement.
TTGGCAGAAATTTATGACTAAATTTGATTTTTAATTTTTTTTTACTGGACATGTTTTATAGCAAAAAGTCCAAAATATTGTTTTTTTTCCTCAAAATTGTCAGCCTTTTTTTTTATAGCGCAAAAATTAAAAAACCTACAGGCAATCAAATACCACCAAAAGAAAGCTCAATTTGTGGGGGAAAAAGTATGTAAATTTCATTTATGTACCATATTGCATGACCGCGCAATTGTCCATTAAACTAGCGCAGTGCTGTTTAGCAAAAAAATGGCGTAAAGTGCAGTATCTATACCAGCAATGGGCAAACTACGGCCCGCGGGCCGTATACGGCCCGGCGGACCTTTTAATCCGGCCCGCGGAGCTAGGCTCCCGCAAGGCCAGTGGTCGGCAAGCCGCGGCTCTTTACAAATTTAGATGCGGCTCTCCTGTGTGCCGGGCGCCCGCTCCCCTCCCTCCTCTCCTCCTCTCCCCTCCCCTCCTCTCCTCTCGGATGGCCGCCCCCCCTCTCGGATGGCCGCCCCCCTCCCTCCTCTCGGACGTCAGGACTCTGCAGCTGTCAGGATGTAGGCGGGGCAGCGTGACGAACTCCTCTCACAGTCCTCCCTGAAGACCAGAACGGCGCGGGAATACGAGAGGAACGCGCGGACCAAAGGTAAGTGAATTGACACAGGGGGGGGACTTACTATATGGGGGATGAATTACTATATGGGGGACTTACTATATGGGGAATGAATTACTATATGGGGGACTTACTATATGGGGAATGAATTACTATATGGGGGACTTACTATATGGGGAATGAATTACTATATGGGGGACTTACTATATGGGGAATGAATTACTATATGGAGGACTTACTATATGGGGAATGAATTACTATATGGGGGACTTACTATATGGGGAATGAATTACTATATGGGGGACTTACTATATGGGGAATGAATTACTATATGGGGGACTTACTATATGGGGAATGAATTACTATATGGAGGACTTACTATATGGGGGATGAATTACTATATGGAGGACTTACTATATGGGGAATGAATTACTATATGGAGGACTTACTATATGGGGAATGAATTACTATATGGGGGACTTACTATATGGGGAATGAATTACTATATGGAGGACTTACTATATGGGGAATGAATTACTATATGGGGGACTTACTATATGGGGGATGAATTACTATATGGGGGATGAATTAATATGGGGGATGAATTACTATGTGGGGGATGAATTACTATATGGGGGATGAATTACTATGGGGGATGAATTACTATATGGGGGATGAATTACTATGGGGGATGAATTACTATAGGGGGGATGAATTACTATGGGGGACGAATTACTATATGGGGGACGAATTACTATATGGGGGATGAATTACTATATGGGGGATGAATTACTATGGGGGATGAATTACTATATGGGGGATTAATTACTATATGGGGGATTAATTACTATGGGGGATTAATTACTATGCTTACTATGGGGGAATATTACTATACTTACTATGGATGACACATACACATCATTCATCTACTCTTGGTCCGGCCCCCGGGTCCAATATATGAACCCATTGCGGCCCTCAAGTCAAAAAGTTTGCCCACCCCTGATCTATACCATAGTTTGTAGACGCTATAACTTTCACACAAAGCAATCAATATACACTTATTGGGATTTTGTTTACCAAAAACATGTAGCAGAATACATTTTGGCCTAAATTTATAACTAACTTTGAGTTTACTATATATTTTTTATAGCTGAAAGTAAAAAATATTGTTTTTCTTCAAAATTTTTGGCCTTTTTTTGTTTATAGCGTGGAAAATAAAAAGCGCACAGGTGATCAAATACCACCGAAAGAAATCTCTATTTGTGTGAAAAAAAGGACGTAAATTTCATTTGGAAGCAGCATTGCATGACCGCGCAATTATCAGTTGAATTAGTGCAGCGCCGAGTAGCAAAAAGAGGCCTGGTCATTAAGGGGGGTAAATCCTCAGGAGGGCAAGTGGTTAAACTCACTTGATGCCTTATCTGCATTAAATTAGCCTCAGAACCTGTGTAATTAATATGTGTTCAGATTTAACCTCCTTAGCGGTATTCCCGAGTGTAGCTCGGGGTAAAATTTGAGTACCAAAAGCGGAAACCCCGAGCTACACTCGGGCTTACCATGTGGCGTTGCTCAGGGAGTCCCTGTAGCACTTACCTTGTCCTTCGCTCCCGCGATGTGTCCCCTGCAGCGTCCCCGGCCATCTCCTCCGGCCGATGCCGGCATCCGGCTTCCGTGTTCCGGTCCCTGTGACATCGGGACGTACGGGCGCCGGAACCGGTGGCAAATTTTTAAATTTTTCAAAAATGTCATTTTTTTAAAAATGATTATTACATAGTAAAACATTGCTGTTTCAAACCATTTCACATACATTTTGTCCCTACTGCTTTGTCCTGTGCCCTGCCTGCATTTTGAATGTTCTTTCTGCCTGGAAACTTAGAAAAGTCCATGGCGTCCAAAAAGCGTCCCTTTACGTCAAAAGCAGTTTTAGACCAGCTAGAGAACAGCGATAGTAAATCAGAACCACTTGCAGAATTGAGTGATAATGATTCGTGGGGGAAATTCGTCATCAGACACTGAAAATGATTTTGCAACTTTGCTCAGCGATGTGCGAATTTGCCTCTGTATTTCATATTTCAGTGTTTTTGGTTTGATTATATTATTGAATTAAATTTATTATTATTATATTATTATTTTTTATGATTATTTATTAAATTATAATTTATGATTTTGTGTTTCAAATTTTATCATACCCGGGATGTTTACTAGACTCTTGTTCGGACAGATTTCAGTGAGCTATTCCTAAAAATTGCAGCCTACAATAAAAAACTACATATTTCCATGCAAAATAATGGTACCGCTGTCAGCACAAAAAATTGGAAATAATCAGACCGCCAAGGAGGTTAAAAGGACGAGGTTGCAACCCTAAGGTACACACAGCTCCCTTTGATTGAACCACTTATCATCCAGAGTGGGTCCCCTTACTGCCAGCATTAGGATATCCACCGCCACCTCGCCCAACCCTGTGATGCCCAGTGGTGTAGACCTCTACAGTCTTTTGAAGCTAAATTTCAGTACCGTGAATGTAAGTGTGCTATTTTTATTTTTAATAAATTATACTAGCTTTTGAAGGAATCCTGTGCTCCTGTGTTTATGATTTCCTGTCTCATATTCCTAGATGCCCTAAAACACTAGCTTCGATATCAAACAGGTCTCCACTCTTCCTCGGCAGACAACTGACCGACACTTCAGCTATCAAGACGAAAATGGCTTTACATCCAGCTCCCAGCACTTCCCCGAATCAAGCACCAGCACAAGGAATACGGGGAGGGGATTAAGGCTGACATACATCATACATCTCACTCTACATGACCAGGGTATATTAATCATTAGCCGCCCGGCCAATGGCCGTTTGGCGGCTTCAAAACTGTCTCTGCACTCCGGGTGCACGCCATTTGGCATGCTCCCGCACATGCGCAGTTTGCGCTAATGCAGAGCGACACAGCAGTGCAATCTGTCACTGGCCGTGCACCTCGGATACGGCCGATGACAGATCCGAGTACCGGCTCCCGTTGCTGGTACCATGTGACCTGCTGTGACCAATCACTGCAGGTCACATGACAGTTGTATACAATGGATGGCTTCATTCATGATGTATACTAGTGCCTAGCTGTGAATGGTCACAGCTAATCACATGCACATGTCATGTGATTAGCTGTGACCAAATCACAGCTAAGCACAAAAAAAAAAAAAGAAAAGCTGAATGAATCGATTTTATTAAGGTAAATGCTTGCTTATAGCAAAGTAATTCTTTGCTATAAACAAATTGTGTAAAAAAAAAAATACTGATCACTTCCCTAAAGTAGTACAATGTTACTATGGTAACATTGTACTACTTTGGTCATAGTAAAATATGAAAAAAAAATCTTAAAAAAAATAAAAACAAATGTAATAAAAAATTAAGTATAATAAAAAAATAAAAAAAATTAAAAAAAAAAATATTTTTTTTTTTTTCATACTGTCACCAGTCAGTGTCCCTGATCACCGCCATGCCAGTTATATGATGACGCTGTACTGCACTGGTGACAGTATGTAAAAAAAAAAATAGTGAAAATATTTCTTTTAATTTTTTCATTTTCCGAAAAATTATGACAAAAAAATACAACTTCAAAAAACTCACCATGCCTCTTATGAAGTACGTCGGACTGTCTACTCTGCAAAAAGGGGTCATTTGGGGGATATCTGTACTGTTCTGACATTTGGGGGATATCTGTACTATTCTGACATTCTTGGACCTCAAGAAATTGGATTGGCTGTCAGTACTTCAGGATTGATCAATATTCAGATCTATACCATAGTTTGTGAACTCTATAACTTTCCTACAAACTAAAAAATACATCCTAATTTGGGTTATTTTCACCAAAGACATGTAGTAGAATACATCTCGGCCTAAATTTATGAAGAACATTTATTTATTTGTAAACTTTTATAACAGAAACAAAGAAAAACGTGTTGTTTTTTTTAATTTTTTATTTTTTTTGTTAATTTAGCAAAAAATAAAAACCCCAGCGGTGATTAAATACCACCAAAAGAAAGCTCTAGTTGTGTGAAGAAAATGATAAAATTTTAGTTTGAATGACAATTGCGCGGTCATACAACATTGTACCCAAAGTGTGAGAGCGCTGAAACCTGAAAAATGGCCTGGGCAGGAAGGTGTAAAATTGCACGGCATTGAAACGGTTAAAGGTCACCATCTTTATTACCCTAATTGAACCACTTTTCCAATTCCACCTCTCCATATTTTTCCCCCACCAAAAGAAGACATACTATTCTTGAATGTAGGGTAATGGTCATAGCAGCCTTTTATTATAAATAACACATAACAATTTAAACAAGAAACATAACATGGGAGATCAAAGATGTTTGCAGGTTCTTGAAGGCACCAAATATCCACACCAAAGCCTTGTGTTTGTGGCACCTGTTAGCTATGTTATACCCTGAGCCACAAAACTATTGGACCTCAGATTTCTCCTCTGCCCTCCAAAGCATCTGATAAAACTGATAACAGCTTGTAAAACAAAAAAACAAAACTAGGAGTGACTAAATCTTCTTTTCTTACAGCTTCTGGTGTCACAGAGAGGGAGGAACAATGAAAGTTTCTTTGACTCTTGGTACCGGGCTCCCTTGCTGGATGGGAGAGCCCAATAAAATGCTCAGCATCACATGTGGGCATTGCATTGGGTGGTCTGAGAATATAGCCCACCTAAGAGCACCCACTCCTCCAAACTGAAATTCACCCATAAGGCATTTTAATTTTTGCATAACCCACTCCTTGTGGAAGGTTCTTGAGAATGGTACAGAGGCAAGGTGCTATTATTTTTTCAGAAAGCACTGGACAGCACTCCAAAGCAGGTGAGACAGCTCTACAACCTCCACTGGAATCCAAAGCTCCTGGAGCCAGGTGCTCAGGATGAAAAGCTTCAGACAGCCTCCAATACTGAATGTAACAAAAGAAAAAGCTGACACCATGGTAAATCAGCATAAATGAATATCCTTTAAGGCAGTACAGCCGAGTAGACATCCAGCATGTTGACAGCGTTGGCTGTCTGCTCAGCTTTACTTTACTGTTCTGCATTAAGGGTAAATTCACCTTTGGAACATGTTACATGTTCCACCAGTTTTTAGGGTGGAACATGTAACATGTTCCCATAGCCGCAGCAGCACCTGCTGCCCCACCCCCCGTCTTGACAGATGGTATGGGGAGAAGCCTCCTCGTAATATCTGTCAGATTTGAAAACAGTGTGGCCGCACAGGCTCCGTCCACATGGCCACGTCACTCATTCACAAAGTTTTGTGAGTGAGTGCCTGCAAGTCCTGGCAGCCTTAGCAGCTGTTGGCTTGTAGTTTTCACAGTCATTCAAGCTTACTGTCAGAATATCTTATTGATTGTACATCCCGTACACCCCATACATCCTGTACACCTCGTACATCCTGTACACCCAGTACATCCCATACATCCTGTACATCCTGTACACCCAGTACATCCCATACATCCTGTACATCCCCTACATCCTGTACACCCCATACATCCCATACACCCCATACATCCCGTACATCCCGTACATCCTGTACACCCCATACATCCCCTACACCCCATACATCCCGTACACCCAGTACATCCCATACATCCTGTACACCCCATACATCCTGTACACCCCGTACATCCTGTACACCCCGTACATCCCATGCATCCTGTACACCCCATACATCCCGTACATCCCATACATCCTGTACACCCAGTACATCCCATACATCCTGTACATCCCGTACATCCCATACATCCTGTACACCCAGTACATCCCATACATCCTGTACACCCCGTACATCCCATACATCCTGTACACCTAGTACATCCCATACATCCTGTACATCCTGTACATCCTGTACACCCAGTACATCCCATACATCCTGTACACCCCATACATCCCATACATCCTGTACACCCAGTACATCCCATACATCCTGTACGTCCCATACATCCTGTACATCCTGTACACCCAGTACATCCTGTACATCCCATACACCCCATACATCCCATACATTCTGTACATCCCATACATCCTGTACACCCCATACATCCCATACACCCCATACCTCCCATACATCCCGTACTTCCTGTACATCCTGTACATCCCATACATCCTGTACATCCCATACATCCTGTACATCCCGTACATCCCGTACACCCAGTACATCCCATACATCCTGTACATCCCGTACATCCTGTACGCCCAGTACATCCCATACATCCTGTACATCCCGTACATACATCCCATACATCCTGTACATCCCGTACATCCTGTACACCCCATACATCCCATACACCCCATACATCCCGTACATCCCGTACATTCTGTACACCCAGTACATCCCATACATCCTGTACATCCCATACATCCTGTATACCCAGTACATCCCATACATCCTGTACACCCCATACATCCCGTACATCCTGTACATCCCGTACATCCTGTACATCCCATACATCATCTATGGCAAGCAGATATTCTGACAGGTCTTCAGGAGACCTGCATGGCATCAGCAATCTACTGATCGCTGGTGTAATGCTTTACAGGCTCCTTTGGACAAAAATAATAAATGCACATTTTTTTTACCCGCAAAAAAATGTGCATGTATTATTTTTGTCCAAAAGGTGATCTTATCCTTTAAAGAATATCTGTTTATGCTGATTTACCGACGTGCCAGCTTTTCCCTGTGTTCCATTATGTACAGTACCCTGCTGCCCCTCCCATTAGGTATGATCTGCCTGCATTGAATAGAGAGGCACAGAGACCCATCAATGACATCACTGGGTAAAAAATACAATATGTAATAAAAATGGAAAGGTTTTATTGAAATATTTAAAGTGGTTGTAAACCCTTACATATACCCAGTGAAGTGACTAGTCTCAGGATATACACAGAGATTAAACAAATTCTCCTACATAAATTGTACCTGTTTATCTGCAGTCTTCTCTTCTCTACAGGAGTTCAAAATGCAAAATGTATATAGCTTGTCTGAGCTTTCACAAAGGAGGGGGCAGGGATGTGAAGTTGCACTCTGCAGAACTCAGCGAGAGCTGATTTGAGGGAATGGAACCCCCCCACCACCACCACTTCGCACAACACACAGGAACAGTCACAGACTGTGTGCTGGAGCTCCCTCCCCTGTCATCTTTTTTTCTTTGTCAGAAATGACATGCAGTTAGCAGACAAATGAGGCAGCAGACAGAAATGACACTTAGTGCTCTGGATTGGGATGAGTACACACTATAGAGGGATATGCTTTGTTCATATTTCATGGCTGAGGTTTAAAGCTACTTTAATTAGCATATTGGTGAGGGGGGAAAGGAATAACTAAGACAAAATATAAGAAGATTAATCTTCAGCTTTAAGGTTTTCTGATGCCTTGACTTGCCTTTAAAATAGTGTTTCTGTGGTCACTTGCTGCCTAGAACGTCCTTCTACCAAAGGGCCATTGTGACCAATTAAATCTGCATCCTGCGGTGGAGTGTCTTGATTGGGTTTAGGATCATAGGAGGGGGGTTTGTTGTTCTGGATGCTCAATGTATCCCTCAGCCATGGAGCACCGTGTACAAAGGCTATGTCAATGACACAGATCTAGGCAGGTAAGGCAGGTATCAGTACAAACATCTGAGTGGACGGCAAGACTTTTAACACCAAAACCGCCGTTAGATCACATACAAACAGAGAAAGCAATATCACTGGTAAAAGCTGATAGATATGTAACCAGCAACTGACAACAGAGAGCCGTGATTTCTAAACTCTGCAAAACCAATACCTACCTCCTGGTGGTTTTACATTACTACCAGCTGATATGAGCTGACAGCATTTTCACAAGATGAATTTGTGGGAAGAGAAAATCAAGTCGCTGCGGAAAGAGGCAGACTGTGACCCACTTTTAAAGGAGAACTCCGATCAAAATAAAAATCCCTATTAACCACTTCAGTACCGGGCACGTTCACGTCCTTCCTGCCCAGGCCAATTTTCAGCTTTCAGCTCTGTTGCACTTTAAACGACAATTGAGTGGTTATGCAACACTGCACCCATATACAATTTGTATCATTTTTTTAGACAGATAGAGCTTTCTATTGGGGATATTTAATCACCACTTTAATTTTTTTTCTAAACAATTGAAAAATAGGTACATTTTCTTCCTCACTGATGTGTGCTTGTGAGGCTGCACTGATGGACACTGATAGGCTTCACTGATGGGCACTGATAGGTTGCATTAATGGGCAATGATGAGGCTGCAGTGATGGGCACTAATGAGGCTGCACTGATGGGCATTAAAAAGGCTGCACTGATGAGGCTGCATTGATGAGGCTGCACTGATGGGCACTAAAAAGGCTGCACTGATGAGGCTCCATTGATGAGGCTGCACTGATGGGCACTGATAGCAACTGATGAGGCGGCATTGATAGGCATTGATAAGCTGCACTGATGGGCACTGATGAAGAGGCACTGATGAGGCTGCACTGATAAAGTGGCATTGATGGACACTGATATGCTGCACTGATGGAGATTTTTGTGGCATCGATGGGCTGCACTGTGATCCTGCACTGATGGATACTGATATGCTGCACTGATGGAGATTTTTGTGGCATCGATGGGCTGCACTGTGATCCTGCACTGATGGGCACTGATATGCTGCACTGATGGGCACTGATGGGACTTCACTGATAATCAGGGCACTGATTATCAGTGCATTAATTATCAGTGTAAACTTCCCCTGTCACAGAAAAGCCAGTTACAGCGCTGAGGAAAGGAAATGGCGATAACCAGCATTTGTTTATATGTGATCAGTTGCAATTGGACACAGGTGATCACATGGTAAAGAGCCAATGTCATTGGCTCTTTACCCTGATCTGTGATGAGCTGTGTCTGAGGGACACAGCTCAGTATAGATCACCGTGCTGCATGCCCCCAGGGACGCACAGGCGGATAGATCAAAGGATATCACTTAATTTTTTCTCTGTCTTGAACTATAGAACACTTGCAAAAATTAACTCCTATAAACTTAGCGTACATTTCTTATACTTGTTGGACGGGTTAATTATTGGATGGAATTGCATTATGTGTAATGGTTAAATTATATGTGAACCCTCACCTTGTAAAACAACCCATACATTTTAAAATAGAAATAAAAAGGCAAAATATTTGTGTATAGATAGATAGATACATGAAAAAAGAACAAAAACGGTATTTCTGTTTTTTTTAAAGTGAAAAAATGATCACATGACCTCTGTTCTCAGCTGCAGAAAGTGCTTAGAGGTGGAAGAAGTAGCAGCAGTACACTGATATGGCTGTGTGTGTGTGTGTGTGTGGGGGGGGGGGGATAGTTAAATTATGCAGGGAAGTGTAATTTGGGGGAGGAGTATTTGCATTAGTAGGGGTGATTTGGGGAGATTTGTGCTGGCTGAGAGGATTTTGGGGAAGATGATTAGTACTGGGAGGGGGTATTCTGAGGGGAGAGGATTTGTGTTAGGAGGAAAGATTTTGTGGAGATGATTTGTGCTGGAAGGAGGGATTCCAGGGGGTGATTTGTGAGGGAAAAGAGTTAGTTCTGGGAGAGCATGCATATTAGTAGCATATTTCTTTTGGGGGAGGGGATTTCTGTTGAGAGGGGAAAGTGTGGGAGAGTATTGTTAGTTGGAAGAATTTCAAACTCTCCTGATGCATTAAACATCCCTGAATCCTGCACTCTCTTCATATCATATTTCTCATGCACATTGCATTCTCCTGACCCCTATACTCTGTTGATTACACACCCCTGCACTGCACTCTCTTTGATTTGTATGCCTGACTCCTGCACATTACACTCTCCTGACCTGTACATTCTGTGCCTGACACACACCTGCACAGAACTCTTTGATTTGTATGCCTGACCCCTGCACATTACACTCTCCTGACCTCTAAATTCTGTGCCTTATACACCCCTGCACTGCACTCTCTTTGATTTGTATGCCTGACCCCTGCACATTACACTCTCCTGACCTCTAAATTCTGTGCCTTACACACCCTTGAACACATCACTCTCTTTGATTTGTATGCCTGACCCCTGCACATTGCACTCTCCTGACCTGTACATTCTGTGCCTTACACACCCCTGCATAGCACTCTCTTTGATTTGTATGCCTGACTCCTGCACATTACACTCTCCTGACCTGTACATTCTGTGCTTTACACACCCTTGAACACAACACTCTCTTTGATTTGTATGCCTGACTCCTGCACATTACACTCTCCTGACCTGTACATTATGTGCCTTACACACCCCTGCACTGCACTCTCTTTGATTTGTGTGCCTGACTCCTGCACATTACACTCTCCTGATCTGTATGTTCTGTGCCTTACACACCCCTGCACAGAACTCTTTGATTTGTATGCCTGACTCCTGCACATTACACTCTCCTGATCTGTACGTTCTGTGCCTTACACACCCCTGCACAGAACTCTTTGATTTGTATGCCTGACTCCTGCACATTACACTCTCCTGATCTGTACGTTCTGTGCCTTACACACCCCTGCACAAAACTCTTTGATTTGTATGCCTGACCCCTGCACATTACACTCTCCTGACCTCTAAATTCTGTGCCTTGCACACCCTTGACCACAGCACTCTCTTTGTTTTGTATCTCTGCTCCCATGTATGAACTGCATAGTATATAAACCATTACTCTAACAACTTAGCTTTAACATGTCATCCTTTTGCCGCCCATGTGAGAAGACAAGGAGGGTGGGCTTTAACTTCCACATGCTGTATCTAAGCGTCCAAGAATGGTCAAGGTTTCTGTGCTGGCAGTGTGCTCATTGTGCCCTCCCAACACAGTGACTGAGCTGTCAGACAGTAATGATTGCAAGCCATTGGAATGGACCCCCGGTCATGTGCCCACTGTGACAGCCAATCACAGTGTTCACAATATGGGCAGCCCTTCCCACTTCCCAGTCATAAAGTCTCAGTTAAAGTGAAACTGTAAGATGGGGAAACAGCTCTCATTGTTTGAACACTGTTTGGAGTAAATCAAATGTTTTGACTGACATTCTGCGGTTTAGCCACAAGATGTCACTGTTTTTCTAACACAGCCTCAGACTGCATAGTAAATCTCAAGACAAGTGAGCGCTTAAACCAACTTATAAAATCAATAAGTGAACAAACTTAAATTAAACGAGAAAATAGCAGCTGAACACCAAAAAGGTACCATAAACCTTCACAATAATCAGGATGCATAGATACTTCTATATTCATGAAGAGGTGGAGTTTTCACACAGGAGTTGAGTGAACAGGAAGAGAAGACAGCAGCCATGCTTTGGAGAATGGGGCTGTGTGTGAGCTGAGAATCCAATGCCATCCAGGTGTGAGAACATCCCTCTGTAATCAGAAATGCAGCTAAGTGAAGCTGATGGTGTTCAAGACGCTGATCCTGTTCAGAGAAAGGAAGATAGCTGCCAGGAATGCTGAAGAGATTGCTGCTTGTTGGAGAGACATTTGTTTTGTTCAGAGTCACCAGCGGATGCAAAGCAGACCCGGGTCGGTAAGATCGTGCACGCACCTCATTTCAGTGTTGGCGCCTTGAGACTGAGACAGGCCTATAGTTAGTTAGTTAGGGTCTCTGTTTGTGACAGGCCACAAGTGTTGTTACTGATCATTGGAAGGACTCCACAACTTAAAGTGACATTTCACATTGGAGAGCTGATAAAATCCCACAAACTCAAGCCAGACTGGCGTTTTGCTCAGAAGGAATACTCGGGCACGTGCTACATGACCAGTTATGGGAGGGGGAATACTGTAGATTTGTGTAAGATTGTAAGCTGTTGTGCTGCACCGCAGGCTAGCCCATACCATACACCCATACACTGATTCTTCCTCTTTTAGGGTAATAACAGGTAAGGTGTGGCAGCTTAGTTGTGCCCGCCAATACGTAAATTACTTCACTTTCTACCTTCATCCATTAGAAGGCGCCGTGCTGTGCAGCACAAGGGTCTCAGCCTTTGGGCTGGGTGTATGTAAATTTATTGTATGTTTCCAGCATTTGTGGTTGTGTTTATTTGCCACATCTAAGTAAAATTCTGTTGTTGCAAAAGCTGGTGTCAGGGTTCCTTTCCTCGTTCGTGACTTCACTGTATCCTGGGGAGCCCACCCCGGTACACAGCTTACAACACCAGGGCTGGGTGGGAAGGGGTTAAGGTAATTTTCAAATCTATTTTTTGTACTTTTACATCTGCATCTTCATAAGATTTACATAAATATAGTAAAAAGACTCATTCCCTTTTAATCAAAAAGCAGCCTGAGATAAAATAGCCCACATAGTCCAGCCCCAAACATTTGTCAATTTAGGAGACTCAAAAGAAAAACTTTTTTTTTTTCACTGAGTAAACATTTGAAGTAGAGAACACTGCCGAAGGAAAATCTGATATAGCCGTCATTATCATCTTGACGAAACAGAGCATATCCTGCAAACCCGATGCAATTAATTAACAACTTTCCCTTTTCGAGAAGCCATTTGGAAAAATACCACAGCTGTAACTGAAATCATAACAGCTTGGAAATGGGGGGAACTGTTTTATGGGTGAGCGGGCTGACTACGTTGCCGTGGCTAATCTTTTTTTTTTTTTTTTTAGAGTTCTTTAAGACAATCGCCATTGTTACATTGCATCCCGGCTCCTTGCTTAGCCGCTAGTCCTGGTAGCCAAGACCATTCATAAACCATTGACTCCAGCCTTTGATAAAGGAGTTAGAGAACCAAATCCCGGAGAGAGATCAGCATTTTCATAAAGGGTTGGCGTTGAAGCGAGAGAAAGGCCAAGGAGTCGCTAAGACTGAAAGATTAAGACAAAACTTTTAGCCTGTCATGCCAAGCACTGTGAAGAAAATACGGCTCAATCCTCGCCACACTCTTTTTTGAACTCGCTTGTGAAGTCTCTTATTCTGCTTCACTGAAATCACAACAATTTTAGACAAATCCCTTTATGTCTTCAGCCGAAAAATGACTCATCCGTGAGGCTCTGGAGGAAAGTTGATCACTGCGCTAACAATCAAACAGAAATAAATAGATTGTTTTTTGCGTATGTCAACCCTTTGTTAGAGTAAGCGGTAATGCTCTAGAGGTAGGCAGAAGGCTAATTACTGGTTATATAAAATTTTTCAGGGTAAATATTCTTTTGTTAAAGTTGAGGACTCCGAAAAGACAAAGAAGTGAGTGATGGGCTTTTGTAGTCAGCTACTGTGATTAAAGGGGACTTGTCACAGCGGGAATTGTAATCTGTGCTAGGAAATGATATGCTCTGAAAACAGAGGAGAGGCAGGATGATGGGGACAAAAAAATTCCGACATGGAGAAAAGACAGCAAATTAAATAACAAATAAAAGAAGACTTCGTTAGCAGTTTGCTGAAAAGCAGTTTAAAATAGACCTGGCACCATATATATATTTTTTTTCAGGTTAAAACAGGACTCCATTTGTACTGATTGAATTTACTTTCAATGAACTGACAGCTATGCATTTTTTTTTATAATAAGCACACCCCCCAGAGTAAGGTAATCTAAATCAAATGCAATGTTTACTGGTTATTTTTAGCAGATCACCTATTGTAGTTATTTTTTAAATGAGAGCACATGTGTTTTAGAACTCGGATGCCTTGTGCTAGGAGAATTTTCGTGTGTGCTGAAAATAGATGCTTCATACAGATGGATAGAGTCCCATAACAGATGAATGTGATGGAGACAAGTAAAGAAGAGAACATTAGATCTGCAGCACCAAATTGGCTTTCCCAAGCTGTTGGATGAATGGTAGATATTACCATTACTGTTCTTTATGGAAGTCTGGAGGCTTTCAACTGTTCTTACTCATGTCTCTTGAAAAATGAAAGTAGTGGAACGGAAAGGGGAGACAGCGGGCAGAGACGGTAATGTTTGTATAATATGACCATTTACGGAAAACAATGCCCTGAACATATACACTATAGTGTTGGAAGAGTCCTGTTAACTATGAGTCAAAAAGAGCAGAGATTATAGCTGAAAGGCCTTGATATCAAGTCATAATAATGCCCTCTATACTCTATATCACAACTATACTCTTGGAAAATAAACTAAATAATATGTCTACCTGCTTAAGGATTTTTTTCACCTTGACATTGTTTGGTACACCAGGCCACCAAGTTATGAAAGACTCTTTGGTCATTGGTATTCCAGTGTTTTGGGAAAAAAGGATGAGATTTTATGTTGCAGAGATTCCAGACCCATCTTATCAAGGTATTGTTAGAGTCCAGAAGGTTCATGAAGCCCCTTGCCCAACCCAATCCATGTAAGTGCGAGTGCCGGCCTCAGTCAATGCTGCTACACTGGCCATGCCCCCTGGTGCATTTCACCCCGACCATCGGGGCTTAGTCATAGAGGCCCAGTGGGCAGACAAAACACATCAGAGGTGTGGTCAGTGGAGCAGCATTGGCTGAATGTTACCTGGGGATGACATTAAATCTACAACCAAGTTAAGAAATGTTTAGTGTATCTCTCTTGAATACATTATCCATGCTAATGTGCCAGGAAGAAGGTAGCATGTGATGTATGTACAGTATATCTGTCTGAAGTTCTATTGTTTCCTTGCTTTTACTGCAAAGAACCTTAAAAGACACAAAGAAAAATAGTCACTGACCCAGAACAACATAAGAAGAGGATATCTGACTTTTCTGGGATGCAATATTTGTTTAGTGACTCAACATTTCAAGAACCTAGACCTGGGGAAGTACTAAAGCACTGAAGCCCATGGAAACTAGCATTTTCCATGGGAGATCAGGAATGGCTCCCTCCATATTTATCTCACAGCAGATTCACTATAAGGTAAACTTGTACTTTGTCCACATAGGCCAAAATAACAGGTTCAGTTTAGCTTAGCCATCCAGGCAGCACATATTTACCTACCTCTGGCACCCCCCACCATTCAGCTGTCAGGAGCAAAGAAACATCCTGTGAAAGCTATGATCCACTGGAGCCATTGCGTACGTAGGGCTATGGATTTCCCAAGTGACAGCATTGATTGGCCCGGTGCTGTCACATGAAATACATTACTTGCTCCTCTATACCCATACGTTTAAAGCATTTCCTTTAGCTCCCTTCACTGAATAGATTGTTGCGGAGCAAAGTAAAGTAAGTAAATGGTGGGAATGGATGGAATGATGAAAACTGTTTTTTTTTTTTTTTAGTCCGCGAACGTGCGAAAAACCCGTAAGTGTTCACAAAAAACGTGCAAGTGCAAAACACAACACAAAAAAGTGCACTTAGGGGTGTGCTTTGTCCTTCCCCCGAAGGGGATGGACCTCTACCCTGATCCCCCGGGGCACGAAGCTCCTGACAGGGACAAGGTTCCCATTTGGTCCACCTAGCCAAAAGGCCTGGCGGACCACTGTTCCTTGTGGCCAGCCAAAGTCAGCCACTCAGTACTTGGTCAGGGGGCTCTCCCGAAGAGAAAACCCCCTAGGGACAGGGGGTTCACAAAAAACGTGCAAGTGCAAAACACCACACAAAAAAGTGCACTTAGGGGTGTGCTTTGTCCTTCCCCAGAAGGGGATGGACCTCTACCCTGATCCCCCGGGGCACGAAGCTCCTGACAGGGACAAGGTTCCCATTTGGTCCACCTAGCCAAAAGGCCTGGTGGACCACTGTTCCTTGTGGCCAGCCGAAGTCAGCCACTCAGTACTTGGTCAGGGGGCTCTCCCGAAGAGAAAACCCCCTAGGGACAGGGGAGGAAGGAACCAAAAGGCCACACATCCTCCCCCTAGACTTCAGGGTAAGCCCGAGGACCCACACCCTCCATCCTGTGACTAATAAAACACACACAAAAGTGGAAAGTGACAAACATGGGAGAAAATAAATTAAATAAATAAAGTGGTCGTGCAGATTGTGCACTGACCAGGCCCTGAGGCCCATAGCAAAAATTGCCCAGAACTTAGCCAAAAGGCCCGGTCCTAAAGGCGCAGTGCAAGAAAAGTGTTTGAACACAGTGACCATGTGCCTTTTCACACGCTGGGGTCCCACACCCAAGTGTTACCAAGAGCACCCCTGAGGCGACCACTCAGGGGGCAATGGTTCGCGGACTTTCTGCCTCCCCGGCCCCTGGCCAGACAAGGTAGATCTGTTCAAATCAGGAGGAACTGGGCCCCTCCGGTTTTCCAGGGGGAATTACTCCCGGGCCCCAGCAGCCTGTGGGCGCCTCGGTTTCTGTTCCAGCCTGCATTAACCATCAGGACCCCCATCATACCAGCAGGGGTACTATACAACCAATCATCCCCGCAAAGCTAGAATGATGGGGAGCACCCCTGCTGGACACTGATAAGAACAGATACTACACTTGATCTTAGCCAAAAGGCCGAGAAGCGAACGATGAAAACTTGTTGCTTTATCTGTCTGTAACCCTTTTTGTTATGAACTGCTACTGTGCCTAAGCTCATAAAGTAAAGTCTTTTATGTCCCCAACAAACCTGCTGAGTGATACATAAAAGTGTGAGACATAACGCCATATGCAAATATGCAAAAAAAAAAAAATCCCAAGTTACTTTTTGTACCTTTTTGAAATAGTAAGGAAACATTAATTTGCTGCTGCACTCCTTTCTATGTTTTTTTATTATTATTTGAAAATCGCTACTGATTATTTGTTGTGAAGATCCCTGTCACTTCGTCAGTACTACGTACTACATACGTGTTATTCTTGTTATTGCCATGTAACTGATAAAGTGTATTGATAAAAGATCTGATGAGTCAAGAAATAGGCAGTAAATGAACAACTGTGGTTAGAACAACATATGACTCAGGTTTCCAAATATACCTGGATGGAATGCAACAGGATGTTGTATGGCAATAAAATAAAGCCATATTTTCAACTGTATGCTTTTTTCCTACGGTGTCAGTTGTCAATGTGATATTTATGTCAGAGCACCTAGATTCACCTTTCATTTTATAGAAACGATTGATGGAATTCTGAAGGTCACCAGGAAATTTGACTTTGAGTTGTTTTAAACAGAGTAATCACCTGAGATGCTACATTTGAAATGTTTGTTTAAAATATATGTAAACCCTCACTTTGTAAAACAACCCATTCATTTTAAAATAGAAATGAAAGGGAAAATATTTGTGTTTAAATATGAAAAACATTATTAATACTTTTTTCCCTTTTTTTTATAAGTGATCACATGCCCTCTGTTCTTGCATAGAGAACTGGGGGAAAAGAAACAGCATCACACTGATCTTTCCAGTGAAGGTTGTGCTTGGGAAAGGAAGGGAGGCTGGTTTACCAGCAGAAGTCTGATCACAGGAGCACAGCTAGAGCATTGACCACGCTGTGCTCCCAGGCCTAGTGTAGTCAGTTTTTAAGAGGAAAGCAGAGTGACTGGCAGGAACACCAGGGATTTCACACAAAGGAATACAATACAAAGGGAATCAAATATTTTTTCACACAAGTACATGGTACAGCAGGCACATATCAGGAATATGAAATGTTGGGTTTTCCTATTCTTTAACCACTTCAATACTGGGCACTTCCTGCCGGGTCCAATTTTCCACTTTCAGTGCTGTCACACTTTGAATGACAATTGTGCGGTCATGCAACACTGTACCCATATGAAATTATTTTATTTCAAACAGATAGAGCTTTCTTTTGGTGGTATTTAATCACCACTTGGTTTTTATTTTCTGATAAACAAACAAAAAAAATGCTGAAGATTTTGAAAAAGAAAACCCTTTTTCATTTCTACAAATAATTCATTTTTCTTCTTCACTGATGTGTGCTGATGAGGCTGCACTGATGGGCAATGATGGGGCTGCACTGATAAGCAATGTGCCTTCTCACAGGAAAGCCGGTTATTAGCTTTCCTTCCCTCAGACAGTGACAACGCTGAGGAAAGGAAATGCTGATACTTACATGTGATCAATGGCATTTGTTTACATGTGATCAGCTGTGATTGCACACAGCTGATCACATGGTAAAGAGCCAACATCATTGGGTCTTTATCTTGATTGGTGATGTGCCTTATCTGAGGGACACAGCTCAACCCCGATCGCCGCACTGTACACCCAACGGGAAGCGGTTAAGTAGAAATGACAAGTATATATATATATATATATATATATATAGTAATACCTCTGTTCACAAGCTTAATTCGTTTCACGACTCTGGTGGTGAACCGAACGAATAGCAACTTTTCCCATAGGGTTCAGTGTAAATCAGGTTAATCCATTCTGACCCCTACGAACATGGTTGCAAACCGGTTTAATGACAGGGTAGCTTTAACAAAAAAGCAAACAAATATGCATACTGAAGTATGCAGTAAACTATATTCCTAGGTGTGTGCTCTTTGTTTTTTCTCCAGTTTTAATGAATCCACCCCAATGGGCCTTACTTATCAACTTGTGCTCAGTAAGTAGAGTTATTTGCCCACAGTCACCAGTGAGATTCAAACTTTCAGGTGGGACTAAGGGCTTATATTGGTCTGTTCTGTGTCTTACTGGTTAAAGACTTGAATGTGCTCCCCTTCTTTCTGGAGGATTCGAGGAAGTAGTGAGCTGGGAGAGTCAAATCAGCAGCTGATTATTTATGCAGTTCTTGGGGAAGGGTGTCCAGATGGTGGCCTGGAAAAACATAAACAGTTTTCGGCCTGGAACAGAGAGGTGCTTGTCAAGGAAGAGGAGATCCCAGCCTGAAGGGCTGCTGCCCTTCTGGGCAGTCCAGCTGTTGCTTTCTGCTGCTCACTGAGGTCCCAGCTATGCTAGCTGGGGGAGCTGAGGGACTTCTTTTTTAGGGATTCAGCTTGAAGACTTCACAGGAGAGGTGTTTGGAAGATATTGGAAGGAGGCATCCAAATATTCAAGGACATTAGTGAATACAGGCCGGTGTGAGAGATCCCAGTGACTGTGTGCTGCTGCTATCCCACTTGAATTACAGTCAGCGTTAAAGGGGACATTGTACATGCTGTCCCTGGTTACCTCAGCCAACCATTTGCTGCTGCAATGACTGTGCTCAGATTCTTTAGGAGGAAGATATAGTAAGTGTCCTCAAGTTACTACCTAACATTGCTGGAGTATCCCACAGTTACCCTTCACCCATCCAAGTTCACGTTTGCAATAAAGCATCAAAAAAGTAATACCTCTTGACCAGGGGTGGACTGACCATTTGGAAACTCGGGCACTGTCTGAGGACCCGGGGTCAGTAGGGGGCCCCATGAGATGCCCCTGGTACCTTTTTCATAGGCTTTTTTGAGTTTGGGCAAGGACACAGGGGCCCCATGAACCCCTATTGCCCGGGGGCCCCATGAGTAGTCAGTCTGCCCCTGCTCTTGACTGATCATTGAGCCAGAAGAGTGACTGTGACTGTGTGCCTGGCTGCTAGTGAACCTACTTGGAAAGAACCTTAGGACCTAAAACAGCGAGCTCTTGTGGGGGTGAGCACTACAGAGGATAAAAGAGACAGCCTACTCACTCCATACTCTTTAAGTCCAATTAGTACATCTAGAACTAATGCCTAGATGAGTTGGATAAATTCAGTTGGGAATCACACTAAGAAAATACACTAACTTTCTACAGAAAGCAATACTGAGGACCCAGCTGGACTGCTCTGGCAGGCAGTGCAACAGTCTGCAACTTCTATGGGAATAGAAGAATGTGATATTGACAGCAACATGATATGTGGGTGACTGTTTGAAGCCCCTGGCAGTCCTTCTACCTTAGGTCATGGGTATGCAAATTTCCAGTCCTGAGGATTAGTAGCTCTAGGTCCACGTAACAGTATGTTAATGAATTTGGCTTAATTCCCAAAGCTTAAACACAAGGGTAAGGGTTTTTTCTAGCTATGTGGCTGTATGAATGGTCACATTTAAAAAAAAATAGGTGTTTTGGCTTTGGAGTAAAAAACTTACTTCAAAATTTAAAAAAAAAAGAGAACTGAGACTAGAACCACTGAAATGGGAAATAAGATCCATTTTTTCCATGTATGGTGCATAGTACTTTAAGAAAGGGGAGTGCTGAGCAAACTCATTGAATAATCAGGTGAACTGTAATTTTTTTGATTCATTTGAATATATGCAAGCAGATTTTTATAGCCTCCGAATTATACAGTTCATGAATTATGATTGCTGGTTGCCAGAGTTGCAGAACAGAGAGATAAAAATATTCAACGGAATCAAAACTTAGCAAACCAGTGATTCTCCTGATGTTCTCATCACTAGAGAGCAGTGGAGTGGTTTTTAATTAAAGGAAAAGGATACTTTGAGAAGACACCATTATTAGCACCTCCTCTGCCTTTGCATCAAGAAACATAACATAAGACTTTGACTTTAGTAAATAGCATTTCTCTACTGCTTGTCTTGCCCAGGTCTGGTGCAGCTTTTTCTTGTTGCAATATGGAAGTTCTGCAATGCATGTGCAAACAATAGGGCAGAGTTCCTCAGTACTCCTGAGCCCACTTGTTGGGTAGGTGCAGCATGGTGCGGAGACAGAAATCACAAAAAGTCCTAGTTTGCCAGCAACGATGTATTGTAGAGCTTGTCAAACAGTATAAACAAGCCCAGCAGGAAGGCTCACCTGACCAGGGCACTTGTGATAGTTCAGAGCAGAGTAAGCAGTATGTGGATTCTTCACGGGGATCAGAGTGTGGCCTGGCCGGTCCAACCAAAAGGGGAGCTTTCGGAAGAAGACAAAGGCCCTACTCTTTCCTTGCTCTACTGGAACCTCTCCTTACCACTAGTGCTTTCTCTGACAGTGGGGTACCCTGTCCCTACAGTAGCCACTCACATAAAGCACACCAAAACCCGGGGACAGGAGCCTAATAAGACTCTGCATGACCCAAGATGGCTGCCAATGTCAACTGGATCTTGCACTTCCACCCGGATCACTGCTTCAGGGGATAGAGGAAACCATAGAGGAACCCAGTTTTTCCCGACTTTCTCCCTCAGCTGCATTGCCACCATAGTCGGGTACCACCTGCAGTGGAGAATGTGGACTACACCTGCCATTTAGCTTGGAAATCTAAGGTATGGAATTGTATTAGGCCTATTGCTGCAGAGCCTGGAGGGGGGATTGAGGAAGTCAGTGACTGTGTAAAAACTAAGGAATATATCTTTGCTACATGGGGACAGGAGCTTAATAAGACTCTGCATGACCCAAGATGGCGGCTGCCAATGTCAACTGGATCTACCACTTCCACCCAGATCACTGCTTCAGGGGATAGAGGAAACCATAGAGGAACCCAGTTTTTCCCGACTTTCTCCCCCAGCTGCATTGCCACCATAGTTGGGTACCACCTGCAGTGGAGAATGTGGACTACACCTGCCATTTAGCTTGGAAATCTAAGGTATGGAATTGTATTAGGCCTATTGCTGCAGAACCTGGAGGTGGGATTGAGGAAGTCAGTGACTTTGTAAAAACTAAGGAATATATCTTTGCTACATGGGCCATTATGTAATTTAATATGATTGCAAAATAACAAGTTTGCCATCATTAATACGTTTTTATAACTGCCGTAAATGTAATTTGATAAACACAAGACACAATTTTAGATAAAATTTCCTTCTCCTCGTAAGTTGCTGTTTTCCTGTCCCAGAAATCTGCACAAAGAATAAAATGAAAATGCAAATTGGTGATGCCTTTCCCACACTGGAAGTTGCACCTTTGGAGAGATATTTGAGGAAATGGTCCACACTTGAAGAAATGCCAAGAGTGCAATTTTTCTAGTAAAACCAGTGGGATTCATTTCAAAAATTTCAATGTGTGCCATGTACTTGGCTATGAGGTCAAAAGTATGTAAGGAGCTAACATAAAGTTCAGATCTTTATTCACCATCAAATATTCCTTATAGATGTAATTTATGTTTTGACCAAGGTTCATTTTCTCAGAGAACAGGTGCAGGATCTCCCCCCTTCCAAGCCACTCCTTGTCCCCGCTATCTACCCACCTTCCAGACCACCCCCCCTCCCCGTTTTAGAAAATACAGAACAGAGTATCATTTTGCGGCACTAAGTAATTTGTTTGGAATTGGTGAATGATAAAAATCAATAAAATAGAACCCCTGCAGCCAGAAATAATAGACCCCCCAAAACAGATTACCCCCAGCAACAATAGATCCAACCCAGCAAAAATGGATCCCCTTACAACAAAAAAAACCCTCTAAATAGATCCACCCAAGCAACAATAGACCCCCTTTAGCAACAATAGATTTGTCAGCAACCAGCAACAAAGACCCCCACAACTAAATACCCCCCAGCAACAATAGATCCAACCCAGCAACAGTAGATCTCCCCCAGTAACAATACACCCCCAGTAATATTAAACCTCCACTTTCCAGCACGCCCCAGCACTCCTTGCCTTTACATACATGTGCTGGAGGTGCTGTGTTCCCTCTGACAAAAAAGCCCTGGTTTTGACTATCGAAAAGCAATAAATCATTAGCTAAAATACAATGAACCAATTCATCAACTTACAATAGCAGTTAAGACAGATTAAATAGTGCTTAAAACTTGCAAAAGTGGCCTTTCAATCAATATTATCACCTCATGCTTGAATGCTGTAAGCTCCAAATAGCAAGTGCTAATTCATTTCGATGAACCAGGTCCAGTAGATTATATGGGGACTAATAATACATACCATATTTTTCGCTCCATAAGACGTACTTTTTTATCCAAAAAAATAATGGGGGGAAATGTCTGTGAGTCTTATGGAGTGAATGTGGATCAGGACACCACCCCCCCCCCCCGCCACCATGTTAGAATACCAGGCCGGCCGCTCAGCTCTTCTATGGCAGAAGATAGGCAGAAGGAGACCGATTCAGCAGTGCAGCAGCGTCAGGCAGGGCCCAAAGCAGCTGCCCCTTAAAGCGGAGTTCCAGCTGAAAAAAAAAAAGTCATCAGATACAAAAATTGTAGCTGCTGACTTTTAAAATACAGCCACTTACCTGTTCCTCGGTCCAGTGATGTCCTCACCACCGCTGGTTTCACTGATCATCTTCTCTCCCTGGTGCTGGCATCTTCAGTGTGGGCACCCGGCTGTGACACCTTGTGGCTTCACAGCCGGGTGCCCACTGTGCATGTACGAGAAGCGCTGCGCATTGTGAATGGCCTCGTAGTCTTCTGGGACCTGTCATGTGCCCCACAAGACTACGGGGAGGGAAGAGGGAGGACAACCGCTTCTGTTCGCCTAGGCGATAGCTGCGGAAGTGGGAGAGCGGGTACCTGTTAAATTCTTCTCAAACATCTGCAGTCTCTGGTCATCTCCTGTACTATGTCTGCAGTCTCTGGTCATCTCCTGTACTGTGTCCGCAGTCTCCGGTCATCTCCTGTACTATGTCTGCAGTCTCTGGTCATCTCCTGTACTATGTCTGCAGTCTCTGGTCATCTCCTGTACTATGTCCGCAGTCTCCGGTCATCTCCTGTAGTATGTCCGCAGTCTCTGGTCATCTCCTGTACTATGTCCGCAGTCTCTGGTTATCTCCTGTACTATGTCCGCAGTCTCTGGTCATCTCCTGTACTGTCTGCAGTCTCTGGACATCTCCTGTACTATGTCCACAGTGTCTGGTCATCTCCTGTACAATTTAGAAACAAACTCTCCTGCGCTCTGAGACCCGAAAGGGATGGATAGATGAAACCAGAACTTGAAAAATTCGACCACTGGTGCATATGGGGTTGTGCAGCTCCAAACAAGGCTGGGGAAGCCCGACCAATACTGTGAAGCAAAACAAAACAAAAAGCACACCAACCTTGCGCATTACCTCAGTAGACCAAATTTTTATTAAATACAGAATAATACTCACAAACAACAAAGTATTTCAAGCATGTAAGTCCTCAAAGGAACTTTAGAATAATAAAGCCTGCTCGAGTCCCATCATAGGGGTGGACACTCAAGATACAGCTTTCCCTTCTTCCTCAGAGCTCTGAGGAAGAAGGGACGCCCTTCGAAACGCGTCAGCTGTACCCTGAGTGTCCACCTCTATGATGGGACTCGAGCAGGCTTTATTATTCTAAAGTTCCTTTGAGGACTTACATGCTTGAAATACTTTGTTGTTTGTTAGTATTATTCTGTATTTAATAAAATTTTGGTCTACTGAGGTAATGCTCAAGGTTGGTGCGCTTTTTGTTTTGTTTCGCTTTACATCTCCTGTACAATGTCCGCAGTCTCTGATCATCTCCTGCACTGTGTCCGCAGTCTCTGATCATCTCCTGTACTATGTCCGCAGTCTCTGGTCATTTCCTGTACTATGTCCGCAGTCTCTGGTCATCTCCTGTACTATGTCTGCAGTCTCTGGTCATCTCCTGTACTGTGTCCGCAGTCTCTGGTCATCTCCTGTACTATGTCTGCAGTCTCTGGTCATCTCCTGTACTGTGTCCGCAGTCTCTGGTCATCTCCTGTACTGTGTCTGCAGTCTCTGGTCATCTCCTGTACAATGTCCGCAGTCTCTGATCATCTCCTGCACTGTGTCCGCAGTCTCTGATCATCTCCTGTACTATGTCCGCAGTCTCTGGTCATTTCCTGTACTATGTCTGCAGTCTCTGGTCATCTCCTGTACTATGTTCGCAGTCTCTAGTCATCTCCTGTACTATGTCTGCAGTCCATTGGTTCAGAATATTTTTTTTCTTGTTTTTCTCCTCTAAAACCTAGGTGCATCTTATGGTCAGGTGTGTCTTATGGAGCGAAAAATATGGTATTTAAAGGGTTACAGGCAATGAATGCACTCATGCTAAAAGGCACTTGAAACAAACTAAGCAATCCAGGGGAGTGCATGAAAAGCACTGACAAAGCGGCCCTTAGGTCAGTAGAGACAAAAGATATGTAAGTAGATCTGTTGGCCGCCATGTACATCCTCAAGATACTATAGTGGTCACAACTAGATTTTTTGTTTTTTTATTGATTTTAGTGTTGTTTGCTTTAAATAGTCAATTTTAATCAACCCCCAATCCCTAATGGAGCCTACAATCTAATGTCCCAAAGGCCATAATACAGAGACATATCAATCCAATATTTGGTGCAAGCCAACTAATCTGCCAGTATAATATTGGGCTGTGCAAGGCAACCTATGCATCCAGAGAAAACCCAGAAAGACAGAGAAAAATATTTGTACTCCATGCAGATAATGGATTCATTACTTCATCTGCAGAATTAATCTTCATTAACTGCCACGGGCAAATGACCTACTTTTGTTTGCTTTGGTTTTCTAAATGAGCCACAGAATCTCTGGTAAGAATTTAACCAAGGACCCCGAGCTATGCAAGGCAAAACTGTTACTGTTTAGCCCCCATGCTAACCTTATCAAGTGAACCTTAAAGTTGAGCTTTCAACAAGTGTAAATGAATATATTCCTTACATGTCTCCATATAGACCAACAGTATGTAGAAAAAACAACAATAACAAGCCATTATTACTTAAAAGATGCTCTACTCATATACTTAGCTTATCATAAAAAGCAGTCCTTGAGCTCCAGTCAAGCGTCTTTGCCAAGATCAGACTGAAATAAAGGATAAACATTTGTGAATACAGCCATGAACTCCACAGACACAGGTATTTACATGATTGTGTCCTCTTTGAGTCACTATTTTAGTCCAGTAAGTAGATGTTGACCTTGAATAGTTCCTGAACAAAAATGGCTTTGTACTTGAAAAAGGCTTAAAATGGTTGCAAACCCTTGAAATGATAAATGTATAGCGTGTACTGGCCTCTCTTCAAGGCGCCTAGAACTATTTATTTCTGCCTTCTCCTTAGTCAGCTATCTGCATGACTTTCTTCTGACAGTCTATGCTGACACTAAGCAATCCCAGTAGAAAGCCCCCGTCCCCTCCAGTGCACTGCAAGTAATTGACAGCTTCAGTTGCACATGCCTCCCTATGAGACTCTGAAGCTGGGGGTGTGTCCTTTCCCTCCTCTCAGGTCTCAGATTACACTCCGCTCCCTGCTCTATGCTCTGCAGTGTGTGACATCTGATTCTGGCTTCCTGCCTTCTGAAACTAAATCAATGCTGCCTAATTTCTCTACTTTGAATGGCTGTAGAGGAGAGAAAGCTTCAGATAAACAGGTACAATGTATTCAAGAGGATTGGTTTAGTCGCTGTTTATTACCTAAGGATTGTCACTTCACTGGGTACATGTAATGGGTTGCAACCACTTTAAAAAGGAATTTTTAGGGACAGCACTAGAATCCTTACCTTAAAGTGTTACACTTACTTATTACCTAGCTTGCATATATTTAGCATGAAAAAAATATATCTGATGCCAGATGCATCTTAAAGTGATCCTAACCTTAAACTTTTTTCTTAATAGAACAAACAGGTTACAGTATACTATCCTGCCGTCTGCAATGGTTTAGCACAGAGTAGCTCTGATCCTCCTTTTCTCGGGTCCGCCGTTGGCGCTCTGGGCTCCTCCACCTGCCAAGTGCACCCTAAAAAGCTGCTTGCTAGGGAGACACTTGTTCGTGGTTTCTCCTGAACTAGCTTTGTGTGCCCATTGACAGACAGAGTTCATCTCGGCCCTGCCCCCCTCCACTCTTTTCTCACTGGCTGTGATTGATGGCAGCAGTAGCCTGCTGCTTCTCTGTCCAATGAGGGATGCTGCTTTCGAGAACATCGCTGGATCGAGATCAGGATCAGGTAAGTATTTACAGGGGGGCCTGGGAGAGAGCTGCATACAGAAGGTTTTTACCTTAATGCATGGTATGTATCGAAGTAAAAAAAAAAAACCTTCTGCCGTTGGAACAACTTTGGAACAACTTTAGATGTGTTTTACCAAATCTAGGGCTCTCTATACACTCAGCAGGCCCTTTAGGTGTTTCCTCAGGGAAATCTCAGGTTCCCACAAAACTTGAGTGCTCTCCAATACACTTATTCCTGGGTTGATTGAAATGGCATATTGTCCCCACCTCTTCTCATCTCCTAAGGCAAGGCTGGCTATCATAATAATGGGCCATTGGAGAGGCTCAGGACTGTGCTCTGATCATTTCACATTCTGAGTAGAAAAGCTGCCACTGTGCATTTACCTATTTGTTTGGACTGGGGAGAACACTGTGACCAGGGCTGTACCAAGGGCAAATACCGCATGAGGTGACCATTTTTGATGCTCCAACCATTACACTCCCATCTCTATCATTAGTTGGTAAGACATATGACTTCTGTAGCTGCACAGCGTTATTGGTTTATAGGACACTGGTGGATTGGCTGCACACTATTGAGGCTGCTAAGATGCAGGCAGCCTGTCCTTATAGCTTTGCTAATGGCTAGGAAGGTGGTGGCCCGGCTGCACAGCAACAGCCAATGATGCTATGTGACCAAAGGGTGGAACAAGCACTGAGGACAGAGTGTCTGATATTGCTACCCCCACCATGCCTCCATGAGCAGATACTTCATATGCCTTAATGGGTGACATAGCCCTGACTGTAGCAGTTCAGCACACAACCATAATGGCCATCCTTCACTCATCTGTTCACCAATGGTTACATCTGAATTCCAGAAATTCATCAACTCTGTAAAAAGTGAAGTCACTCTATGAGTTAAGTCCCATGAGGTGCCTTCCACCTCCTGGGCTTATCAGTTATATCTAACATGTTTTTTATGTTCCAGCAGCATAACTTTTGGAGCTCTGATGTTGGACTCAAGTGTAGAGTCGGTGCAGCTACTATGCCTACCTCTCCCCTCCTCCTGCCCTATCATAGAAGCCTTTGTATAGTGTGAACTCATTCATACAATACAAAGGCTTCTGTGAATGGACAGCAAAGGGGAAGGACAGGCATAACTGTTCTCTGTGCTTCTCTTCTCCTATAAACTCCAGTGTGGAGTGTATCCTCCGACAGAGCCATAAACCTGATGGATATATATATAATAGAGATAAGCCCAAAATGCAGCAGGTAACTATTAGGATTTATCTCATGGTGTGCTGCATTTTTTTACAGAAATTTGTGGACATCAGGTTTAAGCCAACACATTGGTAAATGTGGCATAATAAATTAGAAAAGAGGAAACTTACATCAAGTAAGTTGTCACCAGGGGCGGACTGACCATTTGGAAACTCGGGCACTGCCCGAGGGCCCAGGGTCAGTAAGGGGCCCCAAGAGATGCCCCTGGTACCTTTTTCATAGGTGTTTTTGAGTTTGGGCAAGGACACAGGGGCCCCATGAACTCCTATTGCCCGGGGGCCCCATGAGTTGTCAGTCCGCCCCTGGTTGTCACTATTCTCCGACTGCAACTTAACCGTTTGCTTTCAGAGCAAAATAAAGTAATTAATTAGAAAGACTATTTGATTGGCTCCAGTCACTGCCATAAAAGCAATAGTATAGATTTTCAGTAGAAAGCAGTTTTCACTGAAAAACGCGGCAAGCTGTTGCCTAGGAACCAAGCAACCCATAATTTTTTTTTTTTTGGTCAGAAGCTAAAACTTGCTTTGCATGGATAACTAAAATGATTTATTTCAAAATGTTGTTTTGATTATAGTAAATTCTAGACAGATCCTTTTTTATTAATATAAAACCTTTCTATCATTTATAAAGATTAAAGATATATATACTGTAGGTGAATGAAAGAACGTAAAGTGTATGTAAGGCCAAAACGTTGCATAAAGTAGTAGATTGTTAAGACCCCATCTTGTGTCTTGTATCTGGGTGCCCAGCTATTGTTAAAGGGGCTTCTAAATTCCTAGAAGCCCCCCACTTACAGAGCCCCGCAACCACTGGGACAGGGTTGTGGGGAAGAGGCCCTTGTCCTCATCAACAGGGGAAAAAGGTGTTTTACCAGGGGATACCCCCAACAGGTTACTCCCCCGGTATAGATCTGGAAGGGTGAGGCACATGCTCATTACTCCCGGTCCTGACCTGCCAGGCTGCATACACAGATAAGGGTCTGGTATGAATTTTTGAGGGGGGCCTTATACTTTTTTGTTCATTTTGTATGTGGGGTTCCCCTTAAAATCCATACCAGACCTAAAGGGCTTGGTATAAATTGGAGGGACGGAACTGGGGCCAGATTTAAACCTTGGGGGGCCCGGGACACTTCAGGGTTGGGGGCCCCTCCTACACAGAGTTGGTTTACATTCTCAAAGACAGTCACACATTATTAAAATGCATGACACAACATCATTCTGAGCTCATTGCATTCACACATACGCTTGGGGTTGCTTGAGCCCCAAAATTTGTTTTTAAAAAGGATACAGTATACCAGCCAAGAGTCCAATGTACTGCAGACAGGCAGCCCATGCAGGCAAAGCAATGTACTGGTACGTCGTTGCCTGCTTCCGGATTTAGGGTGCGCGCATGCGTGCCTCCTCACCAACACCTGCTGTGATTGTACACAGCAGGAGTGTCGTCAAGTCCCGGCTGTGAAGGGGGTAAAACCTTTTCAAGCCGAAGCTGAAGTGAACAGACAATGGATGGCAAAAGAAGATACATTTATTAAAAGAAACAATTTTTTTGTTCATTTTATATTATTTTATTATTTATTTTTTATTATTTTAGATAATTTTTTTATCTTGTTTTATATAATTTTTGTATAGAGGGGAGACGCCTTCTGTCAAGGTGGTCCAGGGCAGTTCCTCCTTTTGCCCCCTTATAAATCCAGCACAGGAGGGACCCAATGCCATTTTTTTGTGTGGGAGTCCGCTATGCCTTCAGCTATAACATATATACCAGACCCTTCTCAGATGCACCACTTCACAGGCAAGGTCAGGGCATCACCGATGTCATGTTACCTAATAAATTGTTGATATTTCACTTTAACCACTTTCCGCTTTAACCACTCCCTGCGCACTGCCAGCTCGGTAGGCGGTGGGGATCAGTAAGCCTTCAATGCATACTTGCAATCGGGAGTTTTCCGAGCACATGACTGCTGTGACAGCTAATTACAATGGTCACATGACCGGAGCGCCAGTGTGCTTACAGTGAAGAACTGACACACAGCCCCACAGTAAAACAGCACACAGTTATCCCTTTGATCGCCCCAGATGTTAATCCCTTCCTGCCCAGTGTCATTAGTACAGTGTCAGTGCTTTTTATTAGCACTGATCACTCTATTGGTGTCACTGGGGATGTCAGTGACACCAAGTCAGATCCCACCAGTGTCAAAATGCCCTCCGCAATCCTGCTATAAGTCGCTGATGGCCGCCATTACGAGTAAAAATAAAAATCCCAGTATATATACCGCCATTTGTAAACGATATAACTTTCACGTAAACCAAATAATTTACACCTATTGGAATTTTTTTTTGTAGTTAAAGACATGTAGCAGAATACATTTTGGCCTAAATTTATGATGAAATTAGATTTTTTTACATTTTTTTTACTGGACGTTTTATAGCAAAAAGTCAAAAATATTTTCTTTTCTCAAAATTGTCAGTATATTTTTTTTATAGCGCAAAAAAAAAAAAGAAAAAGCGATCAAATACCAAAAAAAGAAAGCTCAATTCGTGGGAAAAAAGGACATAAATTCAATTTGGGTGCAACGTTGCATGATTGCGTAATTGTCAGTGAAAGTGATGCAACGCCGTAACGCAAAAAATGGCCTTGTCAGGAAGAGGGGTAAATCCTCTGGAGGGCAAGTGGTTAAACATGTATCACTTCCATCAACTCATTCCCCACAGTTATAACCTTTTGTCTGACATGCCCCACCATATCAGATTGTAAACTCTTATGAGCAGGGTCCTCTTAATCCTCTTGTTTTTTTATTGTATTGTAACTGCATTGTCTCCCTTTATGTTGTAAAGCGCTACGCAAACTATATATATATCCTGTATATTAATACTATAAATCCTGTATAATAACTTTTGCTGTAGCATCAAGTTGACGCAACACCGTAATGCAAAAAATGGCCTGGTCAGGAATGGGGGTAAATCCTCTGGAGGGCAAGTGGTTAAAATGGAGTTCCACCCAAAAGGGGAAGTTCCGCTTTAAAGACTGGTCCCCCGCTCCCCATTAACCACTTCCATACTGGGCACTTTTACCCCCTTCCTGCCCAGGCCATTTTTCAGGTCTCAGCGCTCTCACACTTTGAATGACAATTGCGCGGTCATACAACACTGTACCCAAAATTAAATGTCCTTCACACAACTAGAGCTTTCTTTTGGTGGTTTTTATTTTTGCTACATTAACAAAAAAAGACCGAAAATTTTGAAAAAAAAAACAAATTTTCTTTGCAAATAAATAATTGTTCTTCATAAATTTAGACTCAGATGTATTCTGCTACATGTCTTTGGTGAAAATAACCCAAATTAGGATGTATTATTTAGTTTGTAGGAAAGTTATCGAGTTCACAAACTATGGTATAGATCTGAATATTGATCAATCCTGAAGTACTGATGGCCAATCTAATTTCTTGAGGTCCAAGAATGTCAGAACAGTACAGATATCCCCCAAATGACCCCTTTTTGCAAAGTAGACAGTCTGACGTACTTCATAAGAGGCATGGCGAGTTTTTTGAAGTTGTAATTTTTTTATCATAATTTTTCGGAAAATGAAAATATTAAAAAAATTATTTTCACTATTTTTTTCACAATTTTTTTTTTACATACTGTCACCAGTGCAGTACATCATCATTATATCACTGGCATGGCGGTGATCAGGGACACTGACTGGTGACAGTATGAAAAAAAAAATTATAATAAAAAAAAAAATGTTTTTTTTTTTTTATTAGTTTTAATTGTTTATTACTTTTTTCTCTTTTTTTAAGATTTTATTTTCAGGTTTTACTGTGACCAAAGTAGTATAATGTTACCATAATAACATTGTACTACTTTGGGGAAGTGATCAGTATTTTTTTTTTAAACAATTTGCTTATAGCAAAAAATTACTTTGCTATAAGCAAGCATTTACCTGAATGACATCGATTAATGCAGGGGAGTTTTTTTGTGCTTAGCTGTGATTTGGCCACGGCTAATCACATGACACAGCTGGGCTGTGATTAGCCCAGCTTGTGCATGTGATCGCTGTGACCATTCATAGCTAGACACTAGTATACAATGGATGACATGAAGGAAGCCATCCATTGTACACAACTGTCATGTGACCTGCTGTGATTGGTACTGAAAACGGGGCCAGAACACAGATCTGTCATCAGCCGTGTCTGAGGTACACGGCTGGTGACAGATCGCACTGCAGAGCGGCCCTGCGGGCATGCAAACTGTGCATGTCTAAAAGGATGCCATATGGAGTAAACCCGGAGGGACGAGCTGCTGGCCCGGCCGCCTTTGTGCTATTGGCCGGGCAGGAACTGGTTAAGGATTGGCACCTTTAGGGAGCGGGGGAACGGGTACCCAAATTTGACAGGCACCCGCCCCCACTTCCATTGGATTGCCTAGGCGATCGGAAACAGAAGTTGTCCTCCTACCCTCCCTCCCTGAAGTCTTGTGGGACACATGACAGGTCTCAGAAGACAACGGGGCCATTCAGGAAGTGCAGCCCTACTGTCAGGGAATGGGAAGATCGCTGCAGCGATCGAATCCGCACATGCATAGAGTCCTGACAAAACGTACAGACAGGCGGGCACTAGGACCCAGACGCACCTGTCACCAATGACGGCACCAGCAAGCATTAGGACCCAGGAGCGCCTGTCAGGAGTTGGGCTGGCTATTTAAACCCAGCTCTTGCAATGCTCAAGTGCCGTATGGTCTTTCCTGTGTTCCTGTGAGTTTACTTTGCTGCTGACCCTGCCTGATCCTGATCTGCTGACCTCTCCTGCTCTGACCCCTGGCTTGCCTGACCATTCTCCTGCCTGTTCCTGCACTTTTGATCTCCTGTTGCCAAACCCGGACCGTGACCCGTTTATTCTTCTGCCTGCTGTTTTGTACCGACCTGCTCCGCTGTTACCGACCTGGCCAGTCTGACCTCGCTTACTCTACCTCCTCACATCAGACTCTCACCTGCTGCATACCACCGACAGGTGCCTCTTCCACAGCTGGTTGCACCCAGGGGTCGGGACCTGGTCTCGGCTTGCTCCAAGTCCATCCCCACCATCAGGGGCTCTGGTGAACAAGCAGGTCGGAACTTAGATTCCGCGCCCTGGGGAATTCTGATCTGTGGGCCGCTAGAGGCTACCACCGGCTGGTCCCTAACACCTACTCACGCATGCGCAGTGGGCACCCAGCTGTGAAGCCGCAAGCTATCACAGCCGGGTGCCCACACTGAAGATGCCGGCCTCCTGGAATACAGGACGGCTGGTGAAACGGGCTGCGGCAGGGGCAACGTGGGATCGTGGGACAGGTAAGTGGCTGCTTTTTAAAAGTCAGCAGCTACAGTTTTTGCAGCTGCTGACTTTTATTTTTTTACAGAGTTAGTGGAACTCCACTTTAATGGTTTAATTATTTGATTTTTTTTGTGTTTTTTATTTAAGAGTTCAGCTTTAACTGCATCATGCTGATTTATAGCACAGATTATATAGAACCAATAGTGCAAGCCTTTAATGTATGAAGGATACAGAACATGTTCTGGCCATTTTAGATACAAGTAGTACTAAGTAGAATTTTTCTATTGAAGGAATATAAACTTTTATAACAGTATGCATAGTTAAAAGCTGGATATAACTAGCACTCTGAAAGCTTCCATGCTGTTTATGTAAAGCAGGGGCACACTAAACACTTTCTAAAGGCACTGTTAAGGGGGGAAAAAAAGGCTTGCACAGGCAGTGGTCTAATCTTAGTTAATACTAAACACTGGAGATTAATTTATCGATCAACAGAAGCTTAGAAAGTCATTTGGGGACAATGCTCCCAGATGAGACACATTCTGAATTAAATGTTTATTTATGTTTCTTAAATGCATAATGTAGAACACTTCAAGGAGAAATATAGATCATCAGAAACTATTACTTTACTTCTGCACAAAACCAGTGTTTATTAGAGATGAGCCAACAGCCCCTTCAAATTAAATCGGTATTAAACCCAAAATCAAAAATTAATTAATTGTACTTATATAGCACCATCAATTTACGCAGTGCTTTACATATATATTGTACATTCACATCAGTCCCTAACAGGGGCGGACTGACAACTCATGGGGCCCCCGGGCAATAGGGGATCATGGGGCCCCTGTGTCCTTTCCCAAACTCAAAAAAGCCTATGAAAAAGGTACCAGGGACATCTCATGGGGCCCCCTACTGACCCCGGGCCCTCGGGCAGTGCCCGAGTTTCCAATTGGTCAGTCCGCCCCTGGTCCCTAACACTCAAGGGGCATACAATCTAAAGTCCCTAACTCACATTTATACATACACATACTAGACAGGAGCCAATTAAGCTACCAGCATGTCTTTGAAGTGTGAGAGAAAACTGGAGTACCCAGAGGAACCCATGCAGTCACAGGAAGATCATGCAAACTCCAGGCAGGTGGTGCCGTGGATGGGATTTGAACCAGTGACCCTAGTGCTGCCAGGCAGAAGTGCTAACCATTTAGCCACTGTGCTGCTCAAAAATGCCTATGAAAAAGGTACCAGGGGCATCTCATGGGGCCCCCTACTGACCCTGGGCCCTCAGGCAGTGCATGAGTTTCCAATTGGTCAGTCTGCCCCTGGTCCCTAACACTCAAGGGTTATACAATCTAAAGTCCCTAACTCACATTTATACATACTAGACAGGAGCCAATTAAGCTACCAGCATGTCTTTGGAGTATGGGAGGAAACCAGAGCAAGTGGAGGAAACCCACACAGTCACATCATGCAAACTCCAGGCAGGTGGTGCCATGGTTAGGATTCGATCCAGTGATCCTAGTGCTGCCAGGCAGAAGAGCTAACCATTTAGCCACTGTGCTGCCCACGTAATATGTTGCAGCTTACTAATCATTAGATGTTGTAGCTGCTTTAGTTTTCTTTTCTTTGGCTTTTTTTTTCTCTCTGGTGATCTAGCCAGTAACACACCACCTGTTTTAGAGTGCCCCCTCACTCTGGCTGAAGGAGCACAGGAGGCACAGCAAACAGCAGCATTGTCAGTCTGGGGGGGATGGTAGTTTTAAAAGTATTAGCACAGGGGTGTCAAATTGGTGGCCCTCCAGCTGTTGCAAAACTACAAGTCCTATAATACCTCTGCCTTTGGGAGTCATGCTTGTAACTGTCAATCTTGCAATCTTTCCTCATGGGACTTGTAGTTTGGCAACAGCTGGAGGGCCGCCAGTTTGACACCTGTGTAAATTAGCAGATTTAAATACACTAAACAAACTGAAGCCAATTCCAGTTCACACTTCATAGGCAGTTAGTTTTTTTTCCTTTTGGGATAAAGGTTTTGTATGAATAAATAAAAGCTGATCATTATAAGCACCCTTGCCAGTGTTAAAGTGGAGCTCCACCCAAAAGGGGAAGTTCCTCTTTAAGGATTGGTTCCCCACTCCCCGTTAAGGCTTGGCACCTTTGGGGAGCGGGTACCCGAAATTGACAGGTGCCCATTCCCACATGCTCTGCTGTCGCCCAGACGATCGGAAGCAGAAATTGTCCTCCCCCCTCCCTCCCCATAGTCTTCTGGGACACGTGACAGGTCCCAAAAGACTACGGGACCATTCAGAGAGCACAGCGCTTCTCACACATGCGCAGTGGGCACCGGCTGTAAAGCAGCAAGCTGTCCCAGCCGGGTGCCCACACTGTAGATGCTGGCACCGGGAACACAGGACAGCCGGTGAAACGGGCTGCGGGGGGGGACACTGCGGAACCGAGATACAGGTAACTGTCCGTTTTTTAAAAGTCAGCAGCTACAGTTTTTGTAGCTGATGACTTTTATTTTTTTTATTTTCACTGGAACTCCGCTTTAAGTCAAGTCAAGCCATGTAGAGTACATAGTCACTTGAAAAAGTGAGTACAAAATCAGCGGTGGCAGCAAGGGAATACAGGTTCAAATATAAATGACATGATGAGAATAAATATGAGAGATAGTGTTACATGTAATAGTGCAGTTTGTTAACCCCTTCCGCCTGCCACAGTGTCCCTTTAAATGGCCAAGGGACGGGAGGATTGGTGATCATGTGACTATTGTGATTGGCTGTCACAGTGGTCACATGATTTGGAGTCAGTCTTGCTGGCTACCGATCCTTAAGCCTAAAACAATGTTAGTGCAGCGATCTCCCCCATTGTGCTATTGTGTCCTGACAGGGACTCCCCCCATCATAGCACTCTGGTCACGCTGGCACCAATCGGCTTCTGTCAGACAAACAGCTGTAACAGCAGATTATGGCCAATATTCGGTCCATGTGTACAGGGATTTAGGGCAGATGTACACCACATGCACTCCACTGTACTGGAAAACAACATTGTGATGGAGGGTGGGGGACTCTAGACATCTGATGTAAGTGGAGCAGGGTGTGGGGTGCTCTGGGCAACCAGTCTTACAGATACAATTGGCCCTTTAACCTCCCTGGAGGTATTCCCGAGTGTAGCTCGGGGTAAAGTTTCAGCACCACAAGCGGTAACCCCGAGCTACACTCAGGAATACCCTGCAGAATCCCTTCTGCACTTACCTTGTCCTGCGCTCCTGCGATGTCCCCCCTGCAGCGTCCCCGGCAATGTCCTCCGACCGATGCCAGCATCGGTCTTCCGGGTTCCATTCCCTGCGACGTCGGGACGTACGGGGGACAGAACTGGCGGGAAATTTAAAAATGTCAAAAAGTGACATTCACTAAATACATTAAAATCACATAGTAAAACATTACTGTATCAAACCATTTCACATACATTTTGTCCCTACTGCTTTGTCCTGTGCCCTGCCTGCATTTTACTGTTCTTTCTGCCTGGAAACTGAGAAACGTCCATGGCGTCCACAAAGCGTCCCTTTAGGTCAAAAGCGGTTTTAGACCGGCTAGAGAACAGCGATAGTAAATCAGAACCACTTGCAGAATTGAGTGATAATGATTCGTGGGGGAAATTCCTCATCAGACACTGAAAACGATTTTGCGACTTTGACAGTGATGTGCGAACTTGGCGCTCTATTTCAAATTTCAGTGTTTTTGGTTTGATTATATTATTGAATTAAATTTATTATTATTATATTATTATTTTTATGATTATTTATTAAATTATAATTTATGATTTTGTGTTTCAAGTTTTATCCTACCCGGGATGTTTACTAGACTCTTGTTCAGACAGATTTCAGTGAGTTATTCCTAAAAATGACAGGCCTACAATAAAAAAAACTACATATTTCCATGCTAAAAAATGTACCGCTTTGAGCACAGAAATACTGACATAATCAGACCGCTAGGGAGGCTGTGGGCAACCATAATGCTGATGCGGCTCGCAATTAAATTGAGTTTGACGCCCCAGCCTTAGGCTAAATGTGCATTAGATCCTTACTATATAAAGAGGGCGGCTACCAGAAATAAATTTGTATCACATACCTTAGATTGTACACCCCTTGAGGGTTAGGGACTGATGTGAATGTACAATATATATGTAAAGCGCTGCGTAAATTGACGGCGCTATATAAGTACCTGAAATAAATAAATAAATCACATGAATAGAGTTCGTCTTTAAAGTTATGATGCCCCTTTGATTATATTTGTGTGTGACAATACAGGTAAAAATATTTCACTGATAGATGTTCTCTCTCTTCACTGTAAATGATGACGACTTTTCTTCCTTTCTCCTCTAGACGTACTGACTAATTCCAAAATTATTGACAAGCTGAACGCTGTCAATTACAGCCTGTTTATTCAGTAAACTTGCATTCGCTGTTTTGCTGTTAAATGGTACATAAAACAAATAGGCAAATTTCAGAATATGATTTTCTCTTTTTGAACGAACAGCACTGACTTCATAAACATCTCAAAGTTCTTAAGCGACTCTTTCCATTTGATGCAAAGTGCATTGCAAATGGCTCTGTTATTAATGTTATGGACTGTTTCTGGCATAAACAGAAATAAATTACTTTTTAGTGCCATCATTTGCTATACTTAAAGGTTGAACTATTATCTGGGTTATGGCTGTTTTTGAAGCAGCTTTATTCTATGGAGGAAATATCGAGTACATCTTATTTCTGATGATGACTTCCCAGGTAGAGATGAAGGACGCAACTGGGCTTTTGGCCCCAACTGCCTCTTTGTGTGAAACTAATTTGACACCTTCCGCTGTTGACAAACACAGTCATTATTTTAAAAGGACTTATGCAGCTTGACTTCTGTATATAAGTATGTTTAGTCAAATGCTTGAGTGGTTCGTCAACCATGTGTGCAACCCAAGTTTAAAGAGACACTGGGAGTTATTTACTAAAACTGGGGAGTGCAAAATCTGGTGCGTTGAAATCAGCTTTTCCAGGTTTTATTGCCAAAGCTTAATTGAACAAGGTGAAGTCATAGACTGATTGGCTACCATACACAGCTGCGCCAGATTCTAGGCGAGACAGTTTTAGTAAATCCCCCCCACTGTGTCCTTTCCCTTCCAGGGCAAAGTGACAGTGGGGGAGATTTACTAAAATCTGGAGCAGCTGTGCAACTTTTCAGATCCACACAAGACCTCTTTTATCATTCATGTGAAGTCACATGCATGATGAAGGATCACGTGTGGCTCCAGAATTGTTGCTTTTGTTACAATGATGTGTTCACTGAATAACGCTTTGAGCCCATTCTGAAGATCTGTGGTCTGCTGGTGATATTCTGTTGTATTATTAGTCTACCCAGCACTATCTTCCCACCGCTATAACATTTCTGCCTACCGCCCTCCTTTAACTTCCCCCTCCATCCACTTCAGCTAGCCTTCTTTCTCTCTCTTATCAATACCCCAAATTTCTTTCCTCTTAATGCCCTCTCTCTCCTACTAACCTATTCTTCTTCTGCTATTTCTCCTTTACTATGTCTCTCGATTCCAGTCGGCTGTCACTAAAGCACCCATTTACAATTCAAGCCATTCTTCATGAACGTGTGCATTTGGAATAGTATGTTGTTAGACTAATAGAGAGTTTCCAATGGCTTATGTGCTGGAGACCAGAATGCTGTGTTCCCTACAATGTACAAAGTCAATCTAGTAGGGCTGTTTGTATCATTTTCTGGGGTGGTGATTTGGATGCAGTAGGAATGTCCCCAAGGTTAACATTAGCTAATTTGTATGCTATGTTGTGCACCTGGCCCCAGTTTCTCATTTTTAGACAGGTCCAGAATATATGACGGAGTGCGGTATATTTACTAAAACTGGAGCACTCTGAATCTGGTGCAGCTATGCATGGTAGCCAATCAGCTTCTAACCTCAGCTTGTTCAGATGAGCTTTGGCAATAAAACCTGGAAGCTGATTGGTTTCTATGCAGAAGTGAACCTGCTTTTGCACTTTCCAGCTTTAGTAAATAAACCCCAGTGTGTCTACCTGTGACTTTCATCTCCAGCAGAGTTTTATAGTTTGCTAACAGATTTTATTTAAGAGCAGTGGAACTCTGTACCATTGTGTTAGAATTTTATTTCCTGACACTTGGCATTTGTTGGAAATGGAAGAGTGGTGAGCAAAATACTATATGCAGTCTCTTTAATTCCGGGGTAAACTGAATGTTCAAGCCCACGTGAAGTCATGTCAGTGATAGTTTGGTTTTGGAAGGTTAGGAGGATGTTTGCGATTCTCAAGATGGGTCCCATAATACGTTGTTCGAGAAATGTGGTATGTGCCTCTGCAGTTGTGCCAGCATTTCTAGCAATAACAGTTATTGGCAAGAATGCTGGCACAACAGTTAGCTTGCCTGCCACTAAGTGGCTCTGTTCCTATTATGGTATAGTAAAGGGAAAGTTGTAGTTAGGTGCTAGCTCTACTTTTAGAGAAATCTCTTAGTGATGGGTGGGATTAATGCCCACATAAATGCCAATGGTGAATGGAGCCCAGGATAAATGGGAATTGGAAACCAAACACCCCACAGCAATTGTGAGTGGTGGTGGAAGCCTACATTATTACATTACATTACATCGAGTTTATATAGCGCCAAAGGGTTTGCTCAGCGCTGTACAATAGAGGGGGGGACAATACATGAAACATTACAGCAACTACAAACAGCACACGAGGGGTTAGAGGGCCCTACTCTTTCGAGCTTACAATCTAGGAAAGTGAGCCTAGAAAAGTGAGTTTCAAATGAGAGGGTGCCTGGCTGGGCAGAGGGGACATTGGGAATAGAGGTTTTTCTAGCACCCAGGGCAAGGATGCAGAACTTCTTGTCCCTCCCCCACTGTTAATGCATGATATAGAAAGGGTGTACCACCCTGCATCCATTGTTTGCCCCTCCTGCTCTGGTTGGCCATAGTGGGCATAGAGTGTGAACATACGTGGCCAATTGCTTACTTTGTAACAGTTAAAGAGGTAGTTGTGTGTTTTTCGTGTCAGCTGTGGGTGGATGGGGTGGAGAGTGGGCATGTTGAAGCATGGTGTGACAGCAGATCTGGCCCATGCAGTGAAGGGGCACCCCCTCTCTA
The DNA here is from genome assembly GCF_062004578.1 of Staurois parvus. Lineage (NCBI taxonomy): Eukaryota > Metazoa > Chordata > Amphibia > Anura > Ranidae > Staurois > Staurois parvus. The sequence goes on along the minus strand of NW_028318294.1, from coordinate 12,173,120 downwards.
GCACTATACCCTGGGCAGCTGCCCCTCTTGCCCATCCCTTGTCTTGGCACTGGACAGGAGTATAGCACAGTATGGCAGAGACTTCCATCAACAACAGGTAGGTAGTTGTCCTATCCAAGAAGAAGTGGAGCAGACACTCTTAGTTTGGTGCCAATGCTAATCAAAGTCCCCCTTACAAATTGTCAACTGGCTATTGATGGCAATGGCAAAAACGCAGGCACAATTGATTGAGATTTTACCTATAAAGATTAATACAGCAAAATGTCCTATCAAGTCCAGCTTAAGTTCTTATTAGATTTTTAACTGGTATTCCAGCTTAACCCTAAGCCCTCTTAAAACAGTCCTCTTCCCTCTACTAATACCTATGCCTACTAACTTGTGTTAGAAAGACCTATATACTTGCCTATTTTCAGCTCACTCCGGTCCAGTCATGTGATCTCCTGTGTCAGCTAGTTGTGGCTGCAAGAGAGAAGAGAGAGCACTGCAACAACGTAGGCCTAAAGCTGTGCTGACTGACATAGGGGAGTCATATCAGCTGACTGAACTTGAGTGGTCTGAAACAGGGGCAGACTGACAACTCATGGGGCCCCCGGGCAATAGGGGATCATAGGGCCCCTGTGTCCTTGCCCAAACTCAAAAAAGCCTATGAAAAAGGTACCAGGGGCATCTCATGGGGCCCCTACTGACCCCGGGCCCTCAGGCAGTTTCCAAATGGTCAGTCCACCCCTGGTCTGAAAATAGGTAAGTATATACATATTTCTTACACGAGTTAGTAAGCAAAGTTTTTAAGTGAGGGGAAAGGACATTTTTAAGAGAAGTGAGGGTTCAGCTAGACTTTCACATTTCTTGACTTTCATCATTTCTTGATGAACAGAGAGGTTTTTGGTTGTCTAAATGCATTGGCTTTTTGCTTGCGAACCACTAAAGCATTTTTGGTCTGATGATCCTTCTTTTTGATTTATGCCTTCAGTAAGCTCCAAATCTATTTAGTAGGAGCTTACACAGGGCTGAGAAATGATTCCCTACCCTCAGCACTGGGTCAATTACCCAACAATTTGAGAAGAAGGGATGAGAGTTACAGTCAGGTCCATAAATATTGGGACATCGACACAAATCTAACATTTTTGGCTCTATACACCACCACAATGGATTTGAAAAGAAATGATGGTGGTGGTGGTGTATAGAGCCAAAAATGTTCGAATTGTGTCGATGTCCCAATATTTATGGACCTGACTGTATGTGTTACTTTAAACCAAGAAATACCAAATATTTGCTTTGTTTCCGGCAGCTGAACAGAGTTGCAGAGGAGCAAAGAAAAGGTAAGTATATGCTGGGAGGGAGGTGGACAGTAAAGCTAAACCATTGATTTATTTTATATAGGCAAATCATGTTCCCTTTAAGACATGTATCTACTCCTTTTAAGGATCATCTTTCTAAATAAAAAAGGAGCTGGAAATGAATATCTCATAGTATCGAACTGAACATTTTATAGATGTGCAGTAAACCACAAGGCTCAATATTAAAATCCATATTTGAAGCAGAAAAGTGATAACAAGCTCAACTTGTATTCTGCAAGATTTTCCATAAGATCAGAACTCCTGGCCCATATCATATGACAGCTTGGCTCATTTACTAACGGTTTCAGCTTTTCATGCTTGTCATCGACAAATCTCCTGTGCTTCTATGGTTCATGTTTGTGATTTGCTGCAACCTCCAACCTGCACCATATGTTGCCTGATAGCAAGCTGACACCGGGCCTGTGCACCAACCTGGTGCTGATCAGCCGATAGCGACACCTGAGATTTTCTATCATCCAAGCCAAAAAATGTTAAGCTTTCTGTTTTTATTGTAGCAATATATACTGCATAATTACTGTTGAATAAACGCTTGTTTTACCGTTGCACTCAATATAAGGTTATAAAAGCGTGGTAAAAGCTAACTTTAAGTGTTCCATGGTTTCTGGTTGGAAGTAACACATGTAAACATACTTTGCATTGCTTAGTTAAAGACAATCTTCACTTTAGAAAAAAATACTAAATACTAAAAAATACTAAAATACAAAAAAAAACTAAAGCTAAAAATACTGCGCTGCTGCCTTTTAATAAAAGGATACTTATCTGTGCAGGGTTTCAGCGCTGTCCTCACCCAGGCCATTTCTTTACCGGGTCGTCAAATCCCCAGTGCTGGCATATTTACTGTGGGCAGCCGACTGTCACTGCTTGTGGCTTCACAGTCAGCTTCCCACTGTGCATACGTGAGCTTCACTGAGGCTTGCGAATGGTCCTGCAGCCTCCTTGGACCTGTGACATGTCCCAGAAAGCTGCTGACAAAGATAGGGGGGCCAGCTTGGTTAGCCTAGGTGATCCTAGCGGCAGTATGGTACCAATCAAAACTAGGTACGAGCTCCCCCCAAAAAAATATAATATGCCAAATGTGGTAGAGGAAGGGGGAGGAGAACATGAAGCAGAACTTCCCCTTTAGGGTAGAGTTCTGCTTTAAGTTTTGTCCGTATGAGCTTCAGCTTGTAAAAGAGCAGTGTAGTTCTTTTTTCAAAGCATTTGCAAAGATTTTTGTATGCTTCAAACAAATTTACTAAAGCCTTTAAAGCACCATTTAGCTCCAGTTTGGGGAGGTTAAAGCTGAACTCCAATCAGGCATAAAAAAATAGAAATATGTTCTTCCCTTGCTGGATGGTAAAGTTGAAATGCTTGTCTATGGGTGTTTAAAGCAGAGGAATACTTACCTTACTCCTCACATCTTTAGGCCTTCTTCTTAGCATACAACCAATCCTTTTTTACCACAATGAGCCCTCTTTTTCCTCTGATGTGTCTTATAATGCAGGGACAACAAGAAGGATATTTACCCCCACAGCTGGAGCAGAGAAGAGCAGAAGAGAGAGCTGGAGAGTGGACCAAAATGGCCTCCAAATCTGAATAGAAATCTTATGTCTTTAACCACTTGACCTCAGAAACGTTTACTTTTTTTATGACCAGGGGATTTTTTGCTGTTCAGCACTGCTTTACTTTAATTGGCAGTTGCTTGGTCATGCAACAATGTACCCAAATGAAATTAATATAATAGGGCTTTCTTTTGGCGGTATTTAATCACTACAGGGTTTTTTTTATATATTTTTATTAAACAAAAAAAAGACACACAATTCTGGAAAAAAGAAATTCTACTTTCTGTTATAAAACATACCCAATTAAAAAAAAAATTAAAAAAATAACATTTTTTTTTCAATTTAGGCCATGTATTCTGCTACATGTCCTTGGTAAAAAAAAAAAATCCCACTAAGTGTGTGTTAATTGGATTTTGTAAAAGTTGTAATGTCTGCAAACTATGGTATATGCTGGAATTTAAGCAGCTATAAACACAATGCAGGTAATGGCGGTGATCACCGACTTATAGTGGGACTGAGATACTGTGGTGGGCAATCTGGTGCTAGCTGATGCTGGATTGGACTAACTGACACTGACATCAATAGTGTCACTAATACAGTGATCAGTGCTAATACCGTACACTGTCACTGTACTAATGACAATGGCTGGGAAGGAGTTAACATCAAAGGACAATCAAAGGGGTAACTGTGCTCCTAACAATGTGTAATATGTGCTGCTTTTACTTACAGATCTGGCTGTTTTTCTTCCTGCCTTACGGGGAGAAGAAACAGTCAGATTGCTGTGTCTGTAAAAAAGCTGATCAGCAGGTCTCAGCCAAAAATGATTGGCCAGGACCTGATGACAAAATCCAGCCAGTGACAGCGGGGGTTTGCAGTGGGCACACTCACGTGCACCCCTAGCCCAAAACAGGCTGGATGACGTATAAGTACGTGATCCAGCCTGCTTGCACCACCTCCCCACAGTAAATGTACTGTGGGCAGGCAGGAAGCTGTTAATAGGCACAGGATTTCCCCAAGGTGACCACCCGGAGCCCACGTACCCCGGACAAGTCAGTGCTCTACAGAGTTGCTTGTAACACTCAGTAGCATTCAGTCATGTGACTGCTCCATTATCTGTAAACCATGCAAGTACTGGGATACAGCCATGCTCAGCATCAATCAGTAGACACTTCAGGGAGGCAGGCTGCTGCAAAAAGTGCCACACTCAACCCCCCATAACAGACCATTTACTTCTATTCAAAATATATTTCTATCAGATCAGTGATTTCAAAAATATAGTGACTAAGTTCTAAATCAAATGTGTGATCATTGGCAAAATAAATTACAAACAAATACAATGGCAAAAAGATGATAAACTACATACTATCTCAAAGTGATTTTGTGTATAGAATGTATAATCTCATTGTTAATCTCATAGTTAATCACTGGGCATCATTATATTAATCAAAGAATAAATATGCTGTGCAGAGTATAGGTAAACATAGAAACTCATTCATTAAAATGCAAATTTGCCTAATTTGTTAAATGATCTACCTAACATAAATTGTGAGGGAATAAAACATTTACTAGTGAAGTTGGGAGCATTGATAGAAGATATACAAAATGTCAATAAAGATTGAGGTGTGTTTGTCATACTTATGGTGATGGAACCATTAACAATTGTTGTAAAAGAGAACAGGCTGTACAGAAGAAGACTCAGAAGACCCTCTGAAGTGACTGGCCTCAGGTGATACACAGAGAATAAACAAATCCTCCTACATAAGTTGTACCTGTTCATCTGAAGTCCTCTCTCCTCTACAGCCTCCTAAATCACACAGATAAAAGTCTATTTTTCAGCTTCAGCAGGCAGGTGGTGGGGATCTGTAGTCACACACTGATCAGAATAGTCCAGAAAGCTGAGGATTGTGTGGTACCTTTCAAAAACTGACTCACGCAGATAACAGAGGGAAAACAGAACAGATAGAAATCGCACTAGGTGCTTTGTATTGAGGCTAGTACACACTATGGAGGGTGTCATGGTCAGGGGTCAGCCTCCTAGACTGGTAGCCAGAGTGGACTGACAACTTATGGGGCCCCCGGGCAATAGGGATCATGGGGCCCCTGTGTCCTTGCCCACACTCAAAAAAGCCTATAAAAAAGGTAACAGGGGCATTTCATGGGGCCCCCTACTGACCCTGGGCCCTCGGGCAGTGTCCGAGTGCTTGAATGGTCAGTCCGCCCCTGCCGGTAGCTATAACAGTATAGGGGCTTCCACTGACCAGATGGATAGGTGCAGCAGCAGGTCACCCTGATGACACGGGCTCATGCTAGGTGCAGGGTCTAAACATAAAACCAGGGGCGGACTGACAACTCATGGGGCCCCCGAGCAATAGGGGATCATGGGGCCCCTGTGTTCTTGCCCAAACTCCAAAAAGCCTATGAAAAAGGTAGCAGGAGCATCTCATGGGGCCCCCAACTGATCCTGGGCCTTCAGGCAGTGCCGAGTTTCCAAATGGTCAGTCCGCCCCTGCAGAAAACCAATATTCATCAGAGCTCCAGATGGTAGAGATGGTTTTTGCTTCATGTTAGTACCAGGTCATGGTCCTCAGGATCACCCCACCAGGAGGTGAGAAAGCTGGGGTCCAGTGACAGATAGAGCAGGTAAGTGTGGCAGCTGGTCAACCTGGCAGATGACATGGGCTCACCTGAGGCGTTGGGTCTAGGCTAGAGATGAGCGAATTTCTCAAAAATTCGATTCGGCTGATTCGGCGAATTCCAGTATGAAATTCGATTCGATGCGAATTAATTCGCTAGGAATTTAACTTATTAAAAGGGTTTCTAGGCTTCAGAGAGCCTTTAAATTAGTGCAGAACACTGTACCTTTAATTTAAATGCCCTTGGAGATTAAAACAAATGGAAACAAATAGATACAATGTTTCAACCGCTGTATGGAGTGAGTGTCCCAGAACTGTCATAAATAGTCTATTTCTGACAGTTCTATGACATTCCCTCCATACAGCGGTTTCAACCGCTGTATGGAGTGAATGTCCCAGAACTGTCATAAATAGTCTATTTCTGACAGTTATGGGACATTCACTCCATACAGCGGTTGAAACATTGTATCTATTTTTTTCCATAAATGACATTCTGCAGATACACTTAGAGGAGCGCTGCAGATACACTTTTTGCCGGCTTGGAATTATTCTTATTTTCATCCTACTTCTTCTTCTTCTTCTTCTTCTTCTTCATCCTCATCCTCTTCTTCTTCTTATGAGGATGAGGATGAAGAAGAAGAAGATGAAGAAGAAGTAGGATGAAAATAAGATTAATTCCAAGCTGGCAAAAAGTGTATCTGCAGCGCTCCTCTAAGTGTATTTGCAGAATGTCATTTATGGAAAAAAATAGATACAATGTTTCAACCGCTGTATGGAGTGAATGTCCCAGAACTGTCAGAAATAGTCTATTTCTGACAGTTATGGGACATTCACTCCATACAGCGGTTTCAACCGCTGTATGAAGGGAATGTCATAGAACTGTCAGAAATAGACTATTTCTAACAGTTCTGGGACATTCCTTCCATACAGCGGTTGAAACATTGTATCTATTTGTTTCCATAAATGGATCCATTTATGGAAACAAATAGATACAATGTTTCAACCGCTGTATGGAAGGAATGTCCCAGAACTGTCTAAAATAGTCTATTTCTGACAGTTCTGGGACATTCACTCCATACAGCGGTTTCCGGCAAAAAGTGTATGTGTAGAGTTCCTCTATTCTGCAGATACACTTAGAGGAGCTCTGCAGATACACTTAGAGGAGCTCTGCACATACACTTTTTGCCGGCTTGGAATTATTCTTATTTTCATCCTACTTCTTCTTCTTCTTCTTCTTCATCCTCATCCTCTTCTTCTTCTTCTGAGGATGAGGATGAAGAAGAAGAAGAAGAAGGAGGATGAAAATAAGATTAATTCCAAGCCGGCAAAAAGTGTATGTGCAGAGTTCCTCTATTTCTGACAGTTCTCTGACAGCTTCTTCACATGTACAGCGGTTGAAACATCTGTATCCTAAATGGAAACTAATAGATACAATGTTTCAACCGCTAAACATGTGTTCCTTCTGTCAGAGAACTGTCAGAAATAGCGGAGCTCACTGCAGGGACACTTTTGCCGGCTGATCGGGAAATATTCGATTCGCGCACCCGAAGTAGGCAAAATTTCGGATTCGACGCGAATCGAATATTTCCTGAAATTCGACTCGAATTCCGGTTCGCCTGGTTCGATTCGCTCATCTCTAGTCTAGGCACTAAATGTTATTCAGCAAAGCTCATGATGGTGGAGATGGGTTTTACTGCATGTTAGTACCAGGTCAAAGTTCTCGGAATTTCCCCACCAGTAAGTGAGCAAACCAGGTATAGTAGGTAGGAATCAAGCAGAAGCATAGTCAGTAAACAAAAGGTTGGTAACAAGTGGTCATTGGTTGGGATTAGGCAAAAGCTTAGCCAAGGAACAAGCCAAAGGTCGGTAAAGAGTGGTAGTGGAGATATAAACAGTAGCAGGAGTGACAAGAGTGAGATGTTGGTTGGAGAGAGCACAATTATCTGGCAAATGAAAAATGCAAAGGCATGGCCTAAATATGAAGCTCATGGGAGAAGCAGAGGGTTCACAGTTCAAGAGAAACAAGGTTCAAGGCAAGTTCATTCAAATAATTGTCCAGGGAGCCGTCCAGCATCCCAGGTGGTTCAGTAAGAAGAGACATCACCAGATGTAGACTTAGACCCAGGTCCTGACAGCGGGGAATGCTCTGTTCATTTTTCATTTAGAGATTTACAACTACTTTAGCTGTAGATAATAAATCCACTTCCCCATGTGTGGCACATTGATTGAATGGGTAGTCAACTGTATATCGATTATTCCTATAGGAAGACATTGATTGGAATAGAAATTGATAATTTATCAATTTGCCACCACTAGAGAGATATAAGAATCCTTCAGGGGATTCATGTTATTGTTGACAAATCAAATTTGATTTGCGTATTTGCGTTGGTGTAAGCTCTGCCGAGCAACACTTAGAACTTTTCATATAATAAAACCCACTGACCAGCCAGTGAGCCAATTGTGTTTTTCTAATGCTAGGCATAATAGATAAGCCATTTCATGTCTCGCCTACTGTACTCCTCACAATGTGTATTTTCTCTCCATTGTCCAGCTGCTATTTAGTGCAATCTTTGCTGTAAATACACTTTTACATTTATCACAATCATACATTATTTTGAAGGCCAGTATTTTCTGCTAGAGAACATAAAACAAAAATTGCTATATGCCCACTGGCAAATGACCACTGTATTCCATCCAGTTCATGTTTCCAAATATCAGAGCAGAGAATGAGCTGAAGGCAAGAAAACATTAAACTAATGTGTGTGCAGCAGCTGAGCTGATGAACAATTCAAAGCGGATAGTCGGACAAAATTGCCTACGAAGGAAAAAAAATAGATTTTCACCTCTTCCAAATCATTTTGGGGAAACAGCAAGGCCATTGACAGCTTGCAATGAGTCACACATAAAAAAACACGAGAGCCTATTTACATGTCAATTAACTTTATTTGTCAGTCCCTCTTTGCAATACATCTGGATAATGATATATTTTTCACCGACTTGATGTGAGAAAGTCAGCTTTTTGCTCATCAGAACCAAAAGCAGGCAGAGATCTAAATGTGAAGCATGAAACTCAGAGACGTCCTGGCAAGGCACTGCATGTCATTCAAGCATCCTCCTAAAACAGGTTACTAGAGAGGTCCAGGTATATTTAGTCTTTTTGGCTCCACTGTAAACAGTGGAGCAGTGTTTGATTAGTTTTGGCTGCTCTGGATCTCAGGGGCTGCAGGCTCAACTGCTCCACCCTTGCCTTCTAGTAGGTTCTAGAACAGGGGTGGGCAAACTTTTTGACCTGAGGGCCGCAATGGGTTCATATATTGGACCCGGGGGCCGGACCAAGAGTAGATGAATGATGTGTATGTGTCATCCATAGTAAGTATAGTAATATTCCCCCATAGTAAGCATAGTAATTAATCCCCCATATAGTAATTCATCCCCCATAGTAATTCATCCCCCATAGTAACTCATCCCCCATATAGTAATTCATCCCCCATATAGTAATTCATCCCCCATAGTAATTCATCCCCCATATAGTAATTCATCCCCCATAGTAATTCATCTCCCATATAGTAATTCATCCCCCATAGTAATTCATCCCCCATAGTAATTAATCCCCCATATAGTAATTCATCCCCCATAGTAATTCATCCCCCATAGTAATTAATCCACCATATAGTAATTCATCCCCCATAGTAATTCATCCCCCATAGTAATTCATCCCCCATATAGTAATTCATCCCCCATAGTAATTCATCCCCCATAGTAATTCATCCCCCATATAGTAATTCATCCCCCATATAGTAATTCATCCCCCATAGTAATTCATCCCCCATAGTAATTAATCCCCCATATAGTAATTCATCCCCCATAGTAATTCATCCCCCATAGTAATTCATCCCCCATAGTTATTCATCCCCCATAGTAATTCATCCCCCATATAGTAATTCATCCCCCCTATAGTAATTCATCCCCCATATTAAGTCCCCAAGTCCCCCCTGTGTCAATTTACTTACCTTTGCTCCGCGCGTTCTTCTCGCTGTGTTCCCGCGCCGTTCCGGTCTTCAGGGCGGACTGTGAGAGGAGCCTAGCTCCCCTCACGTTCGTCACGCTGCCCCGCCTACACACATCCTGACAGCCATCCTGACAGTATCACGCTCCGCAGGCCGGATTAAAAGGTCCGCCGGGCCGTAGTTTGCCCATTGCTGTTCTAGAATGTATTGGGTTAGAATAGGCAAACCCTGGGCTTGAATATTTATTAAGTCTTAGCTAATCCCTGGGAGGGGAGTGCCCAGTAGGTGGTTGAGCAGAAGATAAATAGTTTGAGGCATGAAGCAGCAGGGTCTAGTCCTGAGGGAGGTGAACCCAGCCTGGAATGGTTGCTGCCCTTCTGGGCATGTCACCTGAATTCTGCAGAGAATTCACAGAGGTCTTAACTATGCTAGAGCTGGGGGGCCAATTGTGGAGAGTTCATGGAAGTCCCAGCTTAGGAGATTTTGGGGCGGTCTATTTTCCAGAAAGCAGTTCTGGGCCACGTAAAGGGGTGCACTGAAGATCTGGCCTGGAGATTCATGATACAATGTCTAGCCAGTACTTGACAGGTGGTATCCAGGTATCAGGAGACACAGTGAGTGGAGACCTGGAAGTGGGATCCTAGTGAGTGTTTAATGTTTAACCGCTTGCGTGACTGTTTGAGTGCTGCTAAAGTGGGATTTGCGCTGCTGGGAGTCCCAGAAGTGCTTTTGTCTCTATTCTCTCCAAAGATGGGTGCTGCCCCCCTTGAAGAGAGTAGACAGAATGGAAAGAGTCCTCCAAATTTTTGTGCAATAAATTCTGGAGTATCCCAAAGCTTTCCCTGCACCCCATCCAAGTTTAACCAGCAATAAAGCCTGAAAAGACAACCACTGTCTGGTTATTGTGAGAGAGACCATACAAGAGCCATGTGCTTGGCTGCTTGGGGACCCAGATGGGAAAAGAACCTGGGACATATCAGCCAGACCAGTCAAGAGGGCCTGCACTACATATATTTATATACTTTTTATGTAAACAATGTATACCTGAATTTGGCCTGGTATCTGCCTCTGTATCTCCCTGGACTGGGAGAGGGAGAAGACACGCAAGCAGACAGCGCTCATATTCTAACAAGTAGTATGCTGACTGGAGTAGAGACCAGGGTGACAGAGATTCTTCTTTCCTTTTTACTGTCCAATTGCAGCCAGTGGGGCAGGGACAAGACCTAGCTGCATTATTTTTTTTTAAACACCAGCTGTATTATTTAACTGCTGGAGAGAAAAATCAGGTCTTCTTTCCTGACAGTGTTATGTGGTAGAGCTGTGAAAATGTGAAAACTGGACTGACAGAAATACAACTGCTTTGGAAGGTAAAGCTGTTGCTATATACTGTATATAGTTCTGGAGGTTTTTATGGCAGCAAACGTTGTATTAGACACTGGAATTATTGTACATGAATAGGTTACTCAACCAGGGGCGGACTGACCATTCGAGCACTCGGGCACTGCCCGATGGCCTGGGGTCAGTAGGGAGCCCCATGAAATGCCCCTGGTCCCTTTTTTATAGGCTTTTTTGAGTGTGGGCAAGGACACAGGGGTTACATGATCCCCTATTGCCCAGGGGCCCCATGAGTTGTCAGTCTGCCCCTGTACCAGGGGCAGACTGACCATTTGGAAACTCGGGCACTGCCCGAGGGCCCGGGGTCAGTAGGGGAACCCATGAGATGCCCCTGGTACCTTTTTCATAGGCTATTTTGCGTTTGGGCAAGGAAACAGGGGCCCCATGATCCGCGATTGCCTGGGGGCCCCATGAGTTGTCAGTCCGCCCCTGTACTCAACACTTCTGGGGTAATGCGACACAACTCATTTTCATAAATATATATATAAACCAGTGCTACATACACTTTAAGCAACATATAACATCAGCCCACAAATCAGTGCATCAATATAGTGAAACAATGTCATTAAACAAAGTTAGGCCCTGTTCACATACAATGTAGTGTTAATGAGCCTTCCTGCTTTGTGATTTTTGAAGCATGATCCTCAAACGATTCTGTGTATCGCATAGGGCTAGCCCATTCACTTGAATGACCTGCCCTATGTATGTTTGTCACCCCAAAAAATGCTCCTGCTCCTTTTTGGGCAACAAGCTTTGAATGATTTTTAAAGGTGTGTTTTGCCACGGGTGCCATGCAATCCTGTCACACAACAGTCACGGTAGAATCACATCGCAACTGGTGAGCCATTAAAGGATAAAGGCACCCAAACACGTGACGCGCATTGTGCAGCAATTGCCACGCAATTTAGAATCACCGGCAGAATTGCCACAATTCTGCCCGCAATTCTAGATCGCAAAGTGTGAATGGAGCCTAAGTGTTACTTATATAAAAAATTTCGCACTTCCCAAACTTCTTCCACCTTCATGCTCCATACCCTTAAGCAAGGCCCATCAGACCTTCATGACACCTTAATCCTAAGTGGATCATGAAACGCTTTATGCAGGAAAGTATGACAGCATCTAGACTACTCCATTTTCCACCAAAGCTCTCACTCCACAGTGTGTTTTCACAGGTAAGTGAAAAAAAAGCACCATCAGCTCCCCATCCTCTCTCCTCCAGTTATAGCCCCTTCTTCCTCCGTTCACCACCACAGAACAAACATTAAAACAAAAAACACTTCCATAGTGTAATATTGTAAATCACAAGCATGTTTATTAAAAGTATTATACTGACATTGAGCAAATAAAAACAACAGCCTCTCTCCATCAGGTAAAACGCACAGTGCTTTTGGGTGTCCCCTGTGCTTGGCGTCACTTCTGCTCGATGCGTTTCATCATCAAAGACATCCTCAGGAGAGGACGCATCAAGCAGAGACCTAACAGGGATTTCTGCAAACAGCTGTGGGAATTCACATTCAAAGCAATGGGAGACAGTTGTTCACAAGTATCGATTGCCTGCGGATGGTCGACCCTGGATGCAGACAGTATGTGTTCAGGGCCGATCATCTGCAGGCAATAGTTGCATGTTCAACCTCATGCAAATGACTGCAGGCACTGTTAGCCTCCCATTGCTGTGAATGGGGCTTCCCACCCACAGCTGTGTGCAGGAAACCCTGCCGGGTTTCCTGCAAAAAATGCTAGATGGCAGGGGCAGACTGACAACTCATGGGGCCCCCGGGCAATAGGGGATCATGGGGCCCCTGTGTCCTTGCCCAAACTCAAAAAAGCCCATGAAAAAGGTACCAGGGGCATCTCATGGGGCCCCCTACTGGCCCCAAGCCCTCGGGCAGTGCCCCAGTTTCCAAATGGTCAGTCCGCCCCTGCTAGATGGTCTCACACACAAGTGTGAATGAAGCCTGAGTGTTTTAGGAGGCAAAACAATTCACCTTTGTATATTTAGCTGCGGCTCCAGTTTAAATCTGCAGCTGTGTGCAACAAATAGCACTGAAAAGCACAAATTCTATGAAGAATTCCTAAATGGCTATTCTAGATACATAAGGCATAACTGCAATATTGTAAAAAATATAAATGAACATTTATGATATTAAAACCATAGACCCTTTAAGGCTAGGTAATTTAATTTCTAGGCTAAGAAGATCCAGTCTAAACGCACCGCAGTGTTCCCTGCAATGTACAGTACATCTCAATAACTGGGGAGATATAGATAAGGAATGGCAGCTGTTCCCATCCAAAATTGGCATTAGAGCTTCTCGACTGACACAGATTCATTAGTCAAGTGGAAGGATCTAATGATGTCTGGGGATAGGTGAAAGCATCCAGGCTCAGGAAGATCTGCTGAATTTCTGCATATTTAAGCATACATATATTCAACAGCTAACATGACAGATCGATTGGGGGAAGGGCGCATTAGACATTAGCGGTATGATTAGTCCTTTTCTGGATTTCTGATCTAATTAATGTATCAAAGATTGATACTTTATGAATAGTGAAAGGCTGGTGACTGAGGCTTTTGGTCACCTTACAGGAGATAGGATTGGATTTCTCCTTAAAGAGGACTTGGCAAGAACAAAATGTAATTCTAATAACGTTATCTACGTTGCTCTCCCAGCTCTGTATGAAAACATTACCTGTGTGATAACCGGTGGGAAAGGATGACCTTGGTCTATAATATGACTCTGATCTCATCTCACTCAGCATGTTGAACTTAGGGCACTAGTGATTGGGGGTTGGGGGTTCAGTAAAGACAGTCATACTTTAGTTACTGCCTTACAACTGTCATTTAAGCTGCAAAGGCAGCCAACTAGGGGAGTATACATGCCATAGCCAGGAACAGGGGCAGACTGACAACTCATGGGGCCCCCGGGCAATAGGGGATCATGGGGCCCCTGTGTCCTTGCCCAAACTCAAAAAAGCCTATGAAAAAGGTACCAGGGGAATCTCATGGGGCCCCCTACTGACCCCGGGCCCTCGGGCAGTGGCCGAGTTTCCAAATGGTCAGTCTGCCCCTGGCCAGGAACCAAAATTATTCCATGTGTTGCATTCAGTGGGCAGCACCACTGAATACAGCTCTTTCAAGGGAATGGAGTCACGCCACTACCACCCCTTTAACCATGTGTAATGCATGCAGTTGCAGAGTGGTGGTGCTGCATTTACAAATTTAAAAATAGCAGTGAAGAAGAGAAATATCATCTCCTTATTGCCTGTCAAACACCTCTAAAAAATAGTCCACTACGGATCGCTTTATAGGGGGGCAGAAAGCACTGGTGCTACAGTAAACCTAAAAAAAAAGTGGACCTGAGATCAAAAAGTGAAGATTTGCCATGTTATACTGTAGATAACGTCTAGATATTTTAATTGTGCTAAAACAGGGACAGGACAAGGTTATCCAGTGTCCAGGGTGCATCCACCATATTGTGTTATAAAGATCATAGAAGGCAATTTGTTCCACATCTAACAGTTTTTATTTGTAGGTACTGTATGTAACCAGTCTACATACATACAGTAGATGCCTCAAAGTGTCACGGTCAGGGGTCAGACTTGTAGACCAGTAGCTATAGCAGTAGAGACACCAACAGGAAGAGTATACTGGCAGGTCAGCCTGGCAGATGACACAGACTCACCCAAGGCTTGGGAACTAAGCACCAACCGGTATTCACTAAAGCTCCTCATGGTGGAGATGGGTTTTGCTGCTTGTTAGTACGAGATTGCAGTCCTCAGGATCTCCCCACCAGGAAGTAAGTAAGCTGGGGTCCACTAGCAGATATAGCAGGTAGGGATCACACAGAAGCATAGTCAGTTAAAAAGCCAAAGGTCGGTAACAAGTAGTTGCAGGTTGGGATCAAGCAGAAGCATAGTCAAGAAACAGTCAAGAAACAAGCCAAGGGTCAGTAACAAGTGGTGGTGAAGATATGGACAGCAGCAAGAGGGACAAATGCAAGGTATTTGCTGGAGAGCGTGCAATAATCTGGCAATGGGGAAGTGCAACGGCATGACTAAAATAGGAAGTTCATGGGAAGAGCAATGGGTTCAAAGTTCAAGACAAACAAGAAACAAGGCAAGGTTGTCTCAAGAGATCCAGCATCTCAGGTGTCTGAGCAAGAAGAGACACTACCAAACATAGCAGAGGTTGCAGGTTCATACCTGTGTCCTAACACAAAGGAAACAACTTGTTGAAACTTAAAGATTCATTCACTGTGGATTTTTGCTTTACAACAAGGATTCCTCTTCACCACAGATGGTGAGTCCCATGAGGCATTAAAACTACACTGCAATAAAATCTGAGTTTCTAATCCTTCATCACTCTCAATGGTAAAAAAAAAACAAATTGGTTATAAATAAACTTTATAACACTTTAGAAAGATATACAGTAGGTTGGCCACGTTCACACGGATATTGAAAAAGATGAGCAACTGAGAGGATATTAAGACTCTGGAATCAATAAAGGTATAAGTAGCTGGTTGTTAAAATGTATGTTACCCCTAAAATTATTATAGCTCAAATGTGTCTAATAGGGTATGTTGGTGTCACAAAACATTAGTAGCCTGTTGTGTCTCCATTTATACCTATGAACATAAACACCTGATGATCCCTCTGTTTTAATTTTCTGATCATGTTTCCAATCAATTTAAACAATCATGCCAAGCTTGGAAGCAGGGGTTATAGGCCTCACGTACTCTATGCAAAATGTCTACTTTCAACTAATATTTTTAAATATGTATGTACAGTTAAGGGACAACTACAAAAAGTTGCTTTAGGTGCAGCTCTTTCACAGTTTCTTTAAATCGCACCACTGCATCCCCTCCATCAACTAGAATATCCATTTTGGGTACAATAATCCTTTTAAGGGTGATGATAAGACATAACAGCTGAGTTTCCAAAACATTTTTGGAAAAAAATGCCAACTTTTTTGGCTTAGGATTCCTTTATAGATTAACAAGTTGTGGTCAGCAACAGCAACTGTTTCAGTTTCATCACCAACAGCAAAAATAATAATTTCCCTAAAAATAATGGTAAAGAAATAAATGACATGATACATTGGGTTTTGTTTAGGCCATCTGCTCACTATGTGATTTTCCCTAGTGCTACAAACCATCTGAACATCACTAACTTGTATTTACATCCCGTACGTGCCTAGATAACGAGTGCTCATTTACAATACTTGTCCTTGGCATCGGTCATAGAGATTTTCAGGCATGCTTAAAAATCAGATTTTGTTCAATATAACAGGTAGAAAAATTACTCCAGGTGGGTTTGAATTTTGTGGCCCTGACCATGGTTGGGAGAAAAAAAACAGATGGCCTTTCTTTCCATCTGATGAAAGATCTGACTTAGTCTTGGCCCTAAGGGAAATCTCCACTTTTATGCTCAGCTTTCGAAAACCTTTCCACAATAATTTTACTGCAAGAGGCAAGTTTTTCGCAAGGATCCCATTACCTCATATAATGTATCACAGGATATCCCTCCATTACCTATTTATACATTTTCAGATTTTATATGACTTGCTAAATCTGTTTCTGTAGCTGTCAAGTGTGCACATGCTCAATGAAGTAAACCATGCTACAACACAGAAGGGAAGCATGGTATTTACAAACAGAATAAAAATATGGAGAAGTTTTGATGAGTCTACTGTATCATCCTCCTAGGTAGGTTGTTAGAATTATTTATTTTCTTCCTATGTAAATTTATTTTTTTTTTTTCCAATGTTTGGGTTTTTTTTCCAATGTAACCAGTTTGATTACTTTTGGCTGTTCTGGGTCCTGGTGGTTGCAGACTCAACTGCTTTCACCTGCCTTCTAGTGGGTTCTAGAATGTAGTGAGCTGAAAGGGGCAGACTCTGGACCTGCATATTGATACAGGCTCAGCCAGGGGCGGACTAACCATTTGGAAACACGGGCACTGCCCGAGGGCCCGGGGTCAGTAGGGGGCCCCATGAGATGCCCCTGGTACCTTTTTCATAGGCTTTTTTGAGTTTGGGCAAGGACACAGGGGCCCCATGATCCCCTATTGCCCGGGGGCCCCATGAGTTGTCAGTCCACCCCTGGGCTCAGCCAATACCTAGAGTTAAGAATGACCGGTAGGGGGCTGAGGTGTGTAAAAATAGACTGGGGCCTGGAACAGGAGAGTCCTTGTCCTGGAGGAGAAGGCCAAACCTGGAGGGCTGCTGCCCTTCTGGGTTGTTTAGCTGATGTCTGTAGGAGAGCAATGATGTCCCAGCTCAAGGAGAGCTGGGGGGCCTGTTCTCTCAAAGGAGTTTGAGGTCCCAGCTCAAGGAGAACTGGGAGCCTATCTCTAAAGCTATTACATTCAGTTTGTAGGAAGTCCACTGAGGAACCAGAATGGAGGCTCACAGTACAGGATCTGCCTAGTAGTGGAAGGAGGCATCCATGTACACAGGGACTGCTTCTATAATTGTAATCCCCTGAGCTGTATATCGATTTACTACTGGTCATAAGGGAGTCCACCCTGAAGAGTCTAGTTATAACCAGGGAGTGTCCTTTCTTACACTTTGCATTAACTCTGGAGTATCCCAAGGCTCACCTATCACCGACACAGCTAGTACAGGGGCTTTTGGAGGGGACTAGGAGGGGACTAGGGCCTAGTCTTCTACCCATTGAATTTGGCCCATGGAGAGAGCAGATCATTCTCTAACGATGGACAACAACGTGATGAATGCTGAGAGAGAGGATTGGATTAGTTCTATGAATATAGACGCTACAGCTTCCCTTCTGGAGTGGATGGAAAGGTGTAATATTAACCTTGTACAGGTTAATGGTCAGAAAAAAATATGGGGCCCTCTTGCAGACTGGGTTGGAGAAGCTCCTCAACTTGGGACAGTAATATTTATATATCAACAATGTCCCTCACGAAATCTATAAATATGAATGTATTCCACTTTATCAGACTGTTATATAATCTGTCCTTAATAAGGAAAACACATACAATATTCCAAGCGAAAGCAAACACCTGAAAGATAGAATATGTAATGTAATTTGTGTATTCAGGGTTGGAGGTGCTGGAATGTCTGGGGTGGGCTCCCTGGTTTGTCTGGGTGCTTAGCTGTTCATTAGCATGCTGTTATTTAGATCACCGTTAGCTGTCTGTACTGTTTACCATTTGCACTGTTTAGGATAATGTGATCAAGCTCTTATCTAATCCGTGTGGGATTTTTATCTGAATGTGTAATAATTGTTTTCATTGCTCATGTGGGGACTGCCCCTATTTTTGAAGATTATAAAAACCTGTATTTCTGTTCAATAAAGTAGTGCCAGTTTTTGCACCTAAGCTGATGTCGCCTAGTATTGGCTGTGATGCCCAGCTATAATACCTTGGTCCTGTCTTCCAGTGGTGAGGAAGCAGTTCTCTGACAAAATCATCCAATCAGGGTGACAGGCAGTCCGTCATACACCCCAACCAAGTTTAACCAGCATTAAACTTCAAAAGAAGACACTCTCAGTCTGGTTATTGTGTCAAGAGACTGTGGCACTGTTGTGTGCTTGGCTGCCATGTACCTAATAGGGAATAGAACTTGAAAAAGTTCTCCGAGACCTGAGTGGGGTTTCTGCTACACTACTAAAGGTTCCATTTGTTGGCTAGCCAGAGTAGAATCACAAGTGGGAATTGGATGCTGTTGTTTGTCCTGCTTAAGATATTTTGTCATGTGCATTCAGAGACCCCTTTCTGTACACCTCAGCTGACATTGTGTCAGCTTGAAAAAGTCAGTCCATTCTCCACTGATCTCTCACTAATATAAGTTTTCACCTGATGAACTTACATTCTGGCTGTCTTTGGCTTTTTCTTTTTATATGTCTATATATACACGAGGGAGAATAGTACGTTAAAATCGTAGTGGGCTTTAAGAGATGTAGCAACCACTATATCTGGCACCAACAATCCTTCCACAATCAAAGGATTTTTTTTATTTCCCTGAAACTTTTGCAAGAACTTGGAGACTGTCAAAATTTTGCCAATTCGGCTTCATTGGGTTCATTGGGAAAGGCAAAACTAAGGTGGTCTTTGCAGTTGACTTTAAAACGTTGCTCATATACGGTAAAAAAGGCAATTCAGCAGAGTCATTACCACTCCTGATTACCCCCCAAAAGCCTAATACAGTGACTGTTCACATGCCTCTGCTTCGATGCTTTGCTTTGTGTTTGCTGCAAATTTAACTTGCCTTGTTGAGTTTGACAGGCAGCACTGGCTTTCAAACTCACTTATTGAGGTCAATGGGACCACGTTGCAACTGTGAGCCAAATGCTAAGCTTACGGCTGCAGCATTGTATTTCAATGCAAAGCAATGGCATTCAGGTGGGGCAATATCACCTCCTGAAGGTTTGTAAGTCACTGAACTACTGCTCTTGGGGAAGCCATCACCATCAGTATAAACCTAAACTAAAAGGCTCCGTCTTTGTGCCAAAAAATGGCCCCTCATTAGCTTTTTTATTTTATGTTTATTGTAGGTTTGTTATAAGAAATGAATGAGTGAAAAAAAATAAAACAAATTTTTTATTATTATTGTTATTATTATTATACAATAGTGCACAAATAATAATCAAACGCACACACACAGAAAAAGTAAAAATACAAAGAACACCAGTCCTCAGGAGGGAAATTCCAGAGAAGGGCAACACAACTAATAAGGGAGCTTAAGGACCTAAGTAATGAGGAAAAACTACACACATTAGGCTTATTTTCCCTGGAGAAGAGACCTCCAAGAGGAGATATAATTGCAATATACATATCTAAATGGAGATCCTAGCACAGGGAGGAAACTATTCAGTCTCAGGTCACTCAAGAGAACATGGGGACACTCATTGAAGTTGGAACAGTAATGGTTTAATTGTAAACTGTGTAAGGGGTTCTTTACTGTAGGAGCAGTAAGGATGTGGAACTCCATTCCACAATCGGTGGTGTCAGCGGGAAGTGTTGATAATTTCAAAAACTATTAGATTAGGCATCTAAGCAAACACAATATCCAGGGATATGGGAAGTGGTAGAGACACAAATGCATACACACACTCACATGATACGGATGGTTGATATGGATGGACTGATGACTTTATTCAACCTTATCAACTATGTAACTAGAGAGGATATTTATAAAGCGGTGAATGCAATATTCACCAAAACATTCACTGCAGGTGAATGAATCACTGTAATGTAAAACATACTCCAGCAAGCTACACCTGCAGAGAATGTCACGTTCACTGCTTTATAAATATGCTGTTAAATGAAATAAACTAAACTACACTAAGTACACGCAAACACAAACTAATATACGCTAAATATTACATTTTAAAAGTGTAAATATTTTTTTTTATTTAATTTTATCATTTAATTAATTTAAATACTAAGTAGATGTTTTTCACATAAATGTCACCTCAGCAATGAGTAAAACTGAAAGCTTCCCCTTTTGAAAAACAATTTCAACAAAACCAATTTAGCCAAAATTATTCAACTCATCTCTATTCTTGACCATGAGCTGCATACTTGAGCCACAGTCATAAGATTCACTGTTTGGCTATTTGTGTTAACAAGCAGTTGTTCCTAACACAGTAGCCACCAAGGACAGATTCAACAATGTCTGCCAGAGACTGTAGCCTTTAAATGCCATCCAATTCTTCACATGTCTCCACCGCCTCAATGCAGTCCATCAGATAAAATGAAGCAGACACAGTTTATTGTAAAGACAGCTCCACTGGTTTCTTTGCTTTTCGCTTCTGATTAGACGCACACAACCATACGGCACCCATTGCATGGTCGAGGCAAACATTTGCTCTTTTCTTCCAAGGTTCTTACCATTCAAATTACTCTGAAGATTAATAAACATTTACCTTGCACTCATCAATAGTCTCCATTTTGATGTGTCTGCGAGAAACCTTATCTCAATATGGCATGTTCCAAGCTGTGACAATGTTAAATAATACTCTGAAATGGAGCAGAAAAAAAGATTTTTCTTCCCCAGCTAAAACAGATTTATTGAGAAATCTTAAGCATTTGACCTCCCTGTTTCTTTTTTTTTTTCTTTTACAGATGACACTTATTCAGTGCACTTGCGATAATACAATTCTCTAAAGCATAACCAATCGTGAAATAAAAGGCAGCAATTGTGCTTCCCCTTTCTTCTTCACTTACACCTTGCATCTTTAAGAAAGTGTTTAGTTTATATCCAGACAGGTTAAAAAAATCCAATCCAGATGGTATATGAATAAAAAGTGCCAATTTTTAGCTATGCTGTTCATATGCATGGAATTCAAAGGATGATGCAGTCTTAAGAATAGAACCATGCAGACCATGCAGACCTAAAGAGCCAGAACAATCAATTCATCAACCATTTCCCAAAAGATATGTTTATTTAACAATATATAGAATTTCCCTTGTGCAGACAGCCAAAAGTTTGCTAATGGGTTCCACCATCTGGATGTGATGTCAGCAAGAGCAAGCTAAGAACTGTCATCTAAGTGACACTTTAGAGCAGCCTTTCTAAACCAGGGCTCCTCCTGAAGGTGCTAGGGGATCCCTGTACACTTTCCACTGGTCACCAATGTAAGCAGTCTATTCTACACTAATGTTAGTGGACACCACAATTTTTATTGTCTGTTTTCTTTAATGTTATTATTCATTTGAAGATTATTACTAAAAATAATTTTTGCATCACAAAAGGTTGCTATTAGAAAAGTGTTTTTCTTTGGATGTCAAATACTCCAGGACACTTCTTTTATTTAAATCTTTCCACAACTTACTGAGTCAGTTGAGTTATGAAAACTGCAGGTTTACCCATTTTTAGTAGGTGTCACCCTATACCTGAAAACTATTTCAAATGTTTCTTGGGGGTAAAAGGGTTGAAAAAGGTTACTGTAACAGTCAGGAGTCAGGCTCCTCAACAAGTAGCTAAAGTTGAGAGGCTCCCACCGACCAGCAGAAAAGGTATACAAGCAGGTCACCCCGGCAGATAACAAGAGCTCACATGAGGTGTGGAGTCTAAGCACTAAATGGTATTCATCAGAGCTCCTGATGGTGCAGATGGGTTTTTCTGCATGTTAATATTAGGTCCTGGTCCTCAGGATCCTCCCACCAGGAAGTGAGCAACCCGGGGTCCAGTAGCATATATAGCAGGTAGGGATCAAGCAGAAGCATAGTCTGTAAACAAGCCAAAGGTCAATAACAAGTGGTTTCAGGTTGGGATCAAGCATTAGTGTAGTCAAAGGAACAAGCCAAAGGTCAGGAACTAGTGGTAGCAAAGATACAGACAGCAGCAGGAGTGCCAAGAGCAAAATTTTGACTGGAGAGAGCCCAATAATCTAGCAAACCAGAATTGCAAAAACATGGCTAAAATAGAAAGTTCATGGGAGGAGCAAAGGGTTCAAAGAACAAGGGAGACAATGTTCAAGGCACAGTAATTCAAGGAATTGTCCAGGGAGCTGTCCAGCATCTCAGGCGGCTCAGCAAGAACAGACATTGCCAGACACAGCAGAGGTCAAAGGTATAGACTTGGGTCTTGACAGCTTTTTAATTTATTTCAGGTACTTATATAGCACCGTCAATTTACACATATATTGTACATTCACATCAGTCCCTAACCCTCAAGGGGTGTACAATCTAAGGTCCCTAACTTACATTCACATACTAGGGCCAATTTAGACAAGAACCAATTCAGGGGTGCTGCTTTATATTTATTAACAGTTATGTAGGGAGGTAAAGGAAAAGATGGAGGAGCTGAGACCGCACATACAGTAGTTAGATACTCTCAGAAGGGTTGGGCACATTGACATAGCAGGAGAGAAGGGGTACTGTGGCTGTGCTAGGGAAATTATTCTTCCTGCAGTAGTACATTTCCATAGAAAGTTCAATGGCACATTGAAAGGAGAAATGATGTAAGTAAACATTTACAATGTTACCTACAATGTTTTTAATAATATTAAAATTATCTTTTTAAGCATGCTGCAGAGAGGTCACTGCTTTAGCCCCATGGGGCAGTAACAGTTGATTAGACTATGTCTGTAATGCGTAAGCTTTCTGTATACATTAATAAAAAATGGAGAACGCCAATGATGGTGGTTCAGACATTTTATGCCTATGAGGTGCTGCATTTCTACATTATACTGCACTAGGCTCTCCTGAATAAGAATGCTATTTTGTATTGCCACGTTCCCTGTGATGTTCTAGTTCTATGAAAAACTACAGCTAGAATTTGCTACTGGAGGCAGCCTTTGGTCAATTTTATGTACAAGCTGCTTTTCAAATCTACAGGCCACCAAACAAGAGAAAGAAAAGATGGTTTTATTTTCAGTGACCTGAAAGAGGCTCTTCTCAGAATTCCTTGCATCTCTTATAAGTCTACTGCAGAGTTTAGCTATGGCCAGAGGAATACAGGGAAGAGAAAGAGATTGGAAAAACTTGGTTGCCCTAGGTGCCACAAATACATTATGGAAAACACAGCCATGGATAGAAATGCAATGTCTATAAAGAGGGTGAAGCACTATGACTCTGAGCTCTACAGGTTCGTTAGAAGTCAAACATGCGGGGAAAGAGATACTTTTACTTTGAGATGCAGTTCAGATATACAGCTCATGCAGTATATTTGCTGGCTTTCAACAGTAAGGGGCTTGAACATGACTATGACATGAACATGACTAAAAGCATTACTATCCTTTGTAGCTCAAAGGATAATAGAAGGTATTTCACCATTGCTCACCAACCTTACCACTCCACTTGACTAATACCTTATACCTTGACTAATAGTGATGCAGAGCTTAGTAGTCGTATTTGACTTGCCAATAATACAAGATCAGACCTAACTTTTCACCAGAAAGGACACTCCAAGTCTAGACAAGGTGGTATCAGGTTATCAATGACCTAACTATACTCTACAGCACTACTCTTTTTCCATATGATATCAGAACAGCTTGGGCAACTAGCCCAACACAGAACTATTCCTGCCACCACAGGGGTGGTATGGTGTTCCATGTCCCTGACTTTAATAACTGCTGCACTTTACCCTCCTGAAATCTTGCAATCTATAAAATGTTTGTGTAGATGGACCAGAAAGATCAACTAAAACGGGACTCCTTGAATGACTATTTATTGCTGTACTGTCTGGAACTATAGTGTCTCATACACACAGGTTTTAAAACGGGTCATGGACCTACTCACCCACAAGGATCTACTGAGCCAGGTTATTATACATAGTGTGACTGCTAGGGTCTTGTCTTCTTTGCTACCTTTCTTACTTGTGTTGGAGACCATACTAAACTGAGTAGATTATTGACTGGTCGTGGGTGGGTATTTTTTGGGCAAAGAAAGAAGAAATCCCTTCCAGTGGATTATGCCCAATGATGGATAGTGGCGAAGTGCTCTCTTAAGGGTTGGACCATTACCTTTTCTGTGCAACCTTGTGGATCCTTGCATGAAAAGCAAAGAGTGTCTGATGTCCAGAGAAATATAACTTCTAAAGTATGGTTCATAAGCTTTTATTGAGAAGTAGCCAATGGCTACAACCGCTCTCAAAGCCAATAAAGAGGAAGAAAAGGCTGTCATGCACATTGCTGGATCAAGATGGTGCTCAGGTAAGTATTGAGGGGCTGCTGCACACAGAAGGCTGCTTACCTTCATGCATGCTTGGCATGCATGAAGGTAAAAAATACTTTAAGCCCTTACTACCACTTGAACTCAAAGTAAGCTGATTAATGCACCATTAAACTATGAATGTGGGAGCTGTTTTACCTGTCAAAGGGTTTTCATTTCTGTGCATATAGACCTGAGATTTACACAACCCTGCACAACCCGCCTGGTGGCCTGAATATTCTCTTCTTCAGTCAAGCAAGAGAGCTAGGTCACCTCCCTGTCCCCAGCCTGTGAATGGATAGTGTAGGAACAGCAGACTGATGAATACATTTTCTGCTCTCTCCTACTGTCAGCAAGTCATTTATCATATCAATGCAGCCAACCTTATTGTCTGCTAGTGCTGACCCCCTCCCCTTCCATCCAACAAGCACATTATGAATGGGCCTGTACAGAAGATTAGAGGTGAAATCGATTCAGATTTGGGTATGTACACTAATTCCATTAAAATACATTACTTTAATAAACACATAACTGCTTTATTTCTTTTTACATCTGTCAGTCATCTTTGGCTCAATTTGTTCACTAATGCTGGCCGTTTACATAGTTACATAGTTAGTCTGGCTGAAAAAAGACAAAAGTCCATCCAGTTCAACCATTAAAAAAATAAAAAAAAGTTATAATCCTATACCCACAGTTGATCCAGAGGAAGACAAAAAAAACCCAGCAAAGCATGATCCAATTTGCTCCTGCAGGGAAAAGAATTCCTTCCTGATCCCCCGAGAGGCAATTGGATATTCCCTGGATCAATTTTCCCTATAACTGTTAGTATCCAGTTATATTCTGTGTATCTAAGAAAGAATCCAGGACTTTTTTAATCTTCATTATACATTTGCCCATTTTCTGTTGTTGACTGAAGGAATTATGGGTTCTCTTATTTGTAGTTTGCTTTAAAGTAGAGCTCTGGGTAAATATTCAAGAACACCCTCTAATCCAGCTATATATTCACTAGAATGCATTTGAATAATGTGTTTGAAAAAGCTGCTAGTATGAATGCCTGGAATATTTTTATGTATTATCTTCTGGAAATTCTCAGCAGACATTTAGTGAAAGATTATGCACTGGGCGCCAATCAAGCTTGGAAAAGGTTGGTTATCTATCCTGTTTTCATATACTGTAAGCTAAAGAACAAGGTGTTTAGCAAGCTTGAAATGATAAGAAGACCACAATGAAGATCTCAGAGGTAATTCTTTTACTTACTTTTAAAAAGCAGTGATTTATCTGCACTGTGGCCATGC
The DNA here is from genome assembly GCF_062004578.1 of Staurois parvus. Taxonomy (NCBI): domain Eukaryota; kingdom Metazoa; phylum Chordata; class Amphibia; order Anura; family Ranidae; genus Staurois; species Staurois parvus. The sequence continues at coordinate 12,147,271 of NW_028318294.1, read as the reverse complement.
TGCAATTGATTATCATAGAGATCAAAAGGTACAGAGCCACTCTGATCAGCTCTGTGGTTTTTGCCTATGATCACAGCTATCTAATGACAGCAGGATCAGAGACATTTTGCATGCAAGCGAACAGTAAACACAGGATGTTTTTGGAAGTCTGCTTTGAAAAACAGCACCCTGAGCAGATATTAAAAAAATAAGGTGCACTGGAGGGGAGGGCCTCTCATGTGGTCTTGAACATACAGTATGTTCCATAAACAGGCCAGGAGGCAGCAAGGCACTTGGGCAGCTTATAAATGGAAGAAATATATTGAAGGAAAAACACCTCTAAGGGCAGCAGCCAAAAGTTTTAATTAACAAGAGACACTTCTAAGCATGTGCTGAAATAGAGCTGAAATCAGAGGGATAAAACCACTAGGTGTCTGTCCTCTGCAGGGGCGGACTGACCATTTGGAAACTCGGGGACTGCCTGAGAGCCCGGGGTCAGTAGGGGGCCCCATGAGATGCCCCTGGTACCTTTTTCATAGGCTTTTTTGAGTTTGGGCAAGGACACAGGGGCCCCATGATCCCCTATTGCCCGGGGGCCCCATGAGTTGTCAGTCCACCCCTGGTTCTCTGTCTGCTGCAGCAGCAATGGTGTACCCAGTCCTTTTAGTCAACCAGTAGCTCTGGATCCATGATCCAGTGACATGGTCGCTCTGCAACTTCCGGGTCCTGCGTGCAGCACAAACTAACGAAGGAATGAACTAGGCATGCTCTGAAATGAGTAAGTGCCCCTTCCGATGTGATGTCACATCTGATTTGCGCTACACACTGGTCCTGGAAGTTTTCGAGAGGCCATCTTGCTCATGGATCCAGAGCTGCTGGTAAGACAAAAGGATTGGGGACACCATTGCTGCTACCGCAGATGGAGGACACACATCTAGCGGTTTTATCCTGCAGACAGATTCTATTTCAGCACATACTTGTGAGTGTTTTTAACCTGTTTTTTGTTCAAAAAATTTAGGGCTCATGCACTTAGAGGCGCTTTACCTTCATTATATTTCTTCCTGAGTAGCTGTCTAACTACAATTGCCGATCAGAAAGTAGTAAAGTATATCTAAACACAAACTCTTACATCAAATATGCTGTTGCAAATGTTCCTGTATGGTTGAAAATACCATACTTTTCTTTTATTCATCCTGCTTTTAGTTAAAGTGGTTGTAAACCCTTATATATACCTAGTGCAGTGGTTGGTCTCAGGTAATACACAGAGATGAAACAAATCCTCCTACATAAGTTGTACCTGTTTATCTTCATTCTTCTCTGCCTTACAGCCATTCAAAGAATTTATACAGCTTGAGGGTGGGGAGCTGAAATTACACTCATCGAGGAGAGCTCTGAGAGCTGATTGAAGGGAAGGGACTCAACCCCCTTCACACAGCACACAGGAACAGAGCTGAGGCTGTCAAATCACAGGCTGTATGCTGGGGCTCCCTCCCCTATTACCTTTTTTACTTCTTGGTACTAGGAAAACATGTCAGCAGTGACTCATGCAGATAGCAAGGCAGCAGACAGAAATGACACTTTGTGCTCTGGATTGAGACAAGTACACACTATAGAGTGGAGTTTCTCAGCTAAAGTTCCTTCAGAGGTTGATAGGGGTTCCTTGAGCAATGAGCACTTTGTGTATCTCATATAAATTCCCACAAACACAATTGATCATTTTAGTTATCTGTAAGGGGGTAATTCTTCCTATTGTTCACAAATGTGAAGAGCATTCTTCCCACTGATCATCACACTAATGTATTGTGAGATGTAAATATAGTCATTTTTAGCAGAAGGTTCCCTGAGACCGTAAAGTTATTATAAGAGTTCCTCTGGGTTCAAAATGTTAAGAAAGGCTGATATAGAGGAATATGCTTTGTCCATATTACATGTCTGAGTTTCCCAACCACTTTAAATCATATAGTTAAGGTTTATCCACAGACACTCCCCTAGGGTGATGTCTATTGGTTTCAATTTGTTTCAGATCTGGTTCTCTCCACATTCAAGTCTATGGGAATGCAAAATCAATTTGAAGCAGGTCAAAAGCAGGTCAACTGCACAATGAATTGTGAATGATCTAAGAAGAATCCCAAACTGATGTCAAAGCACTCTGTATTTACCTGTCAAAGCCCATCAACACTAACCCTTGTTCAGTTCAACTCCATGCGCAGTTTACATAAGAATTGCATAAATTCTACAGGACGTTCAGAGAGAGAAAACATGAATAAAGTAAGAATAAAACAATATTTTTGTAGTAAAAAAAGACAATCGTATGTAGAGTGCTCTACAAAACGAATAATTTAGAGAACTTTTAGTATTTTTTTTTATATAAAAGTTTAGTTCTATTTTAACTCCATTTTTACTTGAATGATAAGGACTCCCATTTACAATAAACATAACATTAACAAAGATGCATAAATATGCATTAGAAACATAACATCACAGAACATTCTTCTCACCCTTGTAAGGCCTCCCGATCTCACCCCTAAACAAAGGGTGAATCCAGAGGGCAATATTTAAGGAACTTTTCAAAGTGCATTTCACATGAGCTTTTAAGTTATAATAAATTTATCAAGTGCATAGGGTTACAAACCAACAGGAGGTGAAGATGAAACAGCATATTAATTGTATATTTTGCTTCTTTTCTTATAAAGATAAACTTTGTTCAGACTTAAATCTTGGGCTTGGAGGATAGAAGAAACATCTACCAGCCTTTCTCAACCAGGGTTCCGTGAAACTCTAGGGTTCCTCCAGAGGTTGCTCTGGGTTTCTTGAGCAATTAACAGTTTTGGATTCTCAGATAGGTAACCACTGACAACAATAATCTTTTATGCTATTTGTAAAGGGGGAATTCTTCCAAATGATCACAAGTGAAAGGAGCATTCTTCCTAATAACCATCATGCTAATGTACCCTAAGCTGTAGATATAGTAATTATTAGCAAGGGTTCCCTATGACCAGAAAGTTGTTTCAAGGGTTCCTCCATGTTAAAAAGGTTGATAAATGCTAATTTATACATTGTTTACACTGTTGATTCTACTTTTTCTTTTGTAACAGAAAAAAATCTGCAATTTGTCATACTCCTCTTACCTTGGGAACCCAGCTGACTAGCAGGCCACCACTCTGGAGACTTCTATCATAGTGGTTTAGTAATTTCACTTCCACACGTCCAGTAACACTCACTAGCTAGTGGAGGCATAACAGGAAATCCAAAGTGCATGTAAGAGGGAGTTACTACTCTGGTGAAGTGGACTTTTTTCCCCATATTGGAAATGAGAAGGAAGGTCCAGTGTGTGGAAAAAACAAGATGGTGGAAAATGCATACCTCTACTGAGGAGTACATGTGGTGAGGCCTATGGCTGGGAGGAGATGAGACCATGGTAGGGACATAATGGCACACAGCAGCCACCCTCTCTGTCGCTATTATTGGACAGGATCTGTTATGAACTGTGAATTGTTAGATAGACGTGGCCTTTATCCATTTTTTCTGCCAGCAGATATTTGGGACTGAACTGTTGGAAGGAATAATGCACTGAAGTTACAGTATGTACCTTACTCATATTGCATAGTAAATGAAATAAAGAAAGCCATTTTGCCTTTATGTAACGCTGAGTGTAATCAACCACAGATAGAGTGGGTGCAATTTCTTAAAGGCCCACAATGATTTAAGTGCAAGAATTAGATTATTCACTGGCACTCAGACTCTGTCTATACCTATGGGAAAACATTTGGGGATAGGATTGATGGTGACAAGCTACTGGGGTCATTCAGGATGGTGATTGGGTAGGTTCCTACCCTATATAAACTGGAACACCATTGTCTTGCTAGTCTCAAGTGTCTGATAGTAGTATCTGGACAACCAGAATATACAAGGACTCTGCATTACAGTGTCAATATAAATGAAAAAAAAAATGTGTAGCACTACTTGTAATAATTTTCATATATCAATCAAACAACGGTAAAAAATGTCCAAGTGAATCACAGTCTCTATTCGCGTCTTCGTTAATACTTTTCCCTAATTTATTCAAATGTGTTCACTCCACTCCTCCACCTCCTCTGAACCACCTACACCAGTTGTGCTCTCATCTTGTGTTTATGACCCTCATGTAATGTATGGTCATAAATAGCATGTGTCCCCTTTAACTGGAATCCATTATGCTTCTGCATCTCTTTCTCTTTCACTGCTCTAAAACATGATGTGTGGACCCTTTAAGAAGAATCCTTCAGCTCTCCAGCAAGTGGCATCTTATGCTCCGCTCCATACCAAAATGGCTATACAGAGAAGGCAAAGGTTCCATAGTGCTTTCCCGTATAAAACCCACTCTTAAAAAAGAAACTTACATTTAATAGTGCACTGAAAGCTCACTCACATATAACAGCATTAACATGAATGTGCCGGTATTTCTGCCAGCATTACAAGTACTTCACTTCCTTGACTGGTATACTGCATGATGACATAATCCAAAGCCTTGTCCAAGAGCGTTTCATCACCAGGACACATGATTTCCTGAGGGGGATCTGCATGGAAGTGTGACATGCTCTTATCCAGGCCTATTGCCTGCCAAGGAAATCATCAAGAAGCCATAGTGGAAAAGTATCAGGCAGTGCTTCAATGCACCATCTCGGCAAAGCTATTGAGCAGGAGGCCTCCACTGGGAAGTGGCTTAACTACCTAGATGTTAGGGGGGCCTCCTACACATGCCTTCATGTTAGAACCCACAGGTCTAAAGAAAATACTAGCATGACCTTAAACTACAGTACAAGAGGGCTGGAGGCAAACTGGCTCATTCTGCCAGACACAGCCAAATGGTCTTGCTCTTTATATTTCTTGATAACCTATAATATACAGAATATAGAGGGCCATTTATCAGAGGAACCAATTAACCTACAACCATATCTTTGGAGAGTAGGAGGAAACCCACATGAGCACAAGGAAAACATGCAAACTCCATTCAGGCGGTGTCCTGGTTGGGATTCAGACCAAGGACTAGTATCAGTTGGCTATCAACCACCCTATGTTTTAATTTACAGTTTAGTTTCACACAAGAAAATGGTCAGTTCCTCCTGATTTTTGTGCTGAGAAATAACAAGCAGAAGGATAATACTGTATATACATTTAATGCATGACTTGGTGATGTACTGAAAAATCGCCATTGTTTGAGAACCCCAGATTTATATACGGGGACGTAATTGAGACCTTTAAACTGGCAACGCTATAATGTTTCACAGGCTTTTCCTCTCATTTACACACAAAAGCTAAAGGTCTCTGTAGCGGTGTAAAATGTTAAGCACCTGCTGGGTGAGATGCAAGCAAACAGAGTTGTATGCATCTAAACTTAGAAAGCTATTGACACAACCTTTTAAATCGCCCTACCACTTTCTCTCCTGTAAAGAAAGTTCACAATTTCTTTGCATCATTAAAGAAAAACTACAGAATATATTCAGTAAGTACACATTTTCAGTTATAACCGAGACATTGACCTGAAAGTCATTTTTATGTGACTTTCACATTTTTCCTTGCTGTTTCATATTTTGATGAATGTATTTCCTATGCTGATTTGAACGTGCCTCCTCTAGAGGCTACCTATATCAAATTTGATTGGGTTTGTTCTCTAAAGTGAGCCGGCGATGATAGAATTACAGGAGATCCATTGCCATTATTTTTAAAGGTGCAAGCTCCAAAGCTGTCTTCCAAATCCTGCAACAAGCAAGTAAAGACTTAAAGGATATGTTAGCTCTAACAATAAACTTTTTATTTGCTCACTTTTGGTCTGTTAAAGCCCAACTCTGGGAAATTGGAAAATTCTCTTTTGCAGTGTGGCTGCTCTCCCATTGCAAAGGTTAACTACTTGTTTAGGGGAGTATAGAAGAACTTTTGCCTACCTGATCCTCACATTCTGGTGGAAGACTATCCCTCAGCATCCTCACTTCCAGTGGACTCTGTATTGGTCTTGATGACATCAGGATGTTAAACCTCCTGAACATGGGCGAGGAGACACTGCAGGGACCCGTCTAGCAGTACAGAGGATCAGAGATTCAAATAAGTACTTTCTTTTTTTTCATGCCCTTTAGATCTAAACAAGCAGTTTGCAGTGTGGACGCAGCCCCTCTACATTGTTCTGAGCCCCATCTATATCCCAATAGGGTGTAAAAGTGTTACTGGCAGGCCCATCAGGTAAAAATGAAGGAAAAAGCCTTGGGCCTCTCCTCTTCTCTCTCTCAATACCTCTCCCCTTGGCTAGTTGATAATCTCCCATGGTTTCCAATACCACCACTATGCTGACACCAAGATCTATTTCTTGACTCCTCAACTCACCCCCCCAATCTCTTCACATATCACAAATTTATTGAGTGACATATCAGAATTGATGCCGCACGACTTCCTCAAACTCAATCTTTCTAAACCTGAGCTTGTAATATTTCCTCCTCCCTAATCCCCTCCCCATGACTTTACCGTTGAGATCAAAGGCACAACCATTGGTCCCTCTACACATGAGAAGGTGCTAGGTGTAATCCTAGACTCTAACCTTTCCTTCATCCCCCACATCCAATCATTTGCTAAATATTGCTGCCTTAACCTCCACAACATTTCCAGAATTCACTACTTCCTGACTAATGACACCACAAAACAACTTATCCACTCTTTGGTTACTTCCTGCCTTGATTACTGCAACCCCCTTTTCACTGGCCTGCCTTTACACAGGCTATTCCCCCTTCAGTCTACTATGAATGCTGCTTCTAGACTAATACACCTTACTAACCCTCTCTGCCAATCTCTTCACTGGCTTCCCTTATCCCATAGTATAAAATGCAAAATAATAACCACAACATACAAGGCCATCCACAACATCGCCCCCAGCTATATCACCAACCTCATCTGAAGACATCGCCCAGATCATCTCTCTAGCTCCCTTACTAATCTCCTCCCACACTCATCTCCAGGACCTCTCTAGAGCCTCTCCCATCTCTGGAACTCCCTGCCCCAGCTCCTACCCTGTCCGCCTTTAAGCGATCCTTGAAAACTAATTTATTCAGGGAAGCCTACCCCACCTCCATCTAAGAACTGTACTTAAGTCACCTCTATCAGATCATCCCCTGCAACTATTACCTTTTGTACCACCTCCCCCTCCCTTTAAATTGTAAACTCCATGAGCAGGGCCCTCCTGTTCCTCCTGTAGCAAACTGTATTGTAATTGTACTATCCCCCTTTATATTGTAAAGCGCTGTGTAAACTGTTGGCTCTGTACAAATCCTGTATAATAATAATAATAATAAACCTTAAAAAACCACTAAGGCTAGCCATACACATATCCTGTGGATTTCTCTTATTCGGCCTGTGGGCTGGGCAAGATATATCTGGTAGATTCCTCTAGCCACACTTAATAGCATGGATGGAGGAATCTCCCCTGATGGCCGTTGTATTCTGACAGCCACAGCTGTCAGCATACCTGAACAGTGCCTGCATCTGATTGGATGCAGCTGCTGTTCACCCAACTGCATCTACCCTGTGTGAGAAAAGTCAATTGAAAAACTGACTTTTGTTGTAGTACATGGTGTTGACAAGGCACCCACACTTCCAATTTTAGCCCATCAGTGTGAATCTGCCAAAATTCAAGCCATGTGTGGCAGGCTTAAGGGTTGATCTTGATGGATGTTCTTGTCAAATGCTGCATTTTCTATTCAAACACATGCAGCTCCAGTTAAATGGAAAAGTGGTGTTTGTCATAAAAATAGTGCATTTGACATGCTTTGCTTGAAGTCTATATGGAAGTCTACAGAAAAGCAGACCAAATGCAACCTCTAAACTGCCATGTGAATTAAAGTCAATAGCATTTTGCTGAGCTGTGTTTACCATGCGTTCCAGATGCATATCAAATGCAGGAAAATAATGTCTCCCTTGTGCTCCACTGAATGTATTGCAACGCAGATCACATTGCAATACATTGCAGTACATACAGGTGACCCGGAAGTGAAATTATACACATCTTTTTTCCTAGTAACCGCAAGAAGTGGAGGAAAGTTGGCGTGTGTCCGCTCTCCTCCCCCCTCCACCCGGCAGCAACTGTCATGTCAGTCCTGGACCCACAGATGGACAAGCAGAGCCCAGAATACATGGGGGGTGCTCACGGGGGGGCTGTTACAGGGGTTGTATGGAAGCAATTGAATGGCTGCTCTGCCGCCCGTATGCTTCCATCAGACAGGCAGGAGTATAAGTGTTGCACACAATCCCTTTGGCTGCAGCTGCTGATAGGTCCATATGAAGGGTTAAAGCCCCAAAACAGTTACAGAAATAGCAGTCAGACAGTCATTTTTTTATATTTCAATCTTTTTATTCAAATTCCAGAAAGAAAAATCTCCCGGTGGGAGAAGGACTACAATCTTACAGGCACCTGTTGTTTACAAATATATCAACAAGCATAAACATACAGAATAAAGAAAGATGCTAACTTAATTAACATAGTGCTGTCCGTTTGGTTACAATGAACCAGGGCCATATCAAATTAATTACAATGTTATCAAAAACATTATTTCTGTAGCAGTCAGGTGTAATTTGCTCTGTATTTTCCAGCTTAAGCTATAAAATAAATAGTCTTGTTTATAAGCTGTCGTTGCTGTATATAATATGCAAAAAGAAAAAGAGCAGAAGGGGAAAGAGGAGAAATGAAGAGAAGCAAAGTATAGTAAAGAAAACAGAGTTAAGCTGGCCATAGATGGGTAGAATTGCAAATTCTTAGGAAAAGAATGTTCTAAGAAAGTTAGTTTGCTTGCTTTTCTAATCATTAGTGGAGTCAAATCGGCATTCTATTTCGACCGCAGTGATGAGTAAATTCCAAAGAGCAAGATGGTAATATTTTCTTGAAGGAACAAATTGCTAACAGTGTATGTGGTTTGCATTCAGTAATGTCCATTCATTCCAAAATCAAATGATAAAAGCAAACAAAATCTTTCAAATGACATTCAAATGTTCTGGGAATTTTTATACGAATTTTACTAAAACTTATTGTTTGAAATTCTATCCATCTATGGCCAGATACATTACACCAGAATCAATAGAAAAGTTGTTCCTGAAGTTTCACTAGTCCCTCAACATGTATCGAATCCAACGGTCCCTCACCTTGTTCAACTTGGTTTGATTATTTTGAAGAGTACAAGAGAGTTTATCATTGATCATAATCCAATTCAGTATTTATTTAACATATTTGAATGCCATCATTGACTGGTTCCAACATCTTGCAGTTGCAATTCTTGCTGCTAAGATTATGCAAGAAATTATTATTATTATTATTATTATTATACAGTATTTATAAAGTGCCAATAGTTCGCTCAGCGCTGTACATTACAAAGGGGGACAGAACATGTGACTGAACAATACCAATACAATGCAAAACATGAGGGGATAGAGGGCCCTGCTCTTTCGAGCTTACAATCTAGGATGGAGGGGATAGTGGTGCAGGAGGAGATAGCTGTGGGGGATGGAGTGGTAGGAAGAATGGAGGAGGTCGGCAGGTTAGCAGGGAGTGGGGTAGGCTTCCCTGAAGAGATGGGTTTTCAGGGTGCGCCTAAAGGAGAGGAGAGTAGGTGATAATCTGATGGGTTGGGGCAGGGAGTTCCAGAGGATGGGTGACATCCTGGAGAAGTCCTGGAGGTGGGCATGGGAGGAGGAGACCAGGGAACTAGAGAGAAGGAGGTCTTGTGAGGAGCGGAGTGTGCGTGTTGGGCGGTACTTGGATATTAGGTCAGACATGTAGTACGGGGCAGTATGGTGGACAGCTTTGTACGTCAGTGTTAGGATTTTGAATTTGATCCGTTGCGCAATCGGAAGCCAGTGGAGGGATTGGCAGAGGGGGGTGGCGGAGATGGAGCGGTTGGAAAGGTGAATGAGTCTGGCAGCCGTATTCAGGATCGACTGAAGCGGGGATAGCCAGCGGTGAGGCAGGCCAGTGAGGAGGGAGTTGCAGTAGTCGAGTCGTGATATGATGAGGGAGTGGATGAGCTGTTTAGTGGTTTCTGGGGTTAGGAACGAGCAGATTTTGGCGATGTTGCGGAGGTGGAGTCTGCATGAGTTTGTTAAAGATTGGACTTGGGGCTGGAAGGATAGGTTGGAGTCCAGAATGACACCCAGTACTCTGGCCTGCGGGGCGGGTTTGATGGTGGCGTTGTTGGATGTGACGGAGAAGTCAATGGGGGGTGGTGTCCAGGCTGGGGGGAAGACAAGAAACTCGGTTTTGGAGAGGTTCAGTTTAAGGAAGTGGAGCGACATCCAGTCTGATATGTCGCTCAGTAGGTGTGTGATTCAGACAGAGACCAGAAATCAGTCTTTTAGTCTTTTTTGCGGATTTCGTTATCAATTTTCTGGAAAATTCAAAGGAGCAGGATGAAACTTTTTCTCAAACAGAGTTCTAACTGTGCATCTGTTTTTTGGGGGGCTTTTTTGGCAAAGTCCATTCATACCAAAATCAAATGATAAATGCAAACAAAATCTTTTGAATGGCATTCAAATGTTTTGAGAATTTTTGTATGAATTTTCTTAAGACTTTCCCTAATATTTTTCATTTGAAATGTTATTAATCTAAGACCAGCTTTACTAGAATCTGTAAAAGAGGTGTTCCTGAAGCCTTTCTAGTCCACCAACATGTCTCAAATCCAAAGATCCCACATCTTGTTGAGCTTGGTTTGATTATTTTGAAGGGTACATGAGAATTTATCATTGATCATAATCCAATTCAGTTTTTATTTAACATAAATGAATGCCACCATTAACTGGTTCCAACATCTTGCAGTTGCAATTCTTGCTGCTAAAATTATGTAAGAAAGTAGTCTTTTAGGGATTTTGTTATCTAGTTTCTGGGAAAGAGCAATTGCAGGTGATCTGGGGGCATTTACCCCCGTTACCAACCAAATTAAACTGAAAGCTCAGATCCAGAGTTACCTTGGGACACTGCCTTGAGACTTAGGCCTAAGGTTACCGTGGGTCACAGTTCCTATGTGACCGTAACATTTGAAACAATCAGAAGATGATTGTAAATGCTTTTTGGCCACCCTAGTAGGTACCAAGTACCATCTTAACCTGTTGATGCTGGCGGTATGCACATATGTGGCCTCTTGGCATGTGGGTCTTAATGCCGAGAGGCCACAAAGATGCGTACCAGACAGGGGACTGACAGCTAATGGGGCCCCCGAGCAATAGGGGATCATGGGGTCCCTGTGTCCTTGCCCAAACTCAAAAAAGCCTATGAAAAAGGTACCAGGGGCATCTCATGGGGCCCCCTACTGACCCCGGGCCCTTGGGCAGTGCCCGTGTTTCCAAATGGTCAGTCCGCCCCTGGCTGAGCCTGTATCAATATGCAGGTCCAGAGTCTGCCCCTTTCAGCTCACTACATTCTAGAACCCACTAGAAGGCAGGTGAAAGCAGTTGAGTCTGCAACCACCAGGACCCAGAACAGCCAAAAGTAATCAAACTGGTTACATTGGGAAAAAAAACTAAATTTACATAGGAAGAGTTTCCAAATGGTCAGTCCACCCCTGGTACCAGAATGTAAGCAGAACTGTGCTGAGAGCACATGCCCTGTGAGCTCCCAGCACAGTTACTTGCGGCTAATGGAAAACGCCTAACCTCTACTTGCGATGCGGAGCTTCTGATCATGTGGCAGCCAATCGCTGTGACAGCCAATCATGACAATCACATGATCAGAAACCACACCCAACTTCCCGGCATCAGAAACCTCTTAAAGCGCCAGGAGGCTCCAGCATTAGGAGGTTAACAATGTTTTATAGTTACCTCCACTGTCCTTATATAGCAGTTACTCAGTACATCAAAACATGTGCAGCCCAGTAGGCACCAGAGTTTGACCATTGCTGCCCTTTGCATTCTAAGGCCTCCTTTCCACTTGCCTACTATAGAACAATCTGTGTTGGATTACTCTTCATAGGGCATTTGACAGGTGGTGAGGAAGCGTTATACAGTATCCTGCATGTGGTTGCAAGGTGCCTCCATTCATTTGAATGAAAAAATCTTTATACCTGGACTTCAAATTTAAGGTAAGGCTTCCTAAGTAGTACGCTGGCCGTACAACAGTCAAAGTAACACATTCCCTCGTCACACATATAAATGCTGCATACATGTCTGGTACAGCTTTAAATAAAACAGTTCAAGTTTCCTGCTCAACTCGTCTCCATTGCTAATCTGACATTTAGCACTAGACATTATAAAACACTTTCTGATTTTTTAAATGAGTAGGTTGTCAGCTACTGGGATTACCATCTGTTCTGGCGACCTTATAGAATCAGCCCCTAAATCAACCACCGTGAACGCATTTCACTGCTGTGTCGATGACAGTTCCGTTAATCCACAATCTAATGATATTTGAGTTCTTCTGGTGAAACGTGGTATAAATGTCATCTATCACATATCATACAAATGTAGGAATCCTCCTGGGGGAACATATGCTATTTGCCATAATATTCCAGATAATATACACAAAAGGAGCCGTCTCAATTTTCAGTCATTTCATTAAAGACCATGTTCTTGAGTTGCAGTCAAAACAATGACTCTCTTGAAGGACATTAAACAGATACTATAGACTTTTTAAAGCAAACCTCCAGGCAGATATAGTTGACCTGCATGTGATTCGGTTATGTATTCAGTTAAAAAAATGTATGTACAAAGAATGTGATTATTAAGTAGCACTTCAGTCTGATTTTTTATCCTCCTGTAAACCTTGACACAACATATTGAGAAAGGGAAGAGAAGAACTGGAAGCCAATCAGGCTCTAGAACATTGCATAAATGGAGACTTCACCTCCAGAATATTTCCAAAATAAGCAACTTCTTATAGCCAATGAAACCACCAAGTTACTTATTCGCTCCCTTGCTATCCCTCTCCTTGCGACTCCTTTCTCATAGGCCTACCTCTACATAGGCTATCTTTTGAGTGGGTTCTTAAGAAGATATTGTCATGTTGTGAGTGTTGTTTGTACTTTTACTTTTTATTGTGCCCTGTTGGTATTCTCTGTATTACTGTATATGGCAGGGATATTAAAAAAGGTCTGTTCATTAAAATTTTCATCCAGCAGAGGTCCAAGTTATGTAACTTCAATGGCCTCTGTAATCCCATCACATCACAGTCCCCCTCCTTATATCACAGACCTACCCCTTCACATCAGTGTCCTCTGTCACTCCTTCACATCACAGCCCCTTCCTTGCACCCCAGACCCCTTCACAGACCCCCCTTACTTGGATCTTAGTCCCCCTCACAGCCCCCCTTCCTTGCGCTCCAGTCACCTTTACAGCCCCCTTAATTGCACCCCAGTACCCTTCACAACCCCCCTTCTTTGCACCCCAGTCCCCTTCACAGCCCCCCTTCCTTGCACTCCAGTCACCTTTACAGCCCCCTTACTTGCACCCCAGTACCCTTCACAACCCCCCTTCTTTGCACCCCAGTCCCCTTCACAGCCCCCCTTACTTGTACCCCAGTTCCCTTCACAGCCCCCTTATTTTCACCCCAGTCCTCTTTACAGTCCCCTTTACTTGCCCCCCAGTCTCCTTCACAGTTTGACCCCACCCCTTAATAGCACCCCAGCCCCCTTTATGTGAATATCCCTTCCCTTACATCACATTTTCCCCTGTCAATCATAATACCTTGTTGCTCCAATCTTACCTTGCAAAGCACTCCTGCCCCCGCCAGCGGCTCAACACTCATCTTTTCCAGCAGATAGAATGAAGAACATGCAACATGTCCGGTCGGGGGGTGGGAGCTGTCCAACTTCTCATGTTAACAGACAGGTGCTTGGTTGCTAGGACCGCCTGCTAGGACCGCCCCCACATTATAGCACCAAAAGGCTGGATTGGTAACATGAAAAGTCGGGCAGCTTCCGCCCTCTGCCCAGACATGCCGCACCTTCTGCCTTCTATTTGATGGAAAGGATGAATGCTTTGCTGATGGTGGGGGAAGGAGGATACCACTGGGAGAATACACCCAGGCTTCTAAATGGCAGAGCCGTGGTCTGGATAGGACTGTCATTTGGTCCATGTACAGACCACGGTCTGGAATTTAGTGATGGCTGGTGTATGGCAGGGTAGGTTAATTGCGCTATTTAGTTATGTTGCCATGCAGTTAGTAAGTCCTGATAAGCAAAGGCTAACTCTGCTCACCAGGTTTTTCTTGGCTTTTTGAGAAGTACTGCCCTCTGCTGGGGCAAAAAATTAAAAAGAGAACTGCCTCTACTGTTGTTGATTGTTCCATATATGGGAAGAGAATAAGAACTAAGCTCAAATGTAATTGCTATGTCTTTTGAAACTACCCCTTGCGAGAACCCAGTTTGGGTTCCACAGATATGGACTTATGCCACTGCTTAATGGGCTAATGGACTCTAAAAGGCATTTTTCACCTATTTAAGGTATGACTACCTAATGGGGCAGGGGCACAAAGAAAACGCCTAAAGAGCACCCAAAGAATCATTTTGTAGTAGTTAAGATTAATATGAAGAATTGCCTGTACGTTTGTTATAACTTAACAACTTTAGTAAAGAACTTTGGTTTTACATAACTTTGCTTGGCCAGAATTCACTTGAGTACACTGGAAAGGGGTGCATGCATGTTTGGCATATCACAGAACAGGGTTCACACCCAGGGACAAGATGTGATATAGAAGATGCAGTACATAAGTCTAATGTGCAGTAGGTATATAATAAAAGAGTGAGCGCTAATCCAAAAAAGCAGCTAAGCACTCTAAGCAACCAATAAATAGTTAAACAGAGTAATATCAACAAAAGTGCAGCGCTAAATAATAAAGTCTGAAAAATGTCCACTAAAGTCTAATTCATAAAAATGTGCCAGCTGACAAGTAGAAATCAATGGTGGTGATCCGTGAAGAAAAGTAGAAATGCGCACTCACCAGAAGACAGATATAAGTAAGCGGTATGCATCAAAGCCCATGGATCCTCAATCAAGGAGAAAACTGGTCTGGTCAAAATGGGTTGGTCTTCCCTCAAGGATGCAGAGCTTATCCAAACAGATCCAGGCAGCCAGAGGTCTCCTACAGCTGGATGGACGGAAGGGGTCACCTACTTAAAGGGGGTCTTCCTCCTCTTGGTAAAGGCCTGAATTCTCAGTAAAGGACTCTGCAAAAAGGTACTCCTCTCAGGGAGTCAGGGAAGGACGGCCATAGTGTAGTATTCATAGAATCAATTGCTTTATACAGGACAATAATATTAACTGAGAAAGACATGTATCATCCAGGGGTAAAGGTTGAACTAACCCTAGAAGAAAAAATGATGGCCGCCTCCACGTGGCTCCGGCGGTGTAGCATCTCAACGTCCAGGCTCCTCCTTGCGCGTTACAGAGGTATGGAACCAGTGCAGTAGAGCTATAAAGAAATGACTATATTGCCATTGCCAATGACTACAATACTAGTGTCTATGTGCATATGCAATTAGCCAGTCAGGAAGCGGTGGTGATTTGGCATATGTGATGAAAGGCTATGGTAGTGAAGGAGCTTATGTAGTTAGGCTCCTTCCCCAGCAACTGGAACCCCAGTATTAGGTCCGACTCATGGCACAGGGCATCCTAGGTAATATAAATAACACACAAATTTTAAATAAAATAAAAATTAAGTTTAGATCAAAAAAAGTTGCAGGTCATTGAAGGTACCATATAACAGTACTAAAAAACCTTCTGTCTGTGGCACCAACGGCAAAATACTGTCTTGGAGATGATCTCAGTTGACCTCAGACATGTAATAGTCTACAACTACCGGCCACTATGCCTTGACCAAACCAACTATAGGACACAACACTGTAGATGGGTTCCCAACTATTTTCCAAAACAACACTAGATTAAACCACCTTCAAGGATCCCAAACCACCAATATCTGCTATGACCTAAATCCACACCATCCAAAGTTGAAAGGTAAATAGGGAGTGAGAGAAGGATGCTCACTTGACAATTGTAGATGTCTGACTAAGCTTACCTTCTTCCTCTCCACTGCCTATCCTTTAGAGCTCCCCATCAGGCAGCTTCTTCTGACCAATCAATTAAGTGGCCACTACTATACCCCTTAAATAATTAACTCAATGTTGGCTGATTCCCTTTCCATCCACTCATGTAGGCCCTGTACTTATTTTCCTTCTTTCATAGCTATGGGCCTATCTTTACTAAGGCATGTAAGATTACATAGCCGTTTTAATTTGGTTCTTTTATATCCACCTGGAGTTCAGATTTAAACAAACCAAAATCTAGAGCATAGCAATTGAATTTGTTATACATTCCAAACACTCTCAGTGTGTAGAGTTACACCTGCTCACCTGTTCATTTGCTAAGACGATCAATTAAAAGACTTCATTTGCGCTGGCAGCTCAATATTTTTACCATTACAATCCACCCAATCCAATCTATCTTTAATCACAGGAATTTAATAGCTATGCAGTATCGCTCCTTCTTAACAAGCTAAGTTTATAAAGAAGAGCCATATTCTGTGAAATAATCACTGAGGCATTCATAATTCTGCAGCAGTCATGGATATTTTCTAAACTTCTTTTATTTACATCTAAACAAGCTTTAGCTCAAAGCTGGATTCAAAACACAATCCGTACATTTTTATTCCACCCCCAACTGCCAAGAAGGTTTGAAGATTGAGAGATTTCAAGGGAACAGTCAACCCAGAACTGTTATTTCAGATTTTATTAGATGATGGAGAGTTAAATCATTCAGCGGTTTCTTTTGTCTATCAGAAACTTTGCTAGGGAATATATGTTCTTTAGTATTCACACCTGCAGTTGAGAAAGGCATTGACGGGGAGTGAATCCTTTTATGTTATGTTATGATGAGTGCAACTAGAAGAATGGAAATACCCTTGATGTAAAGAGACTAGTGCAATTCCACGGCTGGCAGGGGCAGTTCTGGCAGCTAGAGAGCAGAGATGTTGCGGGTGAAATCCCTTGTGAGTAGGGATGAGGTTGTGTTTGCTCCAAACAGGTTTATGTCCAAACCTGGAAGTCAACTGACATTCCTGGGCCAATATGCTGCAGGAAGGGGATTTCCCCAGGTGATGTACACAAAGGAGTGGGGATCCTCATGACATCATTCACCAAATATGTCCGCGTGGTCATATTATATCAACTGCATGACCTAACGCAGCTCCCAGCACAGAGGTTGGGGTCTCACAGAACGCCTTGGGCCCTGTAGTAGCAATCGGGACCTGGAACTCCCGATTCCAGGTCACCTGATTACTGTGATAGCCTCTGATTAGCTGTGCTGGTGGTCAGTGGAACATTGCCCCTCTGTGCTGGTGGCAGGGGCAGACTGACATCTCATGGGGCCCCTGTGTCCTTGCCCAAACTCAAAAAAGCCTATGATAAAGGTACCAGGGGCATCTCATGGGGCCCCCTACTGACCCCGGGCCCTCGGGCAGTGCCCAAGTTTCGAATTGGTCAGTCCACCCCTGGCTGGTAGTCATTGGAACATTGCCCGTCTGTACTTGTGGTCAGTGGAACATTGCCCCTCTGTTCTGGTGGTCAGCAAATTCAAGAGGAACTCCAGCTGTGAATCACTGCCGTAGATTGTTGATTCAGGGAATATCCAATTCTTTGTTAACTAACAGTTTTTCTTTTAAAACAAAAGATGTTAATGTACAAATTGTTTTTTCAAAACTAAAACCTCAGTATTCAGGTTTAATTGCAGTGTTGGCACTTTGTGATAAATAAGTGGATTTTGGGTCACAGTTTGGTCACTCGGGCTCTAAAAGGTTCATCATCACTGCTCTAAATGGAGGACAGAGATACATTGTATGTTTCTCTTGCCTTTCGAGAAAAAAAAACTGTGTTAAAAAAATAATAATGAAGGTTGGGCTAGGTCAGTGTCAGGGTTAGTGTTTGGGTCAAGGTCAGGGTCAAAGGCAAGGGTCAGTATTTTTTTGGGCAGGTTTAAAAAAAATAAATAAATTAGTATCAGCGTCGGTTAGCGTCAGTGTGTTTTAGGTAGGATTAAAAAAAAGCAAATTGCACACTATTGTTTCTGGGCTGTACTAAGGGTACAAACAACAACTAACATACACATATGTGGTATCACTGCAATCATCAGGAGCAGAAAGCATTTGTTGGAGGTTGTTCTTTGGTGGCAGATTATGGAAGTAGCAAGAAATATACAACTAAATAAAAAATAAAGAAAAAGATTTTTTTTACTATTTTGGGACAGTTTTCCTTTGATAAGGAGATATCCATTACCACCAAAATGAAAGCCCAATTTGGCCCGGAAAAAAACAAGGTATAATTCCCCTGGATGCACAAAGTAGTTGTGATGATATGTACGGTTTTACTAACACATGTCAAAGTTGCAAAATTGTGCTAAGGCATTGACATTTGTTTTACCCTTAGGCACAATGGGGTATTGTAACGAGCATCCCCACCCCTTTGTGTCCATTCATTTACCCTCACATTTACATTTAAATCTATTTTTATTGACGCATATGCTATATGTATAATATTTCTCCTCCATTCTCCCCTTGTTGGTTGAAAGGAATTTATGACACAAGTCACTTGCTATGGGGGTACTCGCTCCTGAGCCCCACTCTATGTGTCTATAAAACCCACAGAGCTTGGCTCGCCCCGGAAGAGAGTGGAGAGAGTCTTTGCTCCTGTGCACATTGCTGGATCGAGATCAGGCTCAGACAAAACAATTTCCATATGCACAATTCAACTGTGTATTCATTTTATTTATTACAGGTACTTATATAGCACCCTCAATTTACACAGTGCTTTACACACACACACACACACACACACACACACAGATATATTTATATATATATATATATATATATATACATATATATATACACATACACATACATATATACATACATACTATATTGCCAAACGTATTGGGACGCCTGCCTTTACACGCATGTGAACTCTAATGGCCCCCCAGTCTTACTCCATAGCGTTCAATATTGAGTTGACCCCGCCCTTTGCAGCTATAACAGCTTCAACTCTTCTGGGAAGGCCGTCCACAAGGTTTAGGAGGGTGTCTATGGGAAGGTTGGACCATTCTTCCAGAAGAACATTTGTGAGGTCAGGCACTGATGTCGGGGGAGGAGGCCTGGCTCACAGTCTCCACTCTAATTCATCCCAAAGGTGTTCTATCGGGTTGAGGTCAGGACTCTGTGCAGGACAGTCAAGTTTCTCAATCCCAAACTCACTTATCCATGTCTTTATGGACCTTGCTTTGTGCACTGGTGCACAGTCATGTTGGAACAGGAAGGAGCCATCCACAAATTGTTCCCAGAAAGTTGGGAGCATGAAATTGTCAAAAGTGTCTTGGTATGTTGATGCCTTACGAGTTCCCTTCACTGGAACTAGGAGGCTAAGCCCAACCCCTAAAAAAAACAACCCCACACCATAATCCCCCCTCCACCAAACATTACACTTGGCACAATGCAGTCAGGCAAGTACCATTCTCCTGGCAACTGCCAAATCCAGACACATCCATTGGATTGCCAGACAGAGAAGCGTGATTTGTCACTCCAGAGAAAACGTCTCCACTGTTCTAGAGTCCATTGGTGGCGTACTTTACACCACTGCATCCGACGCTTTGCATTGCACTTGGAGATGTAAGACTTGATTGCAGCTGCTCAGCCATGGAAACCCATTCCATGAAGCTCTCTACACACTGTTGTTGTGCTAATCTGAATGTCACATGAAGTTTGGACATCTTTAGCTGTTGACTCTGCAGACAGTTGGCAACTAATGCGCTCTGTGTGCTCCAGCATGCGCTGACCCCGCTGTGTCATTTTACCACTTGGTGGCTGAGTTGCTGTTGTTCCCAGTTGCTTCCACTTTGTTATAATATCACTAACTGTTGATCGTGGAATATTTAGTAACAAGGAAATGTCACAAATAGACTTATTGCACAGGTGGCCACCTATCACGGGACCACGCTTGAATTCACTGAGCTCCTGAGAGTGACTAATTTTTTCACAAATGTTTTTAGAAGCAGTCTGCATGCCTACATGCTTGATTTCATACATCTATGGCCATGGAGGTGATTGGAACACCTGAATCCAATGATTTTGAGGGGTGTCCCAATAGATTTGGCAATATAGTATATATACTGTATTACATTCAAATCAGTCCCTAACCCTCAAGGAGCATTCAATCTAAGGTCCCTAACTCACATTCATGCATACACATACTAGGGCCAATTTAGACAGGAGCCAATTAACCTACCAGCATATCTTTGGAATGTGGAAGTAAACCGGAGTACGCGGAGGAAACCCATGCAGCTTTTTGGCTGTAGTTTAGCTTTAAATAAAATACAATTATGCACGGTGCTGTCTTTTGATCAGTAAGTACTATCCTGTTTGTATCCTTATATATATATTTAAGTTGATAGTTCTTTTTTGTGTTTGCAGCCAGAAGCGCAAACTGCAGTAAATCTGTTCATCTGTCAATCAGTTGGGTCAGACGAATACAGTTATCTGACACAATTTTGAGTGGTGATAATAGAAATAGCAACCTAGTGTCCATTGTCCTTGTGATGGAGAATTAGAAAAAAATATGCATTACAAAGGGAGAAACAGCCATCTGGAGCCCCCTTGATGCTCATGTTATATGGGTAGCAGTGGAAGGATAGAGTAGTCAACAGAACAGAATTAGAGGTGAATTCCTCCAATGGGGACACTTGTTCCAGTGACAACTGTCTAAAAGGAAATTTTCCCAATTTAGGAGACATCTCCTCTCACTTCTTGTTGTGTCTATAGAACAGGAAGTGATAGGAAATTGCCCAAATGCTCTTAACCATTAAATCCTTCAAAAATGGAAGAATTGTATGAATTTCTGTACAATGTGCTCCTTAATACCCACCCCAGAGTTTATTATCTTCCAAACACACTTTTTGTCACTATCAAAGAGCCAGCCTAGGATCAGAACAAATTCCACATACACTATACCTTCTTTGTGGATCAGTCCCTTCAAAGGAAGATGCACTCCACTGCAAATCCATCAGAACCAAACCTTACTTCTATCAATCTAGTGCAGGGTTTCTCAACCAGGGTTCAGTGAAACCCTGAGGTTCCTCCTGAGGTTGTTAGGGGTTACTTGAGCAATGAGCAATTTCTGACTCTCCGATAAGTTCCCACTGAACAATTGATCTTTTTACAGTTGTGACCAAAATTATTCAACCCCCACTGAAATTGAGTGTTTTGGCCAGTTTGACATTGCTTTTGATCATTCAGTCATCTTGCTTACATTTACATTAAAGAGGCACTTGTAGGTCAGACAAATATAACATAACAGTTATAATGAAATAACCACAAATGTCTTTTCTGTGCTCACAGCATTATCAGTTTTATTCAACCCCCAAGTGACATTCAATCTTAGTACTTAGTACAGCATCCTTTTACAGTTATAACAGCTTTTAAACGTGAAGCATAGCTTGACACAAGTGTCTTGCAGCGATCTACGGGTATCTTCGCCCATTCTTCATGGGCAAAGGCCTCCAGTTCAGTCACATTCTTAGGCTTGCGCACTGCAACTGCTTTCTTTAAGTCCCACCAGAGGTTCTCAATCGGATTTAAGTCTGGTGACTGCGATGGCCACTCCAAAATGTTCCAGCCTTTCCTCTGCAACCATGCTCTAGTGGACTTGGAGGTATGCTTGGGATCATTGTCCTGTTGAAAGGTCCAACGTCTCCCAAGCCTCAGGTGTGTGACGGACTGCATCACGTTTCCATCCAATATCTCCTGGTACTGAAGAGAATTCATGGTACCTTGCACACGCTGAAGCTTCCCTGTACCTGCAGAAGCAAAACAGCCCCAAAGCATGATTGACCCTCCACCATGCTTCACAGTAGGCAAGGTGTTCTTTTCATCATAGGCCTTGTTCTTCCTCCTCCAAACATAGCGTTGATCCATGGGCCCAAACAGTTCTAATTTTGTTTCATCAGTCCACAGAACACTATCCCACAACTTTTGTGGTTTGTCCACATGGCTTTTGGCATACTGCAGTCGACTCTTCTTATTCTTTGGAGACAGCAAGGGGGTACGCCTGGGAGTTCTGGCACGGAGGCCTTCATTACGCAGTGTGCGTCTTATTGTCTGGGCTGAAACTTCTGTACCCACATCTGACAAATCTTTTCTCAGTTCCTCAGCAGTCACACGGGGACTTCTCTCCACTCTACGCTTCAGGTAGCGCACAGCAGTCGAAGTCAGCATCTTCTTTCTGCCACGACCAGGTAGCGTTTCAACAGTGCCCTTTGCCTTGAATTTGCGAATGATGCTTCCTAAGGTGTCTCTTGGTATGTTTAACATCTTTGCAATCTTCTTATAGCCATTGCCCTTCCTGTGAAGAGAAATCACCTCTTCTCTTGTCTTCCTGGACCATTCTCTTGCCTTCACCATGTTTGTAACCACACCAGTAAATGTCTAGAAGGAGCTGAGTATCACAGTCATTTTAAAGCTGCCTAATTGGTGCTTATTATGCTTGATTGCTGCTCGGTGACATCCACAGGTGTTTTCAATACCTGATGGAAAGCACCTGTATGAACCTCTGTTCTTCAGAGTGGTAGTCTTTAAGGGGTTGAATAATTGTGGCAATGAAGAAACCACATAAGAACCATTTACTACTGTATTACATAAACAATTGATGTCATTTTAGTTGCATTTGGGTAGTTACAACGTCCTTGTAGGATTTGATTCTGAATACAATTCCAAATGTACACTATAGTCCCTAAACCCCTTTACAGCATTGGGGGTTGAATAATTTTGGTCACAACTGTAGCTATCTGTAGGTGGCAATTCTTCCCAATGGCCACAAGTGTAAGGAGCAATCTTTCCACTGGCTATCATTATATATCATGAGTTGTAGATATGGAATTTTTTAGCAGGTATTCCCTGAGACCCGAATGTCATTTCAAGGGTTCCTCTAAGTTGAAAAGATTGAGAAAGACCTGTCTAGTGCTATCAAACACACGTCAGATTTCCCAAATGGGACACAGATGGCAACAAAAACCCCTATTGGATATAATCATTCCCTTCTTCAAAATGAAAAACAGAAGTTGGCTTCAGTTATACTTAACGTATGTGATATGTAAAATTCAATTAGTGAAAACTAATCAGATTTCAGTTTATGCACTTCCATCCTATGGTCTGTTAATTGTTCTTACAGGTTGCATACTATCACCAATTTTGCTTTCCCGAACATCTAAAAGTATTTGTTTTCTGGTAATAATGGGTAGAACACTTCTTCAGAGACTTCTAAATTCATAAACATTCTTCAAAGCTTATCAGTGAGATCCCTTTGCTCATTGTTAGTCTTATGTAAAGATGCAGAAGCATACAATCGTTAAGTGTCTTATTGTTATTTTATCACAAGGGCTACATAAAACAGAAAATTGAAAGCTGCCATCAGGGATAGAATGAAGATAAATATCTCCTAAAAATTAACTGTCTGCTTGTTGCGGTATATCATTGGCCTGATCCTTTTCCACTAATAGAGGAGAAAAGTCCATTAAAGTGAAGATGAATTGAGCATGTACAGGCCCCAAGAGAGCTGTTATTTGCCACTATGGGATGTGTGTGCTGGGTAATCTGTACTGTGTGGGGGTGGTAGTGATGTCCACTCTGTCTGTACATGTAAATTAGTTAAAGCTTTATTGAACTATAAGTTTAAATTAGCTAAATCCTTTTCACCTGTCTCACAACAAATTGTGTGCCGAATCCTACAGTTCCTTTTTTTAAAAATCAGCTCCAACCAAATAGGACCCTTGATTTCTGTGTGAAAGCAGTAACCTTGTAGCAGAACATCCCCCTGCTGAGTCAGAGCTAGAGTACCCCAATCACCCATAAAAAAAAATCGGGAAGAAGAAGAATAATAAGAAGAAGGAAAAGGAAAAGGAGAAGGAGAAGGAGAAGGAAAAGAAGAAGGAAAAGGAGAAGGAGAAGGAAAAGAAGAAGGAAAAGGAGAAGGAGAAGGAAAAGAAGAAGGAAAAGGAGAAGGAGAAGGAAAAGGAGAAGGAAAAGGAGAAGGAGAAGGAGAAGGAAAAGGAAAAGGAAAAGGAAAAGGAGAAGGAGAAGGAAAAGGAGAAGGAAAAGGAGAAGGAGAAGGAGAAGGAAAAGAAGAAGGAAAAGGAGAAGGAGAAGGAAAAGGAAAAGGAGAAGGAAAAGGAAAAGGAAAAGGAGAAGGAGAAGGAAAAGGAGAAGGAAAAGGAGAAGGAGAAGGAGAAGGAGAAGGAGAAGGAAAAGGAAAAGGAAAAGGAAAAGGAAAAGGAAAAGGAGAAGGAAAAGGAGAAGGAAAAGGAAAAGGAAAAGGAGAAGGAGAAGGAAAAGGAGAAGGAGAAGGAAAAGGAAAAGGAAAAGGAAAAGGAAAAGGAAAAGGAAAAGAAGGAGAAGGAAAAGGAAAAGGAAAAGAAGGAAAAGGAAAAGGAAAAGAAGGAGAAGGAAAAGGAAAAGGACAAGGACAAGGACAAGGACAAGGACAAGGACAAGGAGAAGGAGAAGGAGAAGGAGAAGAAGGAAAAGGAAAAGGAAAAGGAAAAGGAGAAGGAAAAGGAGAAGGAGAAGGAGAAGAAGAAGGAGGAGAAGAAGAAGATCATAGGAATGTGAGACACCTGAATCTTTGGTATAAACTGGAAGTCCAGTCTGCTAATATATTTTATATGAAAAAGTCTTGCGGTTGCAACAAATGTATCCATTTGCATCCAAATAAAAACATCTGTATCCAATAAAAACAATGTAATCCAAATAATGTATTTGTATTGCTGTCACATTGTATGGTGTGCTCTCCTGTCTCTGCAAGGGACAGAAGTTTTGGGGTTAATGCTGGCCATAGACGGGTTTAAAATCGGCCGATTTTTTTAACATTGGTGGTAACGCCGGCCGATTGAACGACCGATTTTTAGTTTTTTCTTTGAAAATCGGCCGATGTTCGACCCATCTATGGCCTGCTTAAGTCAATAGGTCTGACTTAGCAGGGGTGTATCAGACCTCTGTACTGTACTGTGAGACCACTGCTTCCACACAGAATGCAAGAGTCCCACTATGCAGCTGCTGGCACTATAGGGCCTTTTCTAAAAGAAAAAAGGAAAAATGTTGAACATGTATCATTTTGATGTACCTGGAGTGTATTTAGTTGATATAAATTGAAGATTGAATTTGGTTTAAAGACCAGGTTGCCCCTCTACCAATATTATAATCTGAGGAGAAAAAAAGAGAAGATTTAAGAGTCTATTTGGCTGGTGCTTCAAATTATTAACACCACTTTCGGCCTGTAACCGAGCTTAGCCTGATACACATTTGTATATAAATACATGGGAAACATCAACCAGTTTTAGTGTTACAAAAGCCAGGATCTTATTTAGAGTTCTGTTCTAGTTTTGATCTACCTCATCTTGAATGTATTTTTAAATTTAGATCGATCGATCGATCTATCTAGCTAGCAACCTAAAAGTTGTCACTTACTGAGACCAATGTTTTGGTGGAGCACAGCCCGCTGTTCTGGAGGCTGCATCCATCTAACGTTTACCTTTTGATCTGTCTATGGGGTTAATTTACTAAAGGCAAATAGGCTGTTCACTTTGCAAGGGAATTTTCTCTTAGCTTAGTAAATGTGGTAAAAATTCACTTTGCAAAGAATACCCAATCACATGCAAAGAAAATAAATTGAGAAGGAATAGTCACCAGAGGGCTGAAGCTCACTGGATCGCGATGGGGCTCAGGTGAGTTTAGGGGGCTGGAGGCACGGGGGCTGCTGCACACAGAAGGTTTTTTTACCTTCATGCATAGAATGCATGAAGGTAAAAAAACCTTGAGCCTTTACAACCACTTTAAGCTACCTCTAATGAGGAGATTATTCCCACTGATCACAAATGTGAGGAGCATTCTTCCCAGTAACCATCATGTTACTATACTGTGAACTGTAGACAATAATTATTTGAAGGGGTTCCCTCAGCCTGGAAAGTTATTTCAAGGGTTTCTCCATTTTAAAAGGTTGGGAAAGGCTGATCTAAGCTAAGTCAAAATCTCCTTGCAAAAAGAACAGCCTATTTGCCTTTAGAAAATCATCCCATATTCACCAGGACAGCCTAATCATAATTAGATTTGCAACCCCCTCCCCCAGAGGCTTCAATATCCATCTAATATAACATTTCCTAAAATGAAAAGCTTATCAAATTAAAAGTATAAAAGTTCTTAAAATTTAATTATTATAAAATGTGCACAGCAACACGACAACAGATATAATATCACATAAATAAGAATTTTATGACTAAACCAAAAGAGAAGAAATATGAACAAATATACAAAAATGTAATAACAGGTAAACATTTGCAAGAAAACTTAACCAAAGAGTGCTATCTGTCTCTATCTATCTATCTATCTATCTAGAGAATATGTAAATTAGTGAGTATTTGAATGAATTAAAGTTTTACTTTTACATTTCATAAACCTTGGTGGTCATGGGAACTCCATGGCTGTTGATTACTAGCAGAACATTTAATTGCTCACTTGTCCGATGTGATAATGGAAGTCATTAGTTATGGAATTGTTTAGAGAATTGAGAGCTGGCACAGGCACAAGGTCAAATCCAGCCATGCACTATTTAAAATAAATAAATAAATAAATAAATAAATACATTTAAAAAAAAGGACGCTCACTTTGAATAAATTATTTTCTTTTCCCAGTCATGAAGCACTGAAGTAGCAGCATGCTGGGGTGCCCAGTAGTCACAGCATATCTGTTCCTTTATGTCAGTGTCTCTGAGCTGTGTGTTTCCTTGTCTAACATGCTCTAATAAGCCTCTTGACGGTGCGGCGGCTCTGTAATAGCTCATTCATTTCCCCACTCAAGTTCTGATGAGAGAGGAGCCAATGACGATGATGGTGATTTCTGCTTACTCATCAACATTGTCGGAGACCATTAAACACTATGCAGCCATAACATGTCTGTGATACTAGGCTGACATGGTGCTGGAAGGGTAAATAGACTTCAACAAGCATACATATGCATTGTTATGTGCACAGCACAAAGGACCATACGTGGCAATGAACAATTTTAGGGGAAAAATTGTAAAGTTGGCAAAATTTGTGTGTTAAAGTGAAACTCTAAATAAAGAAGAAAATTATATTTATACTATATTGCCAAAAGTATTGGGATATTCCTCCAAATCATTGGATTCAGTTGTTCCAATTACCTCCATGGCCACAGGTGTATAATATCAAGCACCTAGGCATGCAGAATGCATCTTCAAACATTTGTGTTCTGGCTCTCAGGAGCTCAGTGAATTCAAACACGGTACTGTGATAGGTTGCCACCTGTGCAATAAGTCCATACGTGACATTTCCTGCCTAATAAATATCACATGGTTAACTGTTAATGGTATTAAAACAAAGTGGAAGCAACTGGGAACAACAGTAACTCAGCCACAAAGTGGTAGGCCACGTAAAATGACAGAGCGGGGTCAGTGCATGCTGAAGCGCACAATGCTCAGAAGTTGCCAACTGTCTGCAGATTCAATAGCTAAAGACCTCCAAACTTCATGTGGCCTTCAGATTAGCACAACAACAGTGCGTAGAGAGCTTCATGGAATGGGTTTCCATGGCAGAGCAGCTGCATCCAAGCCTTACATCACCAAGTGCAATGCAAAGTGTCAGATACAGTGGACTCTAGAGCAGTGGAGACGTGTTCTCTGGATCGCACTTCTCTGTCTGGCATCTGATGGACGTGTCTGGGTTTGGCGGTTGCCAGGAGAATGGTACTTGCCTGACTGCATTGTGCCAAGTGTAAAGTTTGGTGGAGGGGGGATTATGGTGTGGGGTGGTTTTTCAGGGGTTAGGCTTGGCCCCTTAGTTCCAGTGAAGAGAACTCGTAAGGTGTCAGTATACCAAGACATTTTGGACAATTTCATGCTCCCAACTTTGTGGGAACAGTTTGGGGATGGCCCCTTCCTATTCCAACATGATTGTGCACCAGTTCACAAAGCAAGGTGCATAAAAACATGGATGAGCGAGTTTGGGGTAGAGGAACTTGACTGCCCTGCACAGAATCCTGACCTTAACCTGATAGAGCACCAGGGCTTCTCGTCTGACATCACTGCCTGACCTCACAAATGCACTTCTGGAAGAATGGTCCAACCTTCCCATAGACACCCTCCTAAACCTTGTGGACGGCCTTCCCAGAAGAGTTGAAGCTGTTATAGCTGCAAAGGGCGGGCCATCTCAATATTGAACCCTACGGACAAAGACTGGGATGCCAGTAAAGTTCATGTAAAGGCAGGGGTCCTAATACTTTTGGCAATATAGTGTGTAAATATTTAAATATATTTAAATATGTATTCTTAACTCAAAAAGTACCTTCTGTTGCTCTCAACATCCGGAGAGTTTCCTTTTCCATGAAATTACAACAATTTTAGCCAATTTTGCTGAAATTCTCTTTCATGATATCATTTACAAGAAGTGATGTGAGGCACTTATATACTTGTACGCAGGGTCAGGACAAGGGGTGGCTGCCTTGTGCACGATGGTTTATTGCAGGGATGGGGGCACCCGGTATTGAGTTTTGTTACAAGGCTGACAGGAGTAGAGACAGCAGGATCACTATTTTTGTCAGCCAAGCGCTGGGAGCAATGAAGAGAGAGCAGGGAGGAAGTGTGGATTGCGCAGCCCCTAAGCAGATCCGCTAAGCTCACACATCATGAATGGGAAGGGGGGGGAGGGGCAACGTTTGCCATCTTTGCCCTGGGCGCTGGGTGACCTTATCCCAGCACTGCTCATATAGTAGTGTGTTCTGTGTCAAAGACATTGTTTCTCCTACTTTGAACAACCGTACAAACTAAAGTTGAAGACATCTCTGACAAAGCAAAGAGAGGTTTTCTTTCCTTCATGGGAGAAGTTACCCAACACCAGCCAAGACCTCCTGTTGGTTTTGAATTTAAAATTTAATGTATGTATAGTCCAAACTTTTTTTTTTTTAGTTTTTGCTAGAGTAAGGAAGAGATTTAATTCCTATGAGTTAAATTTTTTTTCTATTTATGTCTCTTCGGACACCTCCTTTCCTGCAGATGCAACAGGCGATCGGCGATCGGACTGGAAGTGGGAGCGGGTACCTGTAAAATCTTCCAGAGCTTAAGAGTCTAAGCTATTCCATTGACCCCAAACCTGCCAAAAAAGAAACATACTAGGCCATTTTTTCCGAAACTTGACCCTTCAAAACTGGTACTGATGTGTCACATTTTAGGTTGAAGAAGAGTATTGCTGTCATTACACCTCAGTCCAGATTCTTCTTTCTGCTTACAAGAGGCAAGGTCCTTCTTTGGGTGTCCGCCACACTTTCGTCATAGTGTGGAGGAGAGGAGTCTCAACAGTGACAGTAGAAAAATCAGACTATTGAGGGACCAGTCAGCATGGCCATCTACAACAGTAGATTTCCAGCCCCCCACCCCTGGAAGTGGAGCCACCAAGAGACCCAAATGTGGACTTGCTATAGAAGGTTAAAAATAACAAAAATAGCACTAGATGGGTAATGTTTGTCCAAAGATGGTCTTCACTGGAGTTAAACATATATATTCTGTAGTCATACAATGTTCTGCTTAGCTTAAACGAGTTTATATCGATCTGAGCTATATTTTTTTCCACAGATATCCAAGAAAATGGTCCATGTATGATTTTTATAGCAAAACGTTGTAGAGATCATATTTATTTTTTCCGTATTACGTCAGAAACCGACATACTGTTTATTGTGCAAAGACCCAGTTATTCCCTATCTGCATATAGACTGTATGAAGTGGAAAGCCCACCATGAATCCTAGCAGTAGGGGGTCTATTTCTGAGTCAGAAAGAAAATGATATCACACACCCACATATTACACTCTAAATATAAATAGAGTTGTTATGTGATCTATTTGGGGACTACTGGAAAAATAAAGAGAAAAATAAATTGTTCCCTCTTTTCATTGTGCTTAAGGTGGTAATGATCTAGCATGAAAGCCATAGCTCATTAAAACATATATAAACTCTAGTATAAAAGTGCTATATATTGCTGCTTAACAGTTCTTTGATGTGTTGACTGCATTAGCTTTCTATTTTCAGGATTGTATTTATTTTATTTTCACATATATGTGTTACATGGTTCTGCCAGTAAAACAATTCCTGTCCTAGGGTTGCAATTAGAGATGAGCGAAGAAATGAAAAATTCGATTCGACTGATTCGGCGAATTCGTGGACAATATTCGATTCGAGTCGAATAAATTCGCTGTGAATTTAACTTAAAAAAGGGTGTTTCTAGGCTTCAGAGAGACTTAATATTAGTGCAGAACACTGTACCTTTAATTTAAATGCCCTTGGAGTCTGCTGGGGAAGAGAAATAATACTGTCAGTCAGTATGACATGCAGATGAGTGCCGTCGATCTTAGAATCACCGCACACTTCACTCATTTGGGCAGTCACGGGGCCAAAACCAGAGTGTGGAGCCACAGTGTGGCGGTGGAGGCAGCAGCAATGGGAGGCCATACAGCACCCTATGACAAAAATGGAAACCACCAGCAGTGTGAGGAGACCTGAAAGTGGCACATGGCAGAGTGTGGCGATAGAGACAGCAGCAATGGGAGGCCGTACAGGGACCCATGACACACTCTGGACCTGGCAGCAGCATGAGGAGGCGGTACAGGGGCCCATGACAGATTACGGGCCTGGCAGCAGCATGAGGAGTCGGTACAGGGGCCCATGGCAGATTACGGGCCTGGCAGCAGCAATGGGAGGCCGTACAGGGACCCATGACACACTCTGGACCTGGCAGCAGCATGGGGAGGCGGTACAGGGGCCCATGACAGATTACGGGCCTGGCAGCAGCATGAGGAGTCGGTACGGGGGCCCATGACACACTCTGGACCTGGCAGCAGCATGAGGAGGCGGTACAGGGGCGCATGACAGATTACGAGCCTGGCAGCAGCAACTTGGACAGGAGGACGTTCAGCTTCTGCACCGTCGGGTGCGTGCTCGCAAACTGTTGTCTCTTGGAAACGGATTCCAAGAAAGACTGCTGACGGAATCCGTGAAGAGGAGTAGCAGGAGAAGGAGCATCTGAACGAGCGGAATATGCCAACAAGCGACAACAGTGGCCCATGACAGATTACGGGCCTGGCAGCAGCATGAGGAGTCGGTACGGGGGCCCATGGCAGATTACGGGCCTGGCAGCAGCTATGGGAGGCCCGTAATCTGCCAGCACCCTATGACAAAAAATGGAACCCACCAGCAGTGTGAGGAGACCTGAAAGTGGCACATGGCAGAGTGTGGCGATGGAGACAGCAGCAATGGGAGGCCGTACAGGGACCCATGAGAGACTCTGGACCTGGCAGCAGCATGAGGAGGCGGTATAGGGGCCCATGGCAGATTAGGGGCCTGGCAGCAGCTATGGGAGGCCCGTAATCTGCCAGCACCCTATGACAAAAAATGGAACACACCAGCAGTGTGAGGAGACCTGAAAGTGGCACATGGCAGAGTGTGGCGATGGAGGCAGCAGCAATGGGAGGCCGTACAGGGACCCATGAGAGACTCTGGACTTGGCAGCAGCATGAGGAGGCGGTATAGGGGCCCATGGCAGATTAGGGGCCTGGCAGCAGCTATGGGAGGCCCGTAATCTGCCAGCACCCTATGACAAAAAATGGAACACACCAGCAGTGTGAGGAGACCTGAAAGTGGCACATGTTTGGGGCATGATTCATGGCGGATTTAGTCAGTTGTGTCAGGAACTGGTGGTTTGAAATCCAGACTAATCCACGCCTGATTCATTTTCACAAACGTGAGTCTCTCCACACTTTGGGTGGACAGTCGTGTCCTCCGCGGAGTTGCAATACCTCCTGCCGCACTAAACACGCGCTCCGATGCCACGCTACTGGCCGGGCATGACAGCCTTTCAAGGGCAAATTCAGCTAGTTGGGGCCAAAGGTCAAGTTTCGTTGCCCAGTAGTCAAGGGGATTGTCTACCTCGGTTGGCAGGGTGCTGTCCAAGTAGGCCTAAGCCTGTTGTTTGAGGTCCTGCTCCAGGTCCACCTGATGCTGCTGCTGCTGCTGCGGCTGGTTAGTAGTTTCCTCACTGCGCTGGTGAAGAAAGCTACTCATCATCGACTGCAGACTGAGGCAGCCGCTGCTGGTGGAGCTGCCACTGCTCCTACCACCCCACCCCTCCCCTGCTGCCATGGCAGCGGAACACGAGCGCACAGGGCCCACAGTGTCTGAGGATGGACGTTGGCGCAGACAGGCAGAGACCAGCTGACTACATAGGTGTTTTTTATAGTACGTTATTTTGGCCTCCCTCTCAGCAGGTGTGAAAAAGGCCACCATTTTTGAACGGTAGCGAGGGTCCAACAAGGTGGACAGCCAAAAGTCATCCCTCTGTCTGATGGTTATTATTCGGCTGTCGCTACGCAAGCAACCGAGCATGCTATGGGCCATTTGTGCCAAGGAATGCGAGGGACTCCCTGCCTCCATCTCCACAGCATACTGCCACGGTGCGTCTAGGTCCTCTGTCTCCTCTTCCTCCTCCTCTACCAGATGCTCCTGCTCCTCCACTCCTGTCCGCTGAGTGGAAAAACCACCCATTTCACTCAATAATTCCTGAGCACCAATGTCCTCCTCTACCTCCTCCTCTTCTTCCAGTCCTGCCCCCACAGGGGCCATGTGGCGTTGAGATCTGTGCGCCACGTCTACCGCACCCTGACCAGCCATTGTTAACAGCATTTGTTCCAGGACGTGCAACAGAGGAATGACGTCGTTCATCCCATAGTCCTGCCGACTCACGAATAGCGTGGCCTCCTCAAAGGGCCTGAGCAAGCGCAGGTGTCACGCATGAGCTGCCAATGGCTGACATCTAAGTTACACAGGGAGTACCTTTATCTGCTTTTAACATCAGGAAATCTGTGATGGCCTTTTGCTGTTCGTAAAGGCGGTCTAACATATGTAGGGTTGAATTCCACCTTGTTGCAACGTCACAGCATGAGGAGTCGGTATAGGGGCCCATGGCAGATTAGGGGCCTGGCAGCAGTTATGGGAGGCCCATAATCTGCCAGCACCCTATGACAAAAAATGGAACACACCAGCAGTGTGAGGAGACCTGAAAGTGGCACATGGCAGAGTGTGGCGATGGAGACAGCAGCAATGGGAGGCCGTACAGGGACCATGACAGACTCTGGACTTGGCAGCAGCATGAGGAGGCGGTATATAGGGGCCTACGGCAGATTAGGGGCCTGGCAGCAGCTATAGGAGGCCCGTAATCTGCCAGCACCCTATGTCAAAAAATTCAACACACCAGCAGTGTGTGAGGAGACCTGAAAGTGGCACATGGCAGAGTGTGGCGATGGAGACAGCAGCAATGGGAGGCCGTACAGGGACCCATGACAGACTCTGGACTTGGCAGCAGCATGAGGAGGCGGTATATAGGGGCTTATGGCAGATTAGGGGCCTGGCAGCAGCTATAGGAGGCCCGTAATCTGCCAGCACCCTATGTCAAAAAATTCAACACACCAGCAGTGTGAGGAGACCTGAAAGTGGCACATGGCAGAGTGTGGCGATGGAGACAGCAGCAATGGGAGGCCGTACAGGGACCCATGACAGACTCTGAACTTGGCAGCAGCATGAGGAGGCGGTATATAGGGGCCCATGGCAGATTAGGGGCCTGGCAGCAGCTATAGGAGGCCCGTAATCTGCCAGCACCCTATGTCAAAAAATTCAACACACCAGCAGTGTGAGGAGACCTGAAAGTGGCACATGGCAGAGTGTGGCGATGGAGACAGCAGCAATGGGAGGCCGTACAGGGACCCATGACAGACTCTGGACTTGGCAGCAGCATGAGGAGGCGGTATATAGGGGCCCATGGCAGATTAGGGGCCTGGCAGCAGCTATGGGAGGCCCGTAATCTGCCAGCACCCTATGTCAAAAAATTCAACACACCAGCAGTGTGTGAGGAGACCTGAAAGTGGCACATGGCAGAGTGTGGCGATGGAGAAAGCAGCAATGGGAGGCCGTACAGGGACCCATGAGAGACTCTGGACCTGGCAGCAGCATGAGGAGGCGGTATATAGGGGCCTATGGCAGATTAGGGGCCTGGCAGCAGCTATGTGAGGCCCGTAATCTGCCTGCACCCTATGTCAAAAAATTTAACACACCAGCAGTGTGAAGAGACCTGAAAGTGGCACATGGCAGCAGAGTGTGGCGATGGAGACAGCAGCAATGGGAGGCCGTACAGGGACCCATGAGAGACTCTAGACTTGGCAGCAGCATGAGGAGGCGGTATATAGGGGCCCATGGCAGATTAGGGGCCTGGCAGCAGCTATGTGAGGCCCGTAATCTGCCTGCACCCTATGTCAAAAAATTAAACACACCAGCAGTGTGAAGAGACCTGAAAGTGGCACATGGCAGCAGAGTGTGGCGATGGAGACAGCAGCAATGGGAGGCCGTACAGGGACCATGACAGACTCTGGACTTGGCAGCAGCATGAGGAGGCGGTATATAGGGGCCCATGGCAGATTAGGGGCCTGGCAGCAGCTATGTGAGGCCCGTAATCTGCCTGCACCCTATGTCAAAAAATTAAACACACCAGCAGTGTGAAGAGACCTGAAAGTGGCACATGGCAGCAGAGTGTGGCGATGGAGACAGCAGCAATGGGAGGCCGTACAGGGACCCATGAGAGACTCTAGACTTGGCAGCAGCATGAGGAGGCGGTATATAGGGGCCCATGGCAGATTAGGGGCCTGGCAGCAGCTATGTGAGGCCCGTAATCTGCCTGCACCCTATGTCAAAAAATTAAACACACCAGCAGTGTGAAGAGACCTGAAAGTGGCACATGGCAGCAGAGTGTGGCGATGGAGACAGCAGCAATGGGAGGCCGTACAGGGACCATGACAGACTCTGGACTTGGCAGCAGCATGAGGAGGCGGTATATAGGGGCCCATGGCAGATTAGGGGCCTGGCAGCAGCTATGTGAGGCCCGTAATCTGCCTGCACCCTATGTCAAAAAATTAAACACACCAGCAGTGTGAAGAGACCTGAAAGTGGCACATGGCAGAGTGTGGCGATGGAGACAGCAGCAATGGGAGGCCGTACAGGGACCATGACAGACTCTGGACTTGGCAGCAGCATGAGGAGGCGGTATATAGGGGCCCATGGCAGATTAGGGGCCTGGCAGCAGCTATGTGAGGCCCGTAATCTGCCTGCACCCTATGTCAAAAAATTTAACACACCAGCAGTGTGAAGAGACCTGAAAGTGGCACATGGCAGAGTGTGGCGATGGAGACAGCAGCAATGGGAGGCCGTACAGGGACCATGACAGACTCTGGACTTGGCAGCAGCATGAGGAGGCGGTATATAGGGGCCCATGGCAGATTAGGGGCCTGGCAGCAGCTATGTGAGGCCCGTAATCTGCCTGCACCCTATGTCAAAAAATTTAACACACCAGCAGTGTGAAGAGACCTGAAAGTGGCACATGGCAGCAGAGTGTGGCGATGGAGACAGCAGCAATGGGAGGCCGTACAGGGACCATGACAGACTCTGGACTTGGCAGCAGCATGAGGAGGCGGTATATAGGGGCCCATGGCAGATTAGGGGCCTGGCAGCAGCTATGGGAGGCCCGTAATCTGCCAGCACCCTATGTCAAAAAATTTAACACACCAGCAGTGTGAAGAGACCTGAAAGTGGCACATGGCATGAGAGACTCTGGACCTGGCAGCAGCAGGAGGAGGCGGTATAGGGGCCCATGGCTGATTAGGGGCCTGGCAGCAGCTATGTGAGGCCCGTTATCTTGCAGCACCCTATGTCAAAAAATTTAACACACCAGCAGTGTGAAGAGACCTGAAAGTGGCACATGGCAGCAGAGTGTGGCGATGGAGACAGCAGCAATGGGAGGCCGTACAGGGACCCATGAGAGACTCTAGACTTGGCAGCAGCATGAGGAGGCGGTATATAGGGGCCCATGGCAGATTAGGGGCCTGGCAGCAGCTATGTGAGGCCCGTAATCTGCCTGCACCCTATGTCAAAAAATTTAACACACCAGCAGTGTGAAGAGACCTGAAAGTGGCACATGGCAGCAGAGTGTGGCGATGGAGACAGCAGCAATGGGAGGCCGTACAGGGACCCATGAGAGACTCTAGACTTGGCAGCAGCATGAGGAGGCGGTATATAGGGGCCCATGGCAGATTAGGGGCCTGGCAGCAGCTATGTGAGGCCCGTAATCTGCCTGCACCCTATGTCAAAAAATTAAACACACCAGCAGTGTGAAGAGACCTGAAAGTGGCACATGGCAGCAGAGTGTGGCGATGGAGACAGCAGCAATGGGAGGCCGTACAGGGACCATGACAGACTCTGGACTTGGCAGCAGCATGAGGAGGCGGTATATAGGGGCCCATGGCAGATTAGGGGCCTGGCAGCAGCTATGTGAGGCCCGTAATCTGCCTGCACCCTATGTCAAAAAATTTAACACACCAGCAGTGTGAAGAGACCTGAAAGTGGCACATGGCAGCAGAGTGTGGCGATGGAGACAGCAGCAATGGGAGGCCGTACAGGGACCCATGAGAGACTCTAGACTTGGCAGCAGCATGAGGAGGCGGTATATAGGGGCCCATGGCAGATTAGGGGCCTGGCAGCAGCTATGTGAGGCCCGTAATCTGCCTGCACCCTATGTCAAAAAATTAAACACACCAGCAGTGTGAAGAGACCTGAAAGTGGCACATGGCAGAGTGTGGCGATGGAGACAGCAGCAATGGGAGGCCGTACAGGGACCATGACAGACTCTGGACTTGGCAGCAGCATGAGGAGGCGGTATATAGGGGCCCATGGCAGATTAGGGGCCTGGCAGCAGCTATGTGAGGCCCGTAATCTGCCTGCACCCTATGTCAAAAAATTAAACACACCAGCAGTGTGAAGAGACCTGAAAGTGGCACATGGCAGAGTGTGGCGATGGAGACAGCAGCAATGGGAGGCCGTACAGGGACCATGACAGACTCTGGACTTGGCAGCAGCATGAGGAGGCGGTATATAGGGGCCCATGGCAGATTAGGGGCCTGGCAGCAGCTATGTGAGGCCCGTAATCTGCCTGCACCCTATGTCAAAAAATTTAACACACCAGCAGTGTGAAGAGACCTGAAAGTGGCACATGGCAGCAGAGTGTGGCGATGGAGACAGCAGCAATGGGAGGCCGTACAGGGACCATGACAGACTCTGGACTTGGCAGCAGCATGAGGAGGCGGTATATAGGGGCCCATGGCAGATTAGGGGCCTGGCAGCAGCTATGTGAGGCCCGTAATCTGCCTGCACCCTATGTCAAAAAATTAAACACACCAGCAGTGTGAAGAGACCTGAAAGTGGCACATGGCAGCAGAGTGTGGCGATGGAGACAGCAGCAATGGGAGGCCGTACAGGGACCATGACAGACTCTGGACTTGGCAGCAGCATGAGGAGGCGGTATATAGGGGCCCATGGCAGATTAGGGGCCTGGCAGCAGCTATGGGAGGCCCGTAATCTGCCAGCACCCTATGTCAAAAAATTTAACACACCAGCAGTGTGAAGAGACCTGAAAGTGGCACATGGCATGAGAGACTCTGGACCTGGCAGCAGCAGGAGGAGGCGGTATAGGGGCCCATGGCTGATTAGGGGCCTGGCAGCAGCTATGTGAGGCCCGTTATCTTGCAGCACCCTATGTCAAAAAATTAAACACACCAGCAGTGTGAAGAGACCTGAAAGTGGCACATGGCAGCAGAGTGTGGCGATGGAGACAGCAGCAATGGGAGGCCGTACAGGGACCATGACAGACTCTGGACTTGGCAGCAGCATGAGGAGGCGGTATATAGGGGCCCATGGCAGATTAGGGGCCTGGCAGCAGCTATGGGAGGCCCGTAATCTGCCAGCACCCTATGTCAAAAAATTTAACACACCAGCAGTGTGAAGAGACCTGAAAGTGGCACATGGCATGAGAGACTCTGGACCTGGCAGCAGCAGGAGGAGGCGGTATAGGGGCCCATGGCTGATTAGGGGCCTGGCAGCAGCTATGTGAGGCCCGTTATCTTGCAGCACCCTATGTCAAAAAATTAAACACACCAGCAGTGTGAAGAGACCTGAAAGTGGCACATGGCAGCAGAGTGTGGCGATGGAGACAGCAGCAATGGGAGGCCGTACAGGGACCCATGAGAGACTCTAGACTTGGCAGCAGCATGAGGAGGCGGTATATAGGGGCCCATGGCAGATTAGGGGCCTGGCAGCAGCTATGTGAGGCCCGTAATCTGCCTGCACCCTATGTCAAAAAATTTAACACACCAGCAGTGTGAAGAGACCTGAAAGTGG
This sequence comes from Staurois parvus, assembly GCF_062004578.1. NCBI lineage: Eukaryota > Metazoa > Chordata > Amphibia > Anura > Ranidae > Staurois > Staurois parvus. Next base: position 12,108,949 of record NW_028318294.1, on the reverse strand, counting down.
CACATGGCAGCAGAGTGTGGCGATGGAGACAGCAGCAATGGGAGGCCGTACAGGGACCCATGAGAGACTCTGGACCTGGCAGCAGCAGGAGGAGGTGGTATATAGGGGCCCATGGCAGATTAGGGGCCTGGCAGCAGCTATGTGAGGCCCGTAATCTGCCTGCACCCTATGTCAAAAAATTTAACACACCAGCAGTGTGAAGAGACCTGAAAGTGGCACATGGCAGCAGAGTGTGGCGATGGAGACAGCAGCAATGGGAGGCCGTACAGGGACCCATGAGAGACTCTGGACCTGGCAGCAGCAGGAGGAGGTGGTATATAGGGGCCTATGGCAGATTAGGGGCCTGGCAGCAGCTATAGGAGGCCCGTAATCTGCCAGCACCCTATGTCAAAAAATTCAACACACCAGCAGTGTGAGGAGACCTGAAAGTGGCACATGTTTGAGGCATGATTCATGGCGGATTTAGTCAGTTGTGTCAGGAACTGGTGGTTTGAAATCCAGACTAATCCACGCCTGATTCATTTTCACAAACGTGAGTCTCTCCACACTTTGGGTGGACAGTCGTGTCCTCCGCGGAGTTACAATACCTCCTGCCGCACTAAACACGCGCTCCGATGCCACGCTACTGGCCGGGCATGACAGCCTTTCAAGGGCAAATTCAGCTAGTTGGGGCCAAAGGTCAAGTTTCGTTGCCCAGTAGTCAAGGGGATTGTCTACCTCGGTTGGCAGGGTGCTGTCCAAGTAGGCCCAAGCCTGTTGTTTGAGCTCCTGCTCCAGGTCCACCTGATGCTGCTGCTGCTGCTGCGGCTGGTTAGTAGTTTCCTCACTGCGCTGGTGAAGAAAGCTACTCATCATCGACTGCAGACTGAGGCAGCCGCTGCTGGTGGAGCTGCCACTGCTCCTACCACCCCACCCCTCCCCTGCTGCCATGCCAGCGGAACGCGAGCGCACAGGGCCCACAGTGTCTGAGGATGGACGATGGCGCACAAAGGCAGAGACCAACTGACTACATAGGTGGTTTTTATAGTACGTAATTTTGGCCTCCCTCTCAGCAGGTGTGAAAAAGGCCACCATTTTGGACCGGTAGCGAGGGTCCAACAAGGTGGACAGCCAAAAGTCATCCCTCTGTCTGATGGTTATTATTCGGCTGTCGCTACGCAAGCAACCGAGCATGCTATGGGCCATTTGTGCCAAGGAATGCGAGGGACTCCCTGCCTCCATCTCCACAGCATACTGCCACGGTGCGTCTGGGTCCTCTGTCTCCTCCTCCTCCTCCTCTACCAGATGCTCCTGCTCCTCCACTCCTGTCCGCTGAGTGGAAAAACCACCCATTTCACTCAATAATTCCTGAGCACAAATGTCCTCCTCTACCTCCTCCTCTTCTTCCTGTCCTGCCCCCACAGGGGTCATGTGGCGTTGAGATCTGTGCGCCACGTCTACCGCACCCTGACCAGCCATTGTTAACAGCATTTGTTCCAGGACGTGCAACAGAGGAATGACGTCGTTCATCCCATAGTCCTGCCGACTCACGAATAGCGTGGCCTCCTCAAAGGGCCTGAGCAAGCGGCAGGTGTCACGCATGAGCTGCCAATGGCTGACATCTAAGTTACACAGGGGAGTACCTTTATCCGCTTGTAACATCAGGAAATCGGTGATGGCCTTTCGCTGCTCGTAAAGGCGGTCTAACATGTGTAGGGTTGAATTCCACCTTGTTGCAACGTCGCAGATCAGGCGATGCTGTGGAATTCCGTTCTGCCGCTGCAGCTCAATGAGGGTGTTCTTTGCGGTGTAGGAATGGCTGAAATGCATGCACAGTTTACGTGACATTTTAAGGATGTCTTGCAGTGGGATGGTGGATTTTAGGAACCGCTTGACAACCAGATTGAACACGTGAGCCATGCATGGCGCATGGCACAACCTTCCTTGACGCAGAGCAGACACCATGTTCTTTCCGTTGTCAGTCAACATGGTTCCGATTTTTAGTTTGCGCGGAGACAGCCATCTGTCGATTTCTCTGTTCATTACACTCAGCAGTTCCTCCCCTGTGTGACTACGTTCGCCAAGGCATACCAGGTGCAGCACAGCGTGACACCGTTGCGCCCTGCACATGTGATATGCCGGTCGGGTAATGGGACTTGGCACGGGGGTGGCGGCTGAGGACACGGCGGAAAAAGAGGTGGTAGAGGCGGACATGCTTGCTGGACCAAGGACGTGCAAACGTGGAGGCAAAAGCGTCGTGACCTGTCCAAGTTGCTGGTGCGGCTGTGCCGGCACCACGTTCACCCAGTGGGCCGTAAATGACATGTACTGTCCCTGACCGTAGTTACAGCTCCACACGTCGGCGCTGCCGTGCACTTTGGCAGAGACCGACATGCTCAAAGACTGGCCCACCATCTCTTCTACATGTGAATGCAGGGCTGGCACTGCCTTTTGGGCAAAGAAATGACGGCTTGGCACTCTCCACCGCGGCGCGGCACAAGCCATCATTTCTCGGAAAGGTGCTGAGTCCACCAGTTGGAAAGGGAGGGACTGCAGCACCAGCAACTTGGACAGGAGGACGTTCAGCTTTTGCACCGTCGGGTGCGTGCTCGCAAACTGTTGTCTCTTGGATACGGATTCCAAGAAAGACTGTTGACGGAATCCGAGAAGAGGAGTAGCAGGAGAAGGAGCATCTGAACGAGCGGAAGATGCCAATGAGCGACAACTCCCCTCAGCAGAGGTGTTGGAGCCTTGACTGGCTGATAGAGGGCGATTGACGACGTCGGGTGACGGAGCAAGTAACGGAGCGGGTGATGGAGCGGGGGCTGGGGCAGGCAGAACCGCCGTATGTTTATCACGGTTTTCCCAGGCCACCGAATGGTGACGCTGCATATGCTGACGCAACGCTGTAGTCCCAACATGGGCCCCCTGGCCACGCTTGCATTTCTGGCCACATAGTCGACATACGGCTACGTTTACTTCCTCGGGCGGCTTGAGGAAAAATTGCCACACCACCGAGTAGGAAACTTTGCCCCCGCTACTCTTCACTGGCTGACTGCTACTTCCTCCGTGCGCACCGGCACCACTACTGGCCGTGGTGGTAGGCTGCAGTGGAGCTGGTGCTCTACTCCGTGGACGTTTGGCTCCACTGACACTGATGCGACCCTGCTGCTGTCTCCTGGGCAACCCACCGACTGTTTTGCTCGCTGCCAAGCTGCCACCCTCTTCTCCTGATGATGCGGAAGAAATTGCCTGATGACGACGAGGCTGCCAAGTGCGATCAACCTCCTCATCATCAAGTAGGGTCTCCGCCTCACTACTAGCCCCCTCGGCTGCGTCTGGGTCAGGAGACAGACCTGTCTCTAGACCGGCTACCGAGCCACTCTCCTCGCCAGTACTTGTTCGCTTGGCTGCTGAAAAGGCCGATGTCTCCCCCCGTTCCTGACCGCCCTCTGTTAGCTCTTCCTCACTGTACAGTGGGGCTGAGCCCACAGCATGCGATACTTCGCTTGGTGAGGGAACAGCAAAGGACAGGGGCAGGTAGAGGACACGTGATTTCAGTGGGCTTGGTCCCGGGCCATGCCAACTAACGGTTGTGTCTGACGTACCCACCGACCGTTGGCTGTAGGTGTCAGAGGTGACCTGGGAAGAGGAAGACGACCGAGCCAACCAATCAATGACGGCAGGGTTGTCGGTGGAGACACGACCGCTGGATGACACCGGGAGCACTGGCCTCTGGCTGCGAATACTGCTGCCTCGACCCCTTCCTCTGCTGCCACGTCTGCTCGCTCCTAAAACATTGCCTCCTCTGCCACTCCTCTGCATGTTGTCTGACATACTATTTAATTCAACGATTAGGTGTCCCTGAGTAACAATTCTCTGGCACTCAGTAACAATTCTGTCTGTCCCTGAGTATGAATTCTGTGGCCCTGAGTAACAATTCTGTGTCTGTGCGAGTAACAATTCTGTGTCTGTGCGAGTAACAATTCTGTGTCTGTGCAAGTAACAATTTTGTGTCTGTGCGAGTAACAATTCTCTGGCACTCAGTAACAATTCTGTCTGTCCCTGAGTAACAATTCTCTGGCACTCAGTAACAATTCTGTCTGTCCCTGAGTAACAATTCTCTGGCACTCAGTAACAATTCTGTCTGTCCCTGAGTAACAATTCTCTGGCACTCAGTAACAATTCTGTCTGTCCCTGAGTAACAATTCTCTGGCACTCAGTAACAATTCTGTCTGTCCCTGAGTATGAATTCTGTGGCCCTGAGTAACAATTCTGTGTCTGTGCGAGTAACAATTCTGTGTCTGTGCAAGTAACAATTTTGTGTCTGTGCGAGTAACAATTCTCTGGCACTCAGTAACAATTCTGTCTGTCCCTGAGTAACAATTCTCTGGCACTCAGTAACAATTCTGTCTGTCCCTGAGTAACAATTCTCTGGCACTCAGTAACAATTCTGTCTGTCCCTGAGTATGAATTCTGTGGCCCTGAGTAACAATTCTGTCTCTGTGCGAGTAACAATTCTGTGTCTGTGCAAGTAACAATTTTGTGTCTGTGAGAGTAACAATTCTCTGGCACTCAGTAACAATTCTGTCTGTCCCTGAGTAACAATTCTCTGGCACTCAGTAACAATTCTGTCTGTCCCTGAGTATGAATTCTGTGGCCCTGAGTAACAATTGTGTGTCTGTGCAAGTAACAATTCTGTGTCTGTGCAAGTAACAATTTTGTGTCTGTGAGAGTAACAATTCTCTGGCACTCAGTAACAATTCTGTCTGTCCCTGAGTAACAATTCTCTGGCACTCAGTAACAATTCTGTCTGTCCCTGAGTAACAATTCTGTCTGTCCCTGAGTATGAATTCTGTGGCCCTGAGTAAGAATTCTCTGGCACTCAGTAACAATTCTGTCTGTCCCTGAGTATGAATTCTGTGGCCCTGAGTAACAATTGTGTGTCTGTGCAAGTAACAATTCTGTGTCTGTGCAAGTAACAATTTTGTGTCTGTGAGAGTAACAATTCTCTGGCACTCAGTAACAATTCTGTCTGTCCCTGAGTAACAATTCTCTGGCACTCAGTAACAATTCTGTCTGTCCCTGAGTATGAATTCTGTGGCCCTGAGTAACAATTCTGTCTCTGTGCGAGTAACAATTCTGTGTCTGTGCAAGTAACAATTTTGTGTCTGTGAGAGTAACAATTCTCTGGCACTCAGTAACAATTCTGTCTGTCCCTGAGTAACAATTCTCTGGCACTCAGTAACAATTCTGTCTGTCCCTGAGTAACAATTCTGTCTGTCCCTGAGTATGAATTCTGTGGCCCTGAGTAAGAATTCTCTGGCACTCAGTAACAATTCTGTCTGTCCCTGAGTATGAATTCTGTGGCCCTGAGTAACAATTGTGTGTCTGTGCAAGTAACAATTCTGTGTCTGTGCAAGTAACAATTTTGTGTCTGTGAGAGTAACAATTCTCTGGCACTCAGTAACAATTCTGTCTGTCCCTGAGTAACAATTCTCTGGCACTCAGTAACAATTCTGTCTGTCCCTGAGTATGAATTCTGTGGCCCTGAGTAACAATTGTGTGTCTGTGCAAGTAACAATTCTGTGTCTGTGCAAGTAACAATTTTGTGTCTGTGAGAGTAACAATTCTCTGGCACTCAGTAACAATTCTGTCTGTCCCTGAGTAACAATTCTCTGGCACTCAGTAACAATTCTGTCTGTCCCTGAGTAACAATTCTGTCTGTCCCTGAGTATGAATTCTGTGGCCCTGAGTAAGAATTCTCTGGCACTCAGTAACAATTCTGTCTGTCCCTGAGTATGAATTCTGTGGCCCTGAGTAACAATTGTGTGTCTGTGCAAGTAACAATTCTGTGTCTGTGCAAGTAACAATTTTGTGTCTGTGAGAGTAACAATTCTCTGGCACTCAGTAACAATTCTGTCTGTCCCTGAGTAACAATTCTCTGGCACTCAGTAACAATTCTGTCTGTCCCTGAGTATGAATTCTGTGGCCCTGAGTAACAATTCTGTCTCTGTGCGAGTAACAATTCTGTGTCTGTGCAAGTAACAATTTTGTGTCTGTGAGAGTAACAATTCTCTGGCACTCAGTAACAATTCTGTCTGTCCCTGAGTAAGAATTCTCTGGCACTCAGTAACAATTCTGTCTGTCCCTGAGTAACAATTCTCTGGCACTCAGTAACAATTCTGTCTGTCCCTGAGTAACAATTCTGTCTGTCCCTGAGTATGAATTCTGTGGCCCTGAGTAAGAATTCTCTGGCACTCAGTAACAATTCTGTCTGTCCCTGAGTATGAATTCTGTGGCCCTGAGTAACAATTGTGTGTCTGTGCAAGTAACAATTCTGTGTCTGTGCAAGTAACAATTTTGTGTCTGTGAGAGTAACAATTCTCTGGCACTCAGTAACAATTCTGTCTGTCCCTGAGTAACAATTCTCTGGCACTCAGTAACAATTCTGTCTGTTCCCTGAGTATGAATTCTGTGGCCCTGAGTAACAATTCTGTCTCTGTGCGAGTAACAATTCTGTGTCTGTGCAAGTAACAATTTTGTGTCTGTGAGAGTAACAATTCTCTGGCACTCAGTAACAATTCTGTCTGTCCCTGAGTAACAATTCTCTGGCACTCAGTAACAATTCTGTCTGTCCCTGAGTAACAATTCTGTCTGTCCCTGAGTATGAATTCTGTGGCCCTGAGTAAGAATTCTCTGGCACTCAGTAACAATTCTGTCTGTCCCTGAGTATGAATTCTGTGGCCCTAACTAGCGTTTCTTTGTCCCTAAATAACGATTCTGTGGCCCTCATTAACAAGTCTGTGTCCCTGAGTAATGGTTCTCTGTCCCTAAGTAACTTCTCTCTGTCCCCAATTCTCGTTTCTGTGGCCCTAACTCTGTCCCTGTCCCTAGTACAGAGCGGTCTGCCTCTGTTCAATGACTGCAGGCAAATGAAGATTTCCAAAATGGCCGCTATATATACCTCGACCATTACACAGTGCTGGCTGGCTGGCTGCTGATTGGCTGATGCGATCACATGTCGTTGAGGAATGCATTATGGGGCAGCGCGCCTTGTCTGCGCGCCTTCCCCGACATCCCCGCTCCGTCGCCGCACATGTCAGCCGCCATTTTCGGAAAAATTTCGATTCGCGCGTCCGAATTAGGCTGTTTTTCGGATTCGGCACGAATCGAAATTTTTCCGATATTCGACTCGAATTCCACTTCGGATACTTCGATTCGCTCATCTCTAGTTGCAATGATTGAAGGCAGATGCAGTTATCCACTTTGCCACTAGACGGCTCTGTACCAGAATACAGGCTGATACAGTAGGTGGTGACACCAGGTGTTAGGCCCTTTTTGGGTGATGCCGGGGGTGAGTCAGCACCCACATATAAGCTAGGTGGGGAGGGACACAGGCAGACTTGGGGCATGGAAGCCAAACACCCCACATCTATGAGCATTCATCGAGGCCATGATATAACTTCTATGAATGAAATCCCATCTATGAATGAAGGACAGGCAGCTGAATGCAAGGTCCTCCTCCATTCATAAGTTATTTTGCATTCATAGAACCTAGAGGCACTAGCAGATTTAAATACACTAACAAATTGAAGCTGAACTCCAGTTAACACTTTACAAGCAGTTACAGCAAATAGTTTTTTTTTTCCTTTTGGGATAAAGGTATTGCATAAATAAATAGATGTCGATCATTGTAAGCAGTGGTAAATGGTTTGTCTTAATATTCTAACTGCTACATCTGCAGGACAGCTTATGCTGTTGAAAAAAACAACAGACTTACTGGATAGATCACCAGGTGAAAATAAAGGAAATGTATTATTTATTTCAGGTACTTACCGTATATAGAACCGTCAATTTACACAGCACTTTACATATATATTGTACATTCACATCAGTCACTAATCCTCAAACTAAGGTCATACATGCTAGGGCCAATTTAGACAGGATCCAATTCACCTACCAGCATGTCTTTGGAGTGTGGGAGGAAATCGGAGTACCTGGAGGAAACCCACGCAGGCACAGGGAGAACATGCAAACACCAGGCAGGTGGTGCCGTGGTTGGGATTCAAACCAGCAACCCTAGTACTGCCAGGTGGGAGTGCTAACCATTTAGCCACTGTGCTGCCCTATAAAGCTTAAAATCGAAAACTAATGCAGGCTGTGATATAAAAAAAAAGTTGTTTTTGGGTTTAATACTGCTTTAACTATACATGGATAATGAAATTATACTTTTTTACTTGATATAAGTAATACAACATTGAACATGAGTGCATTCTGGGTATTTTAATTTAAAAACAGTGCTCTTTTTTTTTTTTTATATTTTTATCAATATTATCTCATTCACCATCTTACTAAACTACGACATCAATAATAGAAATGCATACACATAGTAAGTATTTGCTGCAGCAGCACTCTACACTGCCAGATCAATCCCTCTCCAACACATCCAAGACCTGAAAATGGATGGGGGGGAGGGAGGTTTTGCTACCCCTGAAATGCATTGGAGCAACTTATAATAAAAAGACAATCCAATATACCTAATTGCCTGATCCTTTCATTCTTTTGGAGGCTCCTTTTTTCTCTAGACTTTATTTCTTACAGGACAAATATGCCATTTACGCGATTCCCCGCATCTGGTGCATGTTTTTTAAACAGCTTTTGCTTTGTCTACATCTTGCTGTGCCTGCGTGGGAGCAGTTGATGCTTTGCTTACTTCCTGCACTTTATTGTATTTAGCCATGCGTTTTAATTGTCTGATTAGTCTCATGGGTTCTTGAAATATCAGTCTTTGCTTAGAGGATTTATTTATGAAGTTCTTTTGCATTTTGGCTGAATTTGTTCCGAATACAATTCTGTTATGAATCATTTCATCAATATACATGAATGCATAGTTAAAGGCTTATTACAAGCTGTTTATCTGGTTCTTGTGCTTTGCATTCGTATTTTTAAAAAGTTGGGCTTGTTTGTGGGGTCTTTTGCTTTAAGAGGGTCTTTGAAAAGGAGAACACTCAGCTACATAGATACATTGTAACAAAGTACAGACTATATTGTATACTGCCCCTACTAGCAAATTGTCTTTTATAACCAGCTCCCACCCACCATATAGGGAAATGAGGGACGGGCAGGAGCTCTCTTGTTCTGGGAGGACTTCATGACCTCCTCCCACTCTAGCCGCGCATGCGCGCTCCCAGGGGCACGTGGTACATTGATCAATGGTGCGCTGTGTTCCTCAGACACAGCGGATCACCAATCTCAGTAAAGAGCCAATGACATAGGTTCTCTACCATGTGATTAGCTGTGTCCAATCACAGATGATCACATGTAAACAGGTAATGACGATTATCGGCAGCCCTCTCCTCACACTGACAGCTTGTGAGGAGAGGAGAGTCAATAAGCGGCAATCTTCAGAGAGGACATCTACACTGATATTTAGGGAATTGATCATCAATGCCCTGATTATCAGTGCTGCCTTTCAGTGTCCATCAATGCTGCCTATCAGTGCCCATCAGTGCTGCCTGTCAATGTCCATCAGTCTCGCCTGTCAGTGCCTCCTTGTCAGTGCAGTCTATTAGTATCCATCAGTACCACCTATCAGTGCCCATCATTGCCGCCTATCAGTGCCCATCAGTGCCACATATCAGTTCCCATCAGTTATGCCTGTCAGTGCCCATCAGTGATGCCTGTCAATGTCCATCTGTTCTGCCTATCAGTGCCTCCTCATCAGTGCAGTGTATTAGTACTCATCAGTGCCACCCATCAGTGCCAATAAGTGCCAGTCAGTGCTGCCTATCAGTGCCCATCAGTGCCACCTATCATTGCCACCTATCAGTGCCGCCTATCAGTGCCCATCAGTGCCACCTATCATTGCCTATCAGTGCCGCCTATCAGTGCCCATCAGTGCCGCCTATCATTACCTCCTATCAGTGCTGCCTATCAGTGCCCATCAGTGATGCCTGTCAGTGCCTCCTCATCAGTGTCATCTATCAATGCCACCTATCAGTGTAGGCTCATTAGCGCACATCAGTGAAGGAGAGAAATGACTTATTTACAAAATTTTATAACAGAAACTAAGAACATTTTTTTTCAAAACGTTCAGTCTTTACTGCAAAAAAATAAAAAAAAACAGTGGTGATTAAATACCACCAAAAGAAAGCTCTATGCAGTATGTCTCAAAAAAAAAGCTAAAAATTTTGTTTGGGTACAGTGTTGGTTGACTGAGTAATAGTCATTCAAAGTGTGATAGCGCTTGGAAGCTGAAAATTGGCCTGGGCAGGAAGAGGGTGAAAGTGCCCAGTAGGCAAGTGGTTTAAGGAAATATATATATATATATATATATATATATATATATATATATATATATTTGAACCTTTCCCTAACCTTTTATTGTGTGGTCATGTGACTTATCAATCAGCAAGGCAGGGCTGGGCAGGGGCAGCTAATTATTACATCGCTCATGCACACTGCAACTTTTGCAGCTCAGCTAGCTCTGAGCAACTGAAAACAGCTCCCAGCCAGAGACTCCCTGTCAATCAGCAAGGCAGGGCTGGGCGGGGGGCATATAGCAAGCCCTGAGACCCAAACTGACCATGCAAGCATGAATCTTTTTTCTTGCTTTGATTGGTCAGTTGAGAAGGAAGAAGTGGGACTGCCGAGATCAACCAGGTATGTATAGTAAAGCAGTAAATTACAAAGTAACACATCACTCTGTGACAGATATACATATGTAACGCCCTCTAGTGTATATAGTTTTTTTTGTACATAGTTATAAGCTTACTAAAAGCCTGGGTGTGAGTCAGCCTGGGTGTGAATCAACAAGGTTACTTCAAGTTAATGCTGGAGGGCTCTACAGGTCAGTTCTCCGATACCTCTCCCTGCTTTACAGATTTGGAGAAGTTTCTAGAAGCCAGTAGGCAGGGGTGAGGTGGAGCTTATCTGCATACTTAGGGAAATCTGATCAATCCTCAGGCAGGAGGTCTGGCATGGTGGATAGGTCAGCCCTTAATGACTGAGCCTGGTCAGCAGGGCAGTCAGGTGGAAGATGGAGTGAGGAAGTGCTGCTGGTGTGCAGCCTATGAGGGGGAACCAGAGGAGGGAGGTCTACCGTAGAGGAAGATGAAAGAAAGAGCGCACAAACCTTGTGCATTACCTCAATAAATAGTGACTAATTTTATTAATAAGGAAATATACTCACAAAATGATTGTATAACAGGCATAGGTAACCATAATCCAAACAGGGTTACAGGTAAATCGAAAAGGGGGGGAGTGAAGGCTAACGCGTTTCGAAGGGTGCTCCCTTCTTCATCAGAGCTGGGTTGAGCAGATAGAGACTTCAGTATGGCAGAGTTCCCATGGCAAGGAGATATTCAGCCACTGAGTGTCAGTATTACAGCAGTTCAGCCTGTTTAGTCAGGGAGGTCTACCTACAGGCCGGAAGCTAGAAAAAGGGACCTCCACTGTTCTACAGTCAACAAGGAAGGACAACCTGTCAGCAGGGAAAGAAGCCAGCTCGGCGTTAGGCCTGAAAGCAGCTACACCTTTACAGTTACAGGAACAGAACAGTGTGAATACTTCTACACCCCCTGGGTCTACATGTGAGAGGGTGGCAGGGGCGGATTGGCAACTCATGGGGCCCCCGGGTAATAGGGGATCATGGGGCCCCTGTGTCCTCGCCCACAATTAAACCACACCCAAAAAAGCCTATGAAAAGGTACCAGGGGCATCTCACGGGGCCCCCTACTGACCCAGGGCCCTCGGGCAGTGCCCGAGTTCCCAAATGGTCAGTCTGCCCTGGAGGGCGGTCAGGTGTAATACCCAACTAAATCTCACTGGGACATCATTCCCATGTGTGTCTCAGGATCCCTTGCCCTGGGATGCTCTTATGACAGCCACGTGGATGAGGAGATTTTCATCTGGGGTCTGAAGAGGTTAATTTAAGAGGACCAAGTGCTCCTATTAAAGACTGTGTGTTGTTGTCTTCAAAAGATAAGAGCAGCTCCTAAAGGAGTAAAGAGTCCAGGATCTATTCTTCTGTGCGTTTTGCTGGATTTTTGCCTTTTTGTACTACGGTAAGTTGTCCTCCAAGTCATTTAGTTCCATTGGGCATCCCATATACCCCTAAGTTGTTAACCCCTATTAAAACAACAAAACCAAGCTCATGGACTGTTTACTGACTTTTGATGTAAAAGTAAAAAATGCGTGTTGCTTGGCTGTGCAGAGCTTAAAGGGGACCCAAAACTTAGCAGCTCTCAAGAGGGTGGTGCTACACTTACAAACTCACACATAGTTACAAAAAAAATAGTAACACACATTTTAACTGTGGCTCAAGGACAGTGCCAGATTTATAAGGGGGCAAAAAGGGCAATTGCCTTGGGCCCCCTGACTGAAGGGCCCCCCTCTATATAAAATATTCTAAATATAAAAAAATATGTAAAATATATAAAATAATAAAAAATAAATAATAATCCTTTCTTTTATTAATTGTATCTTGGGTAGTATTATTTTGCCTGCCATTTTCTGTAAAAGGTTTTACTCTGGACCAGGGGCAGACTGACAACTCATGGGGCTCCTGGGCAATAGGGGATCATGGGCAGGGGTGGACTGACAACTCATGGGGCCCCCAGGCAATAGGAGATTATGGGGCCCCTGTGTCCTTGCCCAAACTCAAAAAAGCCTATGAAAAAGTTACCAGGGACATCTCATGGGGCCCCTTACTGACACTGGGCCCTCGGGCAGTGCCCGAGTTTCCAAATGGTCAGTCCGCCCCTGATCATGGGGCCCTTGTGTCCTTGCCCAAACTCAAAAAAGCCTATGAAGAAGGTACCAGGGGCACCTGAGTTTCCAAATGGTCAGTCTGCCCCTGCTCTGGACTAGAATATTGTATCATTTTTGAAAATTAATTTTGGCAGCTCAGGTGAACCACACATAGAGCGACTTAAGGGAGGTGGCCCATGACTGTAAGCAAGTGAACACATATGACCTCAGAATTATATTGTGTTATGCATTTTGAAAATTTGAGACTGCCTTTGAGAATGTAAACCAAGTCTGTGTCGAAGGGGCCCCCTAAGCTTGAAGTGTCACGGGCCCCCAATGTCTAAATCTGGCCATGATCAAGGACTTTTTTTTTTTGCTTTGATAAAAATTACTATTTCTCCTTGCTTCCTGTTCCAGTAATGATTGTCATTCAGCAGGAAGTTGGGGACAATTTCTTCAAAAGGTAACACAGAGGTTCTAACTCTCCTCCCCCCCCCCCCCCCCAAGTTAAAAAATGGGCTTCGACTGCTGTTTTTGTCCAATGTTGTTTTCTTTCCTGTTGGCAGCTATAACTAAGACAAGTGAAGGGGGGACACAAATAGCAATAAAACTGGACTTAATGCCTGATGTTCTAACACTGTTCCAATATATCCAACATTAAAAAATGGCAGAATATTAATCAAATATGATCATCTAATATCACAAAGATTTTCATCAGTAAAGCCTTGAAAGGATGTCCACTGTTCTACCAACTGGTAGAACTAAGATGGCTAAGGATTTAATACTTGGGTTCCTTTCTTCGTTTTTATGATGATGCAAACAATTTGAACAACTTTAATTTCAAAGCAAATAATAAATTAAAGCAAAATCTTTAAAAAAAAATGGTTACCTGAAAAGGTTTCCTTTTATATATATGCATATCTAAAACACAATTTCCTTCTTTCCAAGGCACCAAGTATGAGCAAAACACTACAGAGATACTCAGCAATGTCTAAGATGAAACAAGAACAATTCATTCAGTATTTCTCCCAGAGGACCATACAGCTCAATGTATAGACATGACCTTGCTGCTGGGGACAATTCACCATGTTGGAGATGAACTGGATTTTACCAAAAATAAAAAAAAAATAAAAAAAAAACAGGATTTTTTTTTCCGGCTAAATAGTTATAATTCCAATCTAGCATTCTTGTGAAGGTCAGCCTGTCTGATGAGAGAGCCACAAGCACAGCCTGACAAAGAAAAAAAAATAGAGCCAACATGTATGAGATGATTGTGATATTTACAAGATAGATGTATTCCCTGTGAATGACAAATAGTTTATATACAAAGCAGCAGACAAGACAAAGAAAGAAGCAATCAAAGAAAAATCCCAAAGTCACTTTCCAGAGATACACTTGTGCCATTCGGCTTTGAACATATTTTTATTTTATTTTATTTTTAATTATTATTCATGATTGTATTGATGCTGAACATTACTATTTTTTTTTTTTTTTCATTTCTTCAATTTTCTTAAAATAATTTTACAGTCCCTTTTATTTTTTCAGTTCTCCCACATGGCACTTGCATAGATTTAAGTAACTTTTTTGAAATTTTAATTTGTTACTTCTTCTATTTTTTTTTCTAACAGCAGCTCTTAAAAAAAAAATACAGCCCAACTTAACCGTATGTTTTTAATGGACCAACGCTGGCTTCTCACTGATGGATTATTTTTGTTACCTATATTGTCACCATGTGTCCTTCTTTAAAGAACAAATGAGGCTTTGTGGCTTGTACTATGTAGGCGTAGATTTATACTGTAAGAAAAAAATAAATGTATCTTTATTTATATATATACTGTATTTGTACCCACTGATAAATATAAATGCAGTGACATTTTGCTGAGCAGCGTATAGCTTAGAACAAGTAGGTCCGAAGGGAAATTTGCATATATTGACTGACAGCCTGATAAATAAAAGGTTAATCCATTTAATCAAAATGGTGAAGACCAAGATGTTTGATTAGGGACTCCTGGCTCTGGGGTTTGGTATGATGCAGTGTAATTTAATGGGTCAGCAAGCTCCTTAACTATGACTTTAATTGTCCATCATTTGTTTTGCAGGAATGTCAGAACATGCACTGTTGTCGGTCACTTAGTCTAGAACATGCTGTGTAAAGCTGTAAAAAAAAATCTGTTTATCCCCTGTAAATAGCTAGTAAAAGAGATGCATGGCTGGACAACCTGCCATACATGTTGTGAAGGGAATTTTTTTTAGCCGTCTGAATTTATTAACTCATTTCCTGCTCAATTGATCTTGTATAGTCAGACAACAGTGAGATGTGTTTAATTATGATTATTAGGCTCAGACTTGCAATCTGGTGACTTGGGCATTCCCCAAAAGGGAAGGACTGTCAAAGATGTTGTGGACTTGTGTTAACTATTATCTGCATTAAAACGGCTATTTACTCAAGAGATAAAACTACAATTCTGCCAGTTTACAAAACTCTAGTTCGTCCACATCTTGAGTATGTGGCCCAGTTTTGGTCACCAATCCTCAGGAAGGATGTGCTTGAACTGGAGAGAGTCCAGAGAACGGCAACAAAGCTAATAATGGGGCTGGAGGACCTTTGTTATGAAGAATAACTACAATCAAACATATTTTCCCTGGAGAAGAGACACTTAAGAGGTGATATGATCAAAACATACAAATATTTAAATGGTGATGGTATCAGTGGGAGACAATTATTTAATCTAAGATCTCTAAAAGAAGACACATGGGCACACAATGGCGTTGGATGAGAAGCGGTTTATTCAAAAACAGCGAAAAAAGGTTCTTTATAGTTTGAGCTGTAAGGATGTGGCACTGCCTTTCAATGTTAGTAGTGTCAGCAGGGAGTGTAGATAAATTAAAAAAAACTTTTTGATGTGTTTCTTAGTGAACACAACATACAGGGATATTATCAGGGCTTGGATCTGAACATCCAACCTCGGTTGAGTCTTTTGATGTCTCTTCTTGCTGAGCCCCCTGAGATGCCAGTCAGCTCCCTAAACAATCTCTTGGACATTCTTGCCTTGAAACCTTGTTTCTACTGAACCTTGAACTCTGTGCTCCTCCCATGAACTTCCTGATAAAAAGCCATGCCTTTGCATTTCCTGTTTGCCAGATTATTGTGTTCTCTTCAGCCAATATCTCACTCTTGTCACTCCTCTACCATCCATATCTCTGCTACTACTCATTACCGACCCTTGGCTTCTTCCTTGACTACACTTGACCCCAACCTTCAACACTTGTTACCGACCTTTGGCTTCTTTATTGACTAAACTTCTGCTTATCCCTACAAGCTGTATCTGGACTCCAGCTTGCTCACCTCCTGGTGGGGTGATTCTGAAGACTGAGGCCTAGTATTAACACACAGTAAAACCCATCTCCACCATCAGGAACTCTGGTGAATGCCAGTTAGTATGTTGATGCCACATCTCAGGTGAGCCTGTGTCATCCGCCAAATGACCTGCTTCTGTACTTATCCAGCCGGTTGGCAGGTGCCTCATTACTGCTATAGCTACTGGTCTCAGAGCCTGACTCCAAATCGTGACAGATATTGAAAATTATAGATACATAAACAAACACTCAGGTTGAACATAGGTAGACCAGTGTCTTTATTCAATCTCACCAATTATGTAACTCCTGTAGGCTGTTTAGTCATAGTAGGCCTACTGTGATGAGTGACCTTTTGAATCTGGTGTGTTTTCACTGTTAAGGCTCTTCTGATGGTCTGTATTTATACCCTCTACCACTGGTGTCTTATTATTTTTATGTTTGTGGTTATTTGGGAGCACTACCTTCACAAGCCAGCGCTGGTGCATCTGTCTGAGGCAGGCTGTACTAATCCTTGTGCTTCAGCCTCTCTGTTCCTGTGTGTGGCCCTCCTGTCTTATACATCTTGATGTGACCCATATTGACTTGATTCTGACTTCTTATTCTTCTTTTATGCCTTTGCATGTGCATCATATTGCTGCTGGTCCTGTATATCTGTTTTTTATTTTCTGTCTGTCTGCAGTTGTCAAACTAGTCAACCCTATGGTCACACATTGGCAATTTTCCTGTGACACAAGTGCATCCATACTTTCAATGACTTGGCCGAAGACCAGAAACTCTATTCCAGCATCCCAAAGATAGCCATTTATCACCAGCTGGCAATGTTGTGTACTTTTGCCTGTCTCCCCGATGAGACCTCCCCTCCTGTTTCTACACTCTTTTCAGATTTCTGTTCATGTTCTTCCCTGGATTTCCATAAAACTCTTGTCGCCAGGTATTTTCACTTCACAGGAATTCTACAGCAGTAGATATGGACAGCAATCCCATGCTACTCGTGAAACCAGCAGAGTTCCAGATGTCATAGTGGTAGCTACTAAAAGCCTTCAAATTACAATATGTTTAGACCCCAAACCTATTTCTCCAGGTGGCAATTATTAGACAGTGGTGCTTGGGTTCCATCTTACAACTACTGTCTGCTCTTCCATTTTCCATTATTGAATTTAAAAAGCCCATTTAACCTATTTACCCGAAAGGGGAAGTCCCGCTTTAAGTTATCCTCACCCCTCCTCTCCCATATTTGGCATGTAATTTTTTTTGGGGGGGATGGAGCGAGTACCTAGTTTTGACAGGTACCAGTTCAGTTCTCCTTCCCCCTTCTTTCACAAAGTGCAGCGTGGATCATGCACACGCAGTGGCCAGCCGGCTGAGGAGCCAAAAGCAGCATAGCTGGCTGCCCACCATTTGGATGCAGGGAACCCAAAGGCTCGTGAAGAACTAGCCCAGCTGAAGACAGCACTGGATCCCTGGACAGGTAAGTGTCCATTTATTAAAAGTCAGCAGCTACAGCATTTGCAGCTGCTGACTTTTATTTTATATTTTTTTATTTCTAGAATGAACAACCGCTTTAAATCCATGGTCATGTGCCATTTGGGTTCTGAGTCTTCTTTTTCCTTTTTTTTTTGTAACAGGAGACAGAGACCTTCAGGTCTCCATATCACTGCATGCATGCTGTGCACATTTACTACCGGCTGTCCAGCTCTGAGATCCTTCCAGGATCGAGAAGAGAGTCTGCAAGCAATAACATCAGAACAAGGGGACAGTTGAGAACTGGCATGGGCACATCCACAAAGCTATATTACTTGTTCACTGCAGCCAGACACCTCACTAGCAAAGGACTTGGAAAACCAACTTAGGTAAGTATTAAATACTGCAACATATAATAATAAAATAAAATAAATGCATTAAACTAGATATTTCTGGAAATAGGCTTAACAAGAAAATCAGTTCATATCTACAAGCAAAGGATATACAGGATTTTTGGTGAGGTCCCATCCTTGACATCCCTGTCCCATCAAGGAAATGCCTTCTAAATATGTGCACACCTGAAATTTTCATTTAATTTCATTTTGGATGCATTCGTTCATTGAAGAATTTTGTGTTGTCAATTCATTGTGTTTAACCATTTCGTTTTCAGAATTCATTTTGTATCTTCGGCATTCCTTTCATATATTTGTTGGTGTGGGTGGATTCGAAAAATGTTGCAATTTTTCCAGAAGATAGCTATATATTCAATATATTATCAAATCAGACAGTTTCGACTTGGAAAGATTCAATATTTCCAGACACTGGTCCAACCCACCAAGAGAAATGGCATGAGGTGATTGGACATGAATATCGACTGGCATTCAAATAAACAAATGGAACAAAATTTGCATTCATTTGTTATCCAAATCTAAATTATTGAACAAATTTGAAAACTTAATTGATTTCCCCATGGACTTGAACAACTGTTGTATTAAGTGATGTCATTTGAATGAAAGGAATGAAATTAATACATTCATTGATTTCGTTATAACTTTTTTCGTATTCATTGACATTCATTACTATGTCCATTCAGAGATTTGTATACATCCGAATCTCCGAAAATGAAATTTTATTATTATACAGGATTTATATAGCACCGACAGTTGGCTCAGTGCTTTACATTATGGTGGGAGACAGTACAGTCCAATACAGTTCAATACAAGAGGGATTTGAGGGCCCTGCTCCTTGGAGCTTACAATCTAGGAGGGAGGGGATAATGGTACAAAAGGTAATGACTGTGGGGGATGGAGTGGTTGGAAGAGTAGAGGATTCCAGTATTAGCTGAGGGCGGGGTAGGCTTCCCTGAAGAGATAGGTTTTCAGAGTGCACCTAAAAGTGAGCAGAGTAGGCGATAGTTTTATAGATTGGGGTAGGGAGTTTCAGAGGATGGGGGAATCCCTGGAGAAGTCCTGGAGATGAGCATGGGAGGAGAAGACAAGGGAGCTAGAGAGTAATGAAGTGAAACGCACATGTCTAGTAGCTTCCTTAATAGGACAGGCTCAAGATATTGTAAGTGCTGAAAGTAGAGCTTCCCCAGAGGACCAGTGCAGGGTTTGCAGGTAGACAGCAAATATCTAACCACTGAAAAACTGGAGAAAACCCTGCCCAATCTGGCACCACATTTTCTCAATGCCAATGTGCACTTGTGCTTGCAGAAAAATGGTCCTTGGCTCAGTTTCCAGCAGGGGCATTATCTTTATGGGCAATTGATACATTTCAATTGTGTTTTGATATGTACAGGTTCATTGGCTTCCATACAAACTAGATTCCAGTGAGAGTGTTTATATGACTAGAGCCGGGATATTAAGATGTAAGATTTTTTGGTAAACATTGTCAAAGTTTTTTGTGTTCCTAATGATAACAATAACAATATTTATGCACATCTTTATTTTAGTGTAACCATAACATACAAAAAAACGTTTTCTTTTGAACTCATTATAATTAGCGCATCACATTTAAACTCTTTGCCATTCTAGTCATTTACTTTACAAAACATTTCATTTAATGACCAAATGGATGGAGTTTCCTAATTATTTATAACCCCATTGTCCAAATGCTCTCTCAGAGGTGACCAGCCTGCCAGAGTTTTAGAATTTCTTTAATTAAACAGTAATTAACCAATTAACGTTCTTGCATATATTATGCATGGTCCTATAGGATTGGGTATAGAGGATCCTAATTTTGCGTTGTAAAGGTCAAAAACACCCACTGGCTATTTGCGATAATCTCATTAGGGTTAGGTACTTCTGTGCTTGTGACATTTTGAGCATATTATAACATTTTCGAGATAATTTAGTGGCATTTAGCCCCAGTCATCTAGCACTCAAAGCAATTGTGACATTTTTTACAATATGCAGTGTTGTTATTGTGAGATAGTAACCTTTCAGTGGTGAATGCAGTTTAACCACTTCAGCTTCGGAAGGTTTTGCACCTTTCATGACCAGGCCATGTTTTGCTATTTAACACTGTGCTACTTTAACTGGTATTTACGCGGTCATGCAACTCTGTACCCAAACAAAATTGATGTAATTTATTTAAATTATAGGGAAAAAAACTACATTTTGAAGAAAAACAATGTTTTTAACTTTTTGGTATAAAACATATCAAATAAAAAAAATCTAATTTCTTCATACATTTAAGCTAAACTATATTTATACAAGTCTTTGGTAAAAAAAACAAAACATCCCAGTAAGTGTATATTGATTGGTTTGCCTGAAAGTTATAGCATCTACAAACTATACATACTGGAATTTGTATTATTTTTTTATTGCCTACTACCAACGGCAGTGATCAGCGACTTATAGTGGGACTGTGATAGTGTGGTAGGCAATTTGACACTAACTGATCCTGGGTTGGAATGGATTAACTGCCACTGACATCAGCAGTGACGTTGATACAGTGATAATACTATACAGTGTCACTATACTAATGACATTGGCCGGGAATGGGTTAACACCTCGGGTAATCAATGGGTTAAATGTGTGCCTAACAATGTGTAATGTGTGTAATGTGTGCTGCTTTTTACTAAATATCTCTCTGTATCTTCTCCCCATTTTGCAGAGAGAATTAACAGAGAGATCGGGCCCTCTGTGTAGAACCCTGTATTGATTGTCAACACAGTGGTCTCGGCTGTGATTGGACACAGCCAGTCAGCAGGTCCTGGCCATGAATCAGTGGATGGGACCTGCTGACAAACTACCACTGTGGACAATCACAGCTGGAGTCGCCCTGTACCCAGAAGCGGCCAGTGATGTACAGGTAAATTGCTGGGCCATAAAGGGCCATCCGTCCGCAGTATACTGCAGGCAGGCAGTCCACAAGTGGTTAAGTATAATACAGTTATAGCCAAATAATCAGGTCACCTAAGCTTGATAGGTTTCCATCCTAATACTCCTGAAAAGTGTTTTAAGTCAGGATGGGAGCAATCTATTTTCACAATTGTGAAAAATATGTGTGCTGGACAGGGGCAAACTGACAACTCATGAGGCCCCCGGGCAATAGGGGATCATGGGGCCCCTGCGTCTTTGCCCAAACTCAAAAAAGCCTATGAAAAAGGTACCAGGGGCATCTCATGGGTCCCCCTACTGACCCCGAGCCCTCGGGCAGTGCCCGAGTTTCCAAATGGTCAGTCTGCCCCTGGTTCTGGAGGTGTTGTGCAGCTGCACAAGCACCTACAGCACACTTTGTTGTGGCAATTTATTGTTCTCCTTAAGATAAAGAACACATAAAAGTAGTTTTGGATAGAGTCCTTTGAAAGTTTTATCATTTACCCATCTAAGCTCTGAAAAAGGAGGATTGTTGGCCCCTAAACACACTGGACACATTTTTTCCTTCATGTTGTTTCATTTGTATCCCAATAAATTATATGGATTCTTAAGACTACCATTTGGCTCTCTTCTTGTCTATTTTACTTAGATTTCTTGACTGGGGGAGCATTGATTCTTAAGGAGTTTTACATAGGGTCCCTTAGAAATTTTTGTCATTTTTCCATCTAAGCCCTGAAGAAGGAGGATTGTTGGGCACCGAAAAACACTGAATACCTATTTTTCTTCAAGTTTTTCATTTTTATACACAATGTGGATTCTTATGACTACCATTTGGCTGTCTTCTTGTCTATTTTAATAAGAGTTTTCGAAGGCGGGGGCATTGCTCCTGGGAAGGCCTCCACATTGTAGTAGAGCTGCCCTGGTTAAGTCTTTAAGCCCAACCAATACCCTTTGACTGACAGATAATATATTTGCGTACAAAGCCTCACAAGGTGACTTGGACATTGAGGTCTATCTATCCCCACAGACCAGTATCTACTTTATGACTCCCACTCCAGCACACACTGGGGGTTATTAGAACTCTACAGCATGGTAACAATAGATCCGGAGAGTACAGACTAAGAACACAGAGATTTCTACAGTGCTGTGAGAGTTTGTGGCTGTCCAGACTGAGCTTTCATTAAAACATCCAGAAGTTCATAAGAAAAACACCAGACCATTGAGCAGAGGGGAGAAGCAGTTCACACAGAGTGAAATAGTTATCATGTATGTAGCTGGAGTGTTGGAAAAATGCAGAAGGATCTTTAACCCTTTGAGGACCGTAAGATTTTGGAACGCCAAAAGAATCAATTTTTTTGTTTTTAAAGTTCATACACTTTAGTTGCTGTAACTAAGCCATTTCATGAAATAATTGGCAAAAAGCTAGATCCATTTGTTGTTTGTTGATAAGAACTAATATTTTGACTCAAACCAAAAAAAAAAAAAAAAAGAGTTTTAAGTTCTTAATCAGATGATACACGCAATTAAAAACATGGGACAAATACGTCCCTTGGTCCTCAAAGGGTTTTTAACAGACATTGCATCCCTTGGTCTTTCAAGCCCAGCAATACACTGAGACAGAATCATGTACATTCAAAAGACACCATACCCAAACACATGCAAAAAAAAAAAAAGTATATGCAGTGTAGTTTAGGGAGGAATGTAAATGCCCGTACATTGGTGAGACAAAACAACCTCCCAAGAAATGAATGGCTCAAAATAGGAGGACAAATTGTACAAGTCAAGAATTAAAGTGGAAGTAAAGTACTATAATAAGGCTTACCTATAGGTACAGTGAATCTCTACAAAACTTGCACTGTTTAGGAGATATTCACAGTGCATGCATGCACTATGACAGGATGGAATACCTGTGCAGTCCCTTCAGAGCTCCGTGCCTGGGAGTGACGTCATGAGTCTCGGCCAGTCAGACAGCCGTAGCACGTGAATCTGGAAGGAAGACCAGCTGAAGATGGAAACCCTGTCAGCGGTGACAACGCGCCACTGGAGGGTTTCATTCTAAGGTAAGTACTTCATAATGTGCTAGTATGAATCATATTATGTCATTGTCTTGCAGGTTGTTTTTTTTTTAAAGGCCACAGTTTACTACCTCTTTAATACTTTATAGAAAAAGGACATTTGTTTGAGGACAGTACGGTGCACATTTTGGATAGAGAGGACAACTATCTCTCCGAAGGCATGAAAGAGACCATCTAGGTTAAACTAGAAAGAACATCATCGAACAGCTGTACATTATTGTACAGTGAGTCCACAGCAGATAGGGACTATAGACAAGGGCCTGGTAGCCCACTTTGATTAAAAAGAAACAGAAATACAAAGTCTCTAGAACATGAGGCTTTCCATGCACGGAGTTTCAGCTTAACACCAAACAAGAAAATGGTGAACCACCTGGATCTTAAACTCACTCAGATTAGTTTGCTGTACCTTGCTGCATGGGCCCATTCTCAGCCCCTAGGTAGAGGTTCTCCTGATAGCCCAAGCGCTCTCACTCCTCCGACACTCATAGATTCCTCTGGCTACTATTTACTCTCTCCCAGTTGCCTCAGCTCTAGTCTCCCAGACTCTCACAGTCTCCGAGATTCTCTCAGCTGGCCCAATTCTTTTGGTCCAATGGCCTGGAACTTCTCCCACATGGAGTACTGTCTTGAGGATATTACCTTGGTCTCCAGACTGGATCACACCAACCTCCTGGGTGCAGTAAATGAAACAACTCCAACTGCAATAACTTTCATCAAGCTTATATGACCCCTGAACACCTGTGTACTCACATAGGCTGCCGGCAATTAGCAAAGCCTGGAAACCGGATTGAAAATTTTGTTCCACCCAATACTCTTTGCAACCTTAAAGGTCCTGGCCCCGATCCAGAAATAAAAATCTGGAGAAAGCACAGAACACCACTTTCTCAGTTTGCAATCAACCTGCCAGAACTTCTCAGACTACTGATTTGAGAATCCGGTGTCATGGTTATACCAGGGGCGGACTGACATCTCATGGGGGCCCCAGGCAATAGGGGATCATGGGGCCCTTGTGTCCTATGAAAGCCTATGAAAAAGGTACCAGGGGCATCTCATGGGGCCCCCTACTGACCCTGGGCCCTCGGGCAGTGCCCGAGTTTCCAAATGGTCAGTCCGCTCCTGGGTTATACCCATTTACATAGTGACAGGTCCTCAAACAAATAATTTGATTTTAACATCCTGAAACTGGAATGAGATAATGTAACTAGAACAGCTAGAAGAGGGCGGTTGCAGAACCTTCTCTGAACAAGAAGGGAGTGGGACTTTAACACCATCTGTCTTTCACATATAATTTCATTTTAACATCTCTACTGCGTTTTAACAACAATTCACACCTTTAGCCATGTAAATCAAAGGATCAACACCTGTGCAAATTTCCTGAAACTGAAGCTTGGGATTATGTAACTAGAGCAGCTAGAACATGGTGGTTCTACAGCTCTCACACCTCCCATCCTGCTTTTGGTCTATAAACATCTGCCTTGATA
This sequence comes from Staurois parvus, assembly GCF_062004578.1. NCBI lineage: Eukaryota > Metazoa > Chordata > Amphibia > Anura > Ranidae > Staurois > Staurois parvus. The sequence continues at coordinate 12,084,517 of NW_028318294.1, read as the reverse complement.
CATTCTATGGGGAATGGATCAGAAAGTGTCTGTGATACCGTGGTGGATATAAATGGCAGGGTTTATTTATAATTGTTAGCAAAGTGCAAAAGTATACCAGTCAATCCTGACGGGAATCCATTGCGTTTGAAACTTCTTCTGCACATCCCAAACTTTTTTAGCAGCCCTAGATCACCTCTGTGAATTAAAGAACCCCTTTCCACTTTCCCTGTGCCACAGAAAAGGAAAGAAAAAAAACTAAAAAATAAAGGAAAGCTAATGCAGACACCACATCTAAGGGCTCATGTACACTGGGCTTTTGAATTTGAATTCTGTACGCCTTTTACTCCTGGCAGAAAAAAGCTACTTTTTGCATATGGAAAATTATTACATTTATTTTGACCATTAGAATACATTAATTCAATGCAAAACACGTGAATGTGCCTAAATACATTATTATTATTATACAGGATTTATATAGCGCTAACAGTTTGCGCAGCGCTGTACAATATAAGGGAGACAGTACAATTACAATACATTTCAGTACAGAAGGAATATGAGGGCCCTGCTCATGGAGCTTACAATCTAAAGGAAGGGGGAGGTGATACAAAAGGTGATAGCTGTGGGGGAGGATCTACTGGAAGTGATTCAAGTACAGTTCTTAGGTGGAGGTGGGGTAGGCTTCCCTGAATAAGTGGGTTTGCAAAGATCGCCTAAAGGCAGACAGGGGAGGGCTGACTGGACATACTGTGGTAGGGAGTTCCAGAGGATGGGAGAGGCTCTGGAGAAGTCCTGGAGGTGAACGTAGGAGGAGGTGATGAGGGTGCAAGAGAGGAAGATATATTGGGAGGAGCAGAGTGGGGATTTGGCCTTATATCTGCGGATGAGGTTGACGATGTAGATAGGGGCGGTGTTGTGGATGGCTTTGTAAGATGTGGTTAGTATTTTGAATTTTATACGTTGGGTTAGTGGAAACTAATAAAGGGATTGGCAGAGAGGGGAAGCAGTCACTGATCGGTTGGTAAGGTGTATGAGTATAGCAGCAGCATTCATAATAGACTGAAGGGGGGATAACCTCTGTAACAATCTAAATACATCTAGTGTTTATGTGCTTTTATGTGCGTTTTGCTTTTTTTCTGCCCAAAAACTCCTCTCCTGAACATGTTGGTGATTGTCTTTTTCAGCCTGTAAATACTCCACTTTTAATACCAAAATATATCATACAGACTGCGCATAAATGGTGTGACACAAAAAATGTAATATATTAATAAATATAATATCCTGTATACATTTTAAATTTTTTTTAGTGCAGTCCCAGTGTATAAATAAAGTGCAAAAGTGCTGTTCCTTGATAATTAACTCTGTATTAAGGTGACAAGTGCTTCATAGTGCTCAGACTGGTGCCCCACATGGATTTACACTCACCATCCTGCCATGACCATCTATCTCTAGGTAGGTCACTAGCGATTTGATTGGCCCAGAGTTCCACGTTTCCACTTTATTTGTACACTGGGACTGTACTAAAACGTTTTTAAAATGTATACTAGATATTATATTTATTAACCACCCTAGCGGTCTGATTATGTCCATATTTCTGTGCTCAAAGCTGTACATTTTTTTGCATGGAAATATGTACTTTTTCTATTGTAGGCCTGTAATTTTTAGGAATAACTCACTGAAATCTGGCCGAGCAAGAGTCTAGTAAACATCCCGGGTATGTTACAATTTGAAACACGAAATCATAGATTATAATATAATAAATAATCATAAAAAATAATAATATAATGATAAATTTAACTCAATAATATAATCAAACCAAAAACACTGAAATTTGAAATATAGCGCCAAGTTCGCACATCACTGAGCAAAGTCGCAGAATCGTTTTCAGTGTCTGATGACGAATTTCCCCACGAATCATTATCACTCAATTCTGTAAGTAGTTCTAATTTACTATCGCTGTTCTCTAGCTGGTCTAAAACCGCTTTTGACCTAAAGGGAAACTTTTTGGACGCCATGGACGTTTCTCAGTTTCCAGGCAGAAAGAACAGTAAAAATGAAGGCAGGGCACGGGATAAAGCACTTGAAACAAAATGTATGTGAAGTGATTTGATACGGTAATGTTATACTATGTGATTTTAGTGTATTTAGTGAATGTCACTTTTTGTCATTTTCAAATTTCCCGCCAGTTCTGTCCCCGTACGTCCCAACGTCGCGGGGAACGGAACCCGGAAGACAGATGCCGGCATCCACTGGAGGACATTGCTGGGGACACTGCAGGGGGGCCATCGCGGGAGCGCAGGACAAGGTAAGAGAAGAACAGATCCCGGAGCAACGCCGCATGGTAAGCCTGAGTGTAGCTTGGGGTTACCGCTTGTGGCACTGAAAATTTACCCCGGGCTACACTCGGGAATACCACCAGGGAGGCTACTATATTCAATTTGTTTGTGTCACACCAGTTATGCACAGCCTGTATGATATATTTTGTTATTTTTGTGTCTACTTAGTTCACAATTAGGACTGCCGCAGCACATGGTTATTTTTGTATATAGGTTTATTAGGTATATTTATTAGGTATAAGCGCAGCAACATCTCTTGTAATTTTCACTCCTCTTTTAATACGCCTATAAATGCCCATATGTCTCTGGACACATAGGTTAACACAGAGGTGTGTTTACAGGCTGGAAAAAAAAAAAGACCTCAAACACCTGTAAACAGTTTAACGGTTTTGAAGTCCAGTGTACATGAGCCCTATAGACTGTTTCATTTTTGTTTTGGGGTTTACAAGCCAAAGTACCCCTTTTTATTCATCTTGATGACTTGATCAGCTAGCCTTATAATAACTCCCTGCCTGGTTATTGAGCCGAAAACCCCAAATCATTGCTGCTAATGAACACAGATAGGCTGTAGCTGCAGTCATATTGGATTTGTTTACTTAAAGAGATATCCTGCTGGAGATCAATAGACTCTTCTGCATCTGAATTCAGTTAGAGGTGCGATGGTAACCACCCAGCTTTTCACTTACAGATGTTGTTTTATCACCGACCTTCTCCCCTTTTCAGAGATACACTGGAGCTAATCAGCTGGATATCTCAGCTCCTGATAATCACTTACATAATGAAACGCTCCTCTCACTTGTGCTGGAGTGTCACTGTAATATATTCACATGTACCTGCTTGATATAAAATAATTGCTCCTAAGATTACACAGAAACATATGTTTCACCTTCCTGCATTGGAAAAGCAGACATCTACTTAAGGACTGACTCCAGACAAAATATTTTATTTTAGCTAGAGCAGGGAAAGGCTGTAGCCTCTGACCAGTTTTAGTTAAGGTCAGTGGGCTCCATTCACAGAACCAGGTCACATGCCAAATGTAGGTGTCCAGACACATTTTTCCTAAATACTTCAAGTGATCCCAACATTGTCAATTCCCTATACCATTCTGCGATACTAACCACAAAACGCTGAAAACGCTTAGTAAATACCGCATCAACAGGCGTTAAACTCAATTCACAGAAGGAAAAAAATAATTAAATACATGCGGTAATGAAGTAGTGGTCAAGGCATGCGATATTTAAGGAATGTGTACTGGTTGATAAGGAGCGGGTGGCCACCTGTATCCTTAACAACCAGTAACTGTCATGGTTGTTCAGGAGCAGGCAGCTGCCGTGTCCTTAACAATTGATGAGTCATCAGCTGTCAGCGGGGTTCTCTGAAAAAGCTTGGTAAATACCGCATGGCCAGGCATTAAACTCAACTCACAGAAAGAAAATACATCATTACATACATGCGGTAATTAAGTAGTGGTCAAGGCATGCGATATTTAACGAATTTGTACTGGTTGTTAAGGAGTGGGCGGCTGCCGGCATAATTAACAACCAGTCACTGTCATAGTTGTTAAGGAGTGGATGGCTGCTGTGTCCTTAACAACTTATGAGTCATCAGCTGTCAGCAGGGTTCGCAGAAAACACTTGGTAAATACCACATGAACAGGCGTTAAACTCAATTCACAGAAGGAAATAAATAATTAAATGCATGCTGTAATTTAGTGGTGAAGGCATGCAATATTTAATAAATGTGTTCTGGTTGTTAAGGAGTGGGTGGCCACCGGCGTCCTTAACAACCAATAACTGTAATGGTTGTTAAGGAGCGGATGGCTGCTGTGTCCTTAACAACTGATGAGTCATCACCTGTCAATGGGGTTCGCTGAAAACGCATAGTTGTTATGGAGCAGGCAGCTGCCTTAACAACTGATGAGTTATCATCTGTCAGAGGGGGTTCCCCGTTGACAGCTGAATGTAAAAAAAATAATTGTCGGCAATAAAAAGGGTTGTTAAGGAGCAGGCGGCTGCTGTGTCCTTAACAACTGATGAGTCATCACCTGTCAGCGGGGTTCGCTGAAAATGCATGGTTGTTATGGAGCAGGCAGCTGCCTTAACAACTGATGAGTCATCAGCTGTCAGAGGGGGTTCCCACTTGACAGCTGAATGTAAAAAAAATAATTGTTGTCAATGAAAATGGTTGTTAAGGAGCAGGCGGCTGCTGTGTCCTTAACAACTTATGAGTCATCATCTGTCAGCAGAGTTCGCAGAAAACGCTTGATAAATACCGCATGAACAGGTGTTAAACTCAATTCAAAGAAGGAAATAAATAATTACATGCATGCTGTAATTTAGTGGTGAAGGCATGCAATATTTAATGAATGTGTTCTGGTTGTTAAGGAGTGGGTGGCCGCTGGCGTCCTTAGCAACCAATAACTGTAATGGTTGTTCAAGAGCGGATGGCTGCTGTGTCCTTAACAACTGATGAATCATCACCTGTCAGCGGGTTCGCTGAAAATGCATGGTTGTTATGGAGCAGGCAGCTGCCTTAACAACTGATGAGTCATCAGCTGTCAGAGGGGGTTCCCACTTGACAGCTGAATGTGAAAAAAATAATTGTCGGCAATGAAAATGGTTGTTAAGGAGCGGGCCGCTGCTATGTCCTTAACAACTTATGAGTCATCAGCTGTCAGCAGGGTTCGCAGAAAACGCTTGGTAAATACCGCATGGCCAGGTGTTAATCTCAATTCACAGAAGGAAATAAATAATTAAATGCGTGCGGTAATGAAGTAGTGGTCAAGGCATGCGATATTTAAGGAATGTGTACTGGTTGTTAAGGAGCGGGTAGCTGCCCGTATCCTTAACCTCCCTGGCGGTATGATTATTTCATATTTTTGGTGCTGAAAGTGGTACCATTATTTTGCATGGAAATATGTAGTTTTTTTATTGTAGGCTGTAATTTTTAGGAATAACTCACTGAAATCTGTCCGAACAAGAGTCTATTAAACATCCTGGGTATGATAAAATTTGAAACACGAAATCATAAATTATAATTTAATAAATAATCATAAAAAATAATAATATAATAATAATACATTTAATTCAATAATATAATCAAACCGAAAACACTGAAATTTGAAATAGAGCGCCAAGTTCGCACATCACTGAGCAAAGTCGCAAAATCGTTTTCAGTGTCTGATGACGAATTTCCACACGAATCATTATCACTCAATTCTGCAAGTGGTTCTGATTTACTATCACTGTTCTCTAGCCGGTCTAAACCCGCTTTTGACCTAAAGGGACACTTTTTGGACGCCATGGACTTTTCTCAGTTTTTCGCAGAAAGAACAGTAAAAAGGCAGGCAGGGCACAGGCCAAAGCACTAGGGACAAAATGTATGTGAAATTGGTTGAAACAGCAATGTTTTACTATGTAAAATTTGTTTTGAAAAAAATCACATTTTTTAAAGTTTTCAAATTTCCCGCCGCCGGCGGTGCCCGTACGTCCTGACGTCACAGGGACCGGAACACAGAAGCTGGATGCCGGCATCGGCCGGAGGAGATGGCCGGGGACGCTGCAGGGGACACAGCGTGGGAGCGAAGGACAAGGTAAGCTCTGCAGGGAATCCCTATGCAGCGCCGCATGGTAAGCCCGAGTGTAGCTCGGGGTTACCGCTTTTGGTACTGACATTTTACCCCGAGCTACACTCGGGAATACCACTAGGGAGGTTAACAACCAGTAACTGTCGTGGTTGTTCAGGAGCGGGTGGCTGCCTTGTCCTTAACAACCGATGAGTCATCACCTGTCAATGGGGTTCGCTGAAAACGCATGGTTGTTACGGAGCAGGCAACTGCCTTAACAACTGATGAGTCATCATCTGTCAGAGAGGGTTCCCCGTTGACAGCTGAATGAAAAGAAAAAATTGCCTGCACTGAAAAATGAGGGGAAAAAAACAGCGTAGGGTGCCCCCTCAATCTATGCCAGGCCCTTCAGGTCTGGTAATGGATTTTGAGAAGAACCCCAATGCCAAAATTAAAAAAAAAATGCGCAGAGTCCCCCCTAAAATCCATACCAGATCTTTGTCCGAGAATGCAGCCCAGCACGTCAGGGAAAGGGGGGGCTGGTGAGCGAGCACCCACCTCTCTCTTGAACCATTCCATTCTACATGCCCTTGACATGGGGGTGCTTTGGAGCAGGGGGGCTCTGCTCTCCCCCAAAAAAAGTATATTGTAAAAAACACAGGTGGTAATTTTCGGCAGGTCCTTTATTAAAAAAATAAATAAATTTGTGTATATCCATCATCAATCACAATGCCGCCACCACCACCGACTTGAAAAAAAAAAAAGATCAGCTCCCAACAAAGGCTCCCACTGTCTGACATCACCAGGTAGCATCACCACCTTTTGGTGTCACCAACCCAGAATTGCTGGATCGAGATCAGGTTCAAGTAAGTATAAGGGGGGGCAGCATTCAGAAGGTTTTTTTTACCTTCATGCATAGAATACATGAAGGAAAAAACATTCTGCCTTTACCACTTTAATGCATCCTTCACAATCGCCCCATCTGCAATGCTGGGGACTCTTAGGGAAATATTTCCTTTTGTAATTCTTATGGTACAGAATCCATATGCAGAAAACCATTGCTCCAGGCTGCTGATGCCAAAAACTAAAATACCACAAGACAGGAATTTACAAGTGATAATTAAGTGCCAGGCTTGATACTTGTCAGCTGATATTTCTAATGTATGGATTTTTTTAGGTTGAACGTGTATTATTTTTTAAAACACACATATGTAGGGGATATGAACCCCTCTAGCCCTGATTCTGCTAAATCAGACGGCTGAGGTCTTTCCAGGAGATCAATTTTCCTATAACCTATGAAGCCCTGGAGTAAGTAAGTAACAAATAAAAACTCCTCCAGCACTGATTCTGTTATATTAGATCCATCATTTAAGAAGGTGTCATATTGAGATTGTAGATTGTAGAAGGAAAATAGCATCTACAGATAAAGAAGAAATGATTATTTAAGCTTGTTAGCATGTTGCAGCTACAGGTTATCCAAGAAGCATGTTGAGCCAGTTGCCAGGCCAGTGCGAAAGATAGCACAACTCGCTCTCATCCATCACAATTGTTATAGTGTAGATCACTACCTGGAATTTCGAGGTCACAGTCCTAAAGAGATAATTATCATATTTATTTACAGGCCCTGACAAAAGGGGATGGTCAACAGCCGAAACGCATTGGTTATTTTATATAGCTCTTATACACCTGCTATAATCTGCAATGAATGATCATGGACTCTTAAGACAATCATCTGGGGCTCTTTTTTCAATTTCAAGTGGAGTTCTCAATTTTGGAGGCCACTGCCCCTTGGAAGGGCCACCACTTTGTAGTAGAGCTGCTAAGGCTTACTTGCCAAGCCCGACCCCACCTTCTGTTTGGACAATTTAATCCAAGCCCAGCACCTCATCTCTACTTTTTCTGGCACTTTCTGACAGTGATTGTTCTTCATAAACTGTAAACAAAACATTATGAGCAAGGAGAAGCAGGGAGACAAGCATGGGAGGAGGAGACAAGGGAGAGTAGGAAGTTGTGCGAGGAGCAGAGAGTACGGTATATAAATTTAGCATGGGTACAGTCAGGGGCGGACTGACAACTCATGGGGCCTCTGGGCAATAGGGGATCATGGGGCCCCTGTGTCCTTGCCCAAACTCAAAAAATCATATGAAAAAGGTACCAGGGGCATCTCATGGGGCCCCCTACTGACCCTGAGCCCTCGGGCAGTGCCCGAATTTCCAAATGGTCAGGCAGTGGTTAAGTATAATACAGTTATAGCACAAATAATCAGGTCACCTACGCTTGATAGGTTTCCATCCTAAAACTCCTGAAAAGTGTTTTAAGTCAGGATGGGATCAATCTATTTTCACAATTGATGTGTGCTGGACAGGGGCGGACTGACAACTCATGGGGCTCCGGGCAGTAAGGGATCATGGGGCCCCTGTGTCTTTGCCCAAACTCAAAAAAGCCTATGAAAAAGGTGCCAGGGGAATCTCATGGGGCCCCCTACTGACCCCGAGCCCTCGGGCTGTGCCTGAGTTTCCAAATGGTCAGTCTCCCCCTGGTGCTGGAGGTGTTGTGTAGCTGCACAAGCACCTACAGCACACTTTGTTGTGGCAATTTATTGTTCTCCTTAAGACAAAGAACACATAAAAGTAGTTTTGGATAGAGTCCTTTGAAAGTTTTATCATTTACCCATCTAAGCTCTGAAAAAGGAGGATTGTTGGCTCCTAAACACACTGGACACATTTTTTTCTTCATGTTGTTTCATTTGTATCCCAATAAATTAAAGGGATTCTTAAGACTACCATTTGGCTCTCTTCTTGTCTACTTATATTTTTTGACTGGGGGGAGTTTTAGATAGGGCCCCTTAGAAATTTTTGTCATTTTTCCATCTAAGCCCTGAAGAAGGAGGATTGTTGGGCACCGAAACACACTGAATACCTATTTTTCTTCAAGTTCTCATGGGGCCCCTAGGCAATAGGGGATCATGGGACCCCTGTGTCTTTGCCCAAACTCAAAAAAGCCTACGAAAAAGGTACCAGGGGCATCTCATGGGGCCCCCTACTGACCCCGGGCCCTCGGGCAGTGCCCAAGTTTCCAAATGGTCAGTCCGCCCCTGGGTACAGTGTTGCGTGACCCCGCAATTACCAGCTAGAGTAGTGCAGTTCTGAATAGCAAAAAATGGCCTGGTGATGAAGGAGGTAAAACGTTAAAGGGCATTCTTTTGATCTACAGTTCTTTTACATTTCCAAAAGGAAATCAGATCTGATGCAGATGAATGCCTGTGTATACAAGTCCTTAGATAGATAATAAAATATATTAGGAATGTGAAGATTTGTGGCTATAGGAAAGTCACCTTACAAGTGCTGTGGGAAAACATAATTAAAATCCATGCTCTCCAATCAGCCAGTAGAAAAAAGTTTAAAATGCAGGTCAACATGAACCTTTGTCATTAGACTTTCAGACGTGGAACCTATTAGTTCTAGGTCCTAACTTAGAAAGGACTCCACAACTTGAAAAAATTAATACCATGCTTACAAATAGCTCTTTTGCAGAGATACATTTTTTAGTATACGCAGTAATTTCTTGACATTGTTTCTTAAAAATGTCTTACATATGTTAAAGAAAAAAAGCACAGTGAGCCATGCAGTGCAATAAAGTTAAAGATACATATTGCAGTTGCCCCAAGGGATAATGGTTATTATATGCTAGCAAATCCAAGGTCAGAATCAAGAGTTTTCACTTGAGCTTTTAAATTAATTGTACCCCAAGGAATCAACACAGTACATTTCATGACATGTCTCTCCTGGAGACTAGAGGAAAGCAATTCCACCATGCATGGCCAACAAAAGAGATTTCCAAAAGGTTGTTTGGGGGCTTGTTTAAAGACGAAGTCATCTCAGAAATAAGTCCAGTATATTTAGACTTGGTTTTGTGGAGAGGCAACATACGCTTTGGGCTAGAGAGGAAAGATTTGGAGCAAGGGAACGACCAATAATTGTGTTATCATTTTTCATGTCTTTCTTCTGTATTCTTCAGGGAGAAAGAACGTTAGGAAATTAACATTCTCTGCATGTGAAATGCATGTCTTCTTATTATCTGAGATGTATGGAATTGTGCAACCACAACGATCTCTGTTCATTTGGGGTGAAACAAGTAACCTGGGAGAATATGATAGAAAATCCCAACCTGAATAAATACCATGTATCTTATAATAACCATCATCTCTAGGGATATGACTTGTACATAAGCTTTCCCATTGTAAGGAAAAATCATTTTTCTTTAAAGTATACAGTATGTGGGTAAGGCCTCCTCATCAGCTATGGGGACTCTTCATGAACGTGCTTACTAATGTCCGGGAAATAAGGACTGGGCTGTAGTCATGTGAGAATCAACATTAGGACGGCACCCCAAACATAGAAGCAAGATGTTTGCCTTTGTAATACACCTAAGCATTTTTCTGTAAGCACCCTTCCCATGACACTCTACACCTTCTTTTCCTCAATGCAACATTTTACGGGAGACACCTCGGAGCTTGTGTCCAACTCCACCAGCTCAGCCATCATTGCCACCTCACTCCCAGTGGAGGTTCCGCTATGCACAAAGCATGGACTTCAGTTTGTGAAGCTCGTTCATTCTTTGGTGATTCCACTCCTTCATTCTCTCCTTCTTCCCGTACCTCCAGCTAGGTCCATAAGTTCCCTGTGCCACAAGTTCAGTCCCAAACACTAAAGGAGCACTGTTCTCTAGGGAGGGGGGTTAGACAACCAACGCCCTTGCTACCATGGGACACTGTCACCCATGCCTGGTACTACCTTCCCGCTGGCATTCGAATTTGAATTTATTCTATTCAAAATTCGAATTGCGGAAGACGATTATATTTTTTTATTCTATTCTTTTATTGTCTATTTTATTCCTTCTATTCTATTCTTTTCTATTCTAATCCCTTATTTTCTATTCTATTTTATTCTGTTCTTTTATTTTATATTCTCTTCTGTTTTTCTGCATTCTTTTTGATTCTATTCTGTTTTATTCTTTTCTATTCTTTGTAAAATTCTAATTTTAGAAGGTGGCTATATTTTATTATAATGTATATTATTCTATTCATTTTTTTCCATTCTATTCTTTTCTTTTCTGTTCTTTTATTTTTTATTCTATTCTTTTATTTTCTATTATCTTCTATTCTTTTCTATTCTATTTTATCATTTTCTATTCTATTACTTTATTTTCTATTCTGTTTTATTTTATTCTATTATATTCTATTCTGTTCCTTTTCTTATTATTATACAGGATTTATCTTCAGTCACATGTCCTCTGACATCATCAAGTACAATGTAACAAGAACTGAAATTGAAGCACCACACTACTGCTAAGAGGTCCAGATATAACTTTATTCCATTAAAATTTAGGGTTACAATTCAAAAAAAGTATCCAACGTGTTTTGGGGGTCCAAGTACCCCCTCCATCAGCGCATGACTAGCAACAATGTTGCCAGCCAGCAGCTTGTCAACATCTTGTAATCATCTCCTCGCTAGGTACACCTCTCCTGGGACCCTCCAGAGAAGCAGCCTCACACAAGGAACTCTTGTCCTGGTCTAAAATGCCTTTTGAAATCCACCCTAGCCCCCTCCTCCATAAGGGACAGAAAGACAACAGCCATCTCTTTCTGAATGTAGGTCTACTCCTCTAGGCCTCTTGTTCTGTCTAGGGCCTACATGTGCTTGTTACATCTTCATAGGTGTAGTGCTACACCATAAGGAGCCACTAGATTTTTGTTCCCCTTTGTCTACACAGCCAGGCAACACTCATGTTTCCGGATGCATTCTCAGTCAATAACCAGTCCTTGGGCTTGTTTTTATGGTTTATTGAGAAAATATAAACTTGGATGGAGATAAGGGGGTTATGGATGCTCAAAATGAGTTCAACAACAACTTGGAGGACAACTTCTCTCTGTACAACTTGCAGCAAAAATGGATCCTAGACTGTACTGTCAGCCTTTAATGGATCAGTAGCGAATATCCCATCAGCTTTTGGAAGCTATATGTCTCAAAAGCAAAGTCCACACTGTATGCAGGAGCTCTATATCCCCATATTAGAAATAGCAAAGTCCCATCTGTATGCAGGAACTCTATGACCCCTTGATAGAAATAGCAGTGCACTTGGCTTCTAGAGTGAATCTAAGAGCAAGAGAGGGGTTAAAGTAAATTGTGGCACTGTCCCTATTAAGGCTAGCTAAGTCCTGCTGCTCTGCAAAGACTTCTGTTTAGGTCTCCTGTTGTATAAGGAGTGTCTCCTGGATGAGACTGAAGGGTGGTGAAGATCTCTCTGATCAAATTGCTCCTTTCCTTCCTTCCTCCCCAAGTCTCGGGGTCTCCTACAAGCCTCAGGAACCTTGACACAGAACTTCATTTTCCAACCAGAAATGAACCCTACTGGCCAGGCTTTTCAGTATTTATGGGCACATCCTACTAACCTGCCAGGCCTCATTGCCTAGAGATTGGTCACTCCCATGAATATTCAAATCCTTTTTCCTGTACCACTACCCACTAGCTTCTAGAAGTTTCTGGAAACTTCCAGAACCAGGAGGAGGTGACAGAGGCCTGACCTGCAGCGCCCTCCAGACTGACCTGAGCTTGAACCCCACAGACATGCTCACTTTAGCTACTTGTTAGGCAAACTAAATGTATCTAACTATGTACACTAGAGGTACATTACATAGGTGTGGGGTGTTTAGCTCCCATGCCCAAAATTTGTCTGTGCTCCTCCCTACCTGACTTAGATATGGGCGCTGACTCACGCCTGGCAACACTGTAGGAGGGCTCTACCTAAAAGGGGCCTAACACCTGATGACACTGTCTGCTGTAACCAGACACTATTCTGGTACGGAGACACCTAGTGGCAAAGTAGCTACCTGCACCTACCTACAAGTGGCTAACATTGTTCTACCCCTGCCAATAATAGTTAACATAGCCATAAAGAGAGGAGGTGGATGATGTGGTAGGGCATTGAAGTCAATGGAAAGAAATGAGAGGGTAGCAGTGAACTGATTTTGAGTCAAATCTCATGCAGCCTGTTTGCTCTGTGTTTCTGTCTCAGTCATATTATTTAGGATTCTTCAGTAGATACCAGGCACAAAAATGGTAACAATTACTTTCTCTTTTGTCACTTCAGACCTAAGTACTTGTTTAAAATAATAATAAAAAATGTAGAAGTCCAACTCTGAGAAACTTAACAATTACCCCTTGCAATGTGTCTGCACCCACATGATAAGGGTTAATTGCTTGTTTAGATCTAGAGGACATAGAAAAGAAGATCTACTTACCTGCCCCTCTGTTAAACTGGTGTCCTGTGGTTGGGCTTTAAAATGGACTTTTCAGCATTTTAGAACCCCTTTAAACTCTATAAACTAGACTAAATCTTCCTTTACAGTGGAATAATGCTGGGGAACCGCCCACAGACTAGAGCACCTGAGAAAGAGATAGAGGGCACTGGATACCTGCAGGGTGAGGGACACCACAAGGGTAGATTTTGTCTATCTTCTGGAGTTGGACTTTAACCCCTTCCTCCCGAGTTTATGTATATAGCTGGCCTTACGGAATTGGGTCTTTATTCATGGGGCTGCATATATGTGTACTTATCTTTGTGCTGAGAGTGGCTGCATAGTGCCCTCCCAACACAGAGACCGGGCTTTCACAAAGAGTCCCATACTAACAATGGGGAACTTGGAGGACCAGTTCCTAATCACCTGATTGTTGTGATAGCCACTGATTGGCTATCACAATGATCAGTCACTGCAGTCTGCCCCTGTGTTATTTTCTCCTCTTGAACAGAGAAAAAGATACATTGTATCTTTTTTTATCCCTTCTGGAGGAGAAAAGTGTAAACAAAGCAATGTGTGTAAAAACAAAATGATAAAAAATAAAAAAAAAGATAGCTAGATCAAGGTTTGATCTAGGTCAGGGTTAGGGTCAAAAGTCAAGGTTCAGGGTAAAATGCCAGGGTCAGTGATTTTTAGGTAGGATTTAAAAAAAAAAGAAAACATCCCTAGACCCCATTTAACAGGTTTAAATGAGAGTTGATGGATGGAAAAAAATATTCAACACTTTATACAATACTATGCTTTACTATAACAAAAAATGGAATCCATGGTTTGAAAAAAGTAATCTTTTTAATTAAATAATCATTGGTAGTTTTTTACACATCATTTGACAGATCAATCTGTAATTTATTCTTTGCCAATTGCCTGACTTAGGTCATGGGCAGCACAGTGGCTAAATTGTTAGCACTTCTGCCTGGCAGTACTAAGGTTGCTGGTTTGAATCCCAACCACAGCACCACCTGCCTGGAGTTTGCATGTTCTCCCTGTGCCTGTGTGGGTTTCCTCCCACACTGCAAAGACATGCTGGTAGATGAATTGGCTCCTGTCTAAATTGTCCCTAGTATGTGTATGTATGAATATGATTTAGGGACATTAGATTGTACACCCCTTGAGGGTTAGGGATTGATGTGAATGTACAATATATATGTAAAGCGCTGCATAAATTGACAGCGCTATATAAATACCTGAAATAAATAAAAATAAATGTTGTTTAGTTATCAGCTTCCCTACTGATTGTACATAACATATAATATTCTATTTTCACCTACAGTATGTGTTTTGCCTATATAAAAGGTGTTTTTCAAACTGTACTATACCACCTTCTGGTATATTTTTTGTATTTGACAGATGATGCTTTTGTTTGTACCACTTTTTGCAACTTTTCAATAGAAATTTGTAAAAAAAAAAAAATGTTAGTATCAGTCTCAGATAGCATCAGTTGTTTTGGGTAGGTTAAAAAGAGCAAAATGTGTACTATAATTTCTGAGTACAGGTACAAACAACAAATAACGCACACATATACAGAAGAAGGAGAATTTATTTTGGGTTGTTTTTTGGTGGTATGGTATAGTAATAGATAAAAGTATACAGCTAAATTTTGTAAAAATTATGTTGTTTTTACAATATATATTTTGGGCCAGTTGTCCTTTGATTAAAAACAAAAACAACAACAACAAAAAACAGGAGATATCTATTACCATTTACCACCAAATAAAAGTCTGAATTGTTCGGAAAAAAAAAAAGTATAATTCACCTGGTTACACTATGATACACCTCAAAATTGCAAAACTGGTGCCAAGATTTGTCCTACCCTCCGTCACGAAGGGGTTAATATACATTGCATTTTGCAGACGTTAGCCTCCACTTGCAAATCATGTTTTTCAGTCTAAACGCACAATACTACTCCTCGCCGTGCTCTGCAGCCCTCCCCGGCGCAGACAGGGTGTACATGCCAAAGTACAATGTTTATGTGCGATCATATTTTGCTTGAAAAGAAAAATAACAAGCAAGTGACAATAATGGGTTTGTTGTCTCCGATCTTAAGGTCTCGCAGGCCAGATGTTACATGTTAGCAATGGGTGCCCCCTACAGAGAACTGAAATGAGACTGAGGATCCCAGGGGCATAGGGAGGAAAAAAAGAGCCTCACTCCCGTTTTATTGGGATTTTTTATTCTCCCAGCCTAAAGCATCAAGCAGCGAGGAGACCTGGTAGAAATACACTCAGAGGAGGCTCAGAAATGATAGACTGGATGAAGCTGGCATTGGTATTCAATTTCTGTCCAAGCAGCAGTGCATGCGTGCTACTAATTAACATAAGGAGGAAGGCATGAGACCAGCCTGGGCCGCTAGAGACAACGATATCAGGGCTGTCCGGAAGATACTGACACAAGTCTGAATCTCACTGCATTGCAGAGAGCCTTGTCTTGTGGATGATGGCCATAATACCAGCTTCCCATATCATTGACACACTCATTAGGAAGATGACATGGATAGAGGAGGGGGCACCTCTCTGCCTTTACAGTGGTACCAAATGCAGCCTGGTGCCTTGTACATTGAAATCTGCTGCTTAGTTCTGCTGTGATCATACACATACAACCTTTTATTGATCAGTTTCTTTTTGACATCTTTACTAAATGGGCATTGTTATCGTAAGACAAAGTCTGAATAATGCTTCCTGCAAAAGAAGAGGTATATCACAGTATCTAATGCCTCTCCAGAAGGAAGCAAGTTCTAAAACTGGCCATATGCTGCAAGTGGCATCGCTAGGCGGGTGTGGGGGGGTGTGCGCCGCACCGGGTGACACCTAACGCACAAGGTGACACCGGACCCCCTCCACGAGCTCCACGAAAAGGAAAGATTTAAAGCAAAGTCGACAATCCCTGCAAGATGGATCAGATCTGTGGATTGAGAATAATGGATCGGAGTTCAATCCATTATGCTTTCCAATCCGCAGATCCGATCCATCTTGCGGGGATCGTTGATTTGCAACCTATACGGGGTTAACTGATCTAGGTAAGGCTGTGCAAGATCCGGGACTTGTCTGTAACCAGGAAATGCGGCGGCGATAGCAGGAACCTCCTCCATCTGACATCACTTCTCGAGGATGTGCAGACCGGACCGGTGTTGAAAAGTCAGTTAACCCCGTATAGGTTGCAAGCCGACGATCCCCACAAGATGGATCGGATCTGCGGATTGGGGAGCATAATGGATCAGGCTCCGAACCATTATGCTCAATCCACAGATCCAATCTATCTTGCGGGGATCGTCGACTTGCAACCTATACAGGGTTAACTGATCTAGGTAAGGCTGCGCAAGATCCGGGACTTTTCTGTAACCAGGAAATGCAGCCGAGATAGCAGGAACCTCCTCCATCTGACATCACTTCTCGAGCATGTGCAGACCGGACCGGTGTGGAAAGAACAGTTAATCCCGTATAGGTTGCAAGCCGACGATCCCCACAAGATGAATCGGATCTGCGGATTGGGGAGCATAATGGATCAGACTCCTATCCATTATGCTCAATCCGCCGATCCGATCCAACTTGCGGGGATCGTCGACTTGCAACCTATACAGGGTTAACTGATCTGGGTAGGGGCGGACTGACCATTTGAGCACCCGGGCACTGCCCGAAGGCCCGGGGTCAGTAAGGGGCCCCATGAAATTCCCCTGGTACCTTTTTTATAGGCTTTTTTGGGTGTGCTTTGAGTGTGGGCAAGAACACAGGGGCCCCATGATCCCCTATTGCCCCATGAGTTGTCAGTCCGCCCCTGGATCCGGGTAAGGTTGTGCAAGATCCAGGACTTTTCTGGAACCAGGAAATGCGGTGGTGATAGCAGGAACCTCCTCCATCTGACATCACTTCTCGAGCATGTGCAAACCGGACTGGTGTTGAAAAATCAGTTAACCCTGTATAGGTTGCAAGCCGACAATCTCCGCAAGATGGATTGGATCTGCGGATTGGGGAGCATAATGGATCGGAGTCCGATCCATTATGCTCAATCCACAGATCCGACCCATCCTGTGGGGATCATCGATGGGGTGACACCAAGTGTTACCGCACAGGGTGACACCAATCCTAGGGACGCCTCTGACTAGGTGCCCCATAAACCGGAGAAAATATGCTTCTTGAGTGACCCTGCTGGACCCATTCTGCCCATTCTGCCCTTCATTTTTCATTTGAAAAAGTTCCTGCAAGTGGAATGCAGAGGAAGGTGAGAGATTTCCCTCTGCATTCCTCATGCCAGTGCTTGCCTGGCAAAGCAGCAATCTTCTTGTTAGCTGTGGTGTCGCGGGGTGATGCACCCCTGTCTGATGTCACAGCTAGTATTACAGGGCATCTAGGGATATTGAATAAAAAACTACATGTTCTTTGTTCCATAAGGAACTCAATAATGTAAAAAATAGTGATAATTCTACTTTAACCCCTTCCAGCCCAGCCCCAGCATTCCTTTAACCACTTGCCAACTCGCTCACAGTAAATGTACTGTGAGCAGGCTGCAGCTATGGGCTCAGGGACGTACTTTTACATCACTGAGCACATACACGCCCGTTGGGTCGGGCAGCACCATGATCCCATAACCATTGTGTCTGGTGGACAATGTGGATCACAGTGCTCGTTACCAGGCCACTGTGAGTAGCTGGGGTTTAATGTGGTCACTATAACCAATCATAGCGATCACATTATATTATGTAAGCAAACAGTCATGAATGGCTGTTATTCATGAACAGCTTGCTTATTGTTATGATTGGCCTACAGTTATAACATGGTACCTGGTACCCTGTACCATGTGAGTAACTGTAGCCAATCACAGCATGTTGTAAGCAATAACAGTGTAAAAAAAAAATCTATGATCACCCCACAGAGTAGAACATTGTCACCATGGTGACACTGAATTACTCTAATGAAAGTATGTAAAAAAAAAAAAGGTTTACAAAATTGAATAAAAATGATTGATTTATTGATTGATTTTTTACATACTGTCATCAGTTAGTATCCCATATCCCCCCCCCCAGAGTTGCACATTGTCACTATGGTGACACTGATCTACTCTGATGGCAATATGTAAAAAATAAATTGTGAAAGAAAAAATTTAATCTCTCCATTTTCCAAAAAATTGTGCCAAAAGGATAACAACTTCAAAAAACTCGACCTGCCTTTTACTAAATACCTTTGGCTGTCTACTTTCCAAAAAGGGGTCATTTTGGGGGTATTTGTACTGTCTTTGCACTTTAGGGTCTCAAGAAATGAAATAGGCCATCAATATATCAGGATTGATTGATTTTCAAATATATACCATAGTTTGAAAAACTCTATAACTTTCACAGAGACTAAATAATATGCCCAGTTGAGTTATTTTTACCAAAGAAATGTAGAACACTATATCTGGCCAAAATTTATGAAGGAAAATATTTTTTATGAAAAATTTTATAACAGAGTCTAAGAAAAACATGGTTTTTTTTCAAAAGGTTTGTATATTTTTGTTTATAGAGCAAAAAATAAAAAAAGCCAGTGGTGATTAAACACCACCAAAAGAAAGCTCTATTTGTATTAAAATAATGCTAAAAATGTTATTTGGGTAAAGTGTTGCATGACCGAGCAATTGCCAGTGAAAGTAGCACAGTGCTAAATAGCACTGGTTGCAATGGTGAAAACCCCTTCTGGAGGAGGTCAAGTGGTTAAACAGTTTTGAATGCCCTGGGGGGGGGGGGGTAGAGCGGAGATCATGTGACTACTGTCACGGGGGTCAGATAACTGGAAGCTGGTCCTGCCAGCTGGTGATCTTTAGTCTAGACCAAGAGCTGTCTTTGACAGCTTGGTCTCCATGCTGGGAGCATGCTGGGAGCAGACAGTGAGTCTGCTTTCAGCACAGAAACTTTGACCACCCAATGACGCATGTGTGCAGCATGTGGGCCAGAACGTCAAGCTAAAGTTGCTTTGATACTGGCTGAGTACTGGGTCTGGATCCAGCACTAGCCACCCGCCATCAACTCCCTTCCCCCACCTCACTCCACCCTCCACACTCCCAAACAGTAGAAAGCAATAAGAAAACATTTTGGTAGATGCAGATTTCCTGAAACAGCAATAAAAACTGAAAAAGGTTGTACCATTTTCCATTCCATTAGCTTGACAGAGTTCTGGAAGTGGCTAGTGCTTAAAGATGATCATAGGATAGGCACTTGTTGCCTAAATACATGTGCATATTACTCAAATGTTGTTGTGTTTTGTGAATTTCTTCCAGATCTGTACAATAATCCAATGTGAAACTTTCCTTCTGTGCAGAAGCTTCCTGTAATAAAGACCAGTCACTGCTGCTCTCTGTCTCCTTGTGCAGGGAGACTGGTCTTGTCCCGCCCCCTAATGTAGTTGTGTGCAGGCAGCCTGTAGTAGGTGGAGCCTGCTGGACCCCTCATATAGCTCTTTGTGACTATGTACAGCACAGTGATTATGTCACCACCACATTTACAAAGTAAATCTGTTTTCAAAGATGTTTGGTGTACATAAAGTGAATCTGTATCCTTTGTAGCTACTGATGAATATACATAAATGAAAAAGGTTGTGCCCTGCTAGCATTGGGGCCCAATCACTACTGGCGCGCTTAGGGACAACTTTAATGGTGGGTAGGGCTTAGTTCTAATGAGAATGTTGAGGGCTCAGTGCCAAACTAAAAGCAACCTCAGACAGGGGAAATTGATTTTTCAGTCAGTAGTATGACACTTTTGATAGTTAAATAGTACTTACGTAGCGGACTATATACCTGACCAAAAAAGATAACCGAGAAAATTGAAGGGTTGGGTGGATTTGGTTCCAGAAATGGGAAAGTCCCTCTAAATAAGGGCTAAAGATCAGAGAGAAAACTGAGCTCAGACTGGAGTATCACATTCAGAGATTGTTATAAAAGTTTGACCATCCTCAATAGAAGAAAAAGATGAACTGCTCACTAACTTTTCATAAAAAGCACACACTGGTAATTCCATCTCACAAAAACACCCCAACACATTAACAAATCATGGTTTATATTTTCTTTCTTTTCCATTTAATTATGATTGAAGAAAGAATACCATAATTATGTGAAATGATTATAATTAGCTTTGTAATTATGCTATAAAAATATTTCCATTTATATCTGTACAGAGACAGTGACCTAAAAGTGTCATTTTTACATAATGCATGTAAAGGATTAAAGGACTCTGAATATTTGTTAAAATATCTGGCTTTGTGCTGCTAACAGTCAGTTATTTGCCAATGTGAACAAAAAAATGGCAGCTACCCAGTCAAATTATAGATGAACTGTAGCCCAAATCTGTTTTTTGGCTTGGGATGGAGTGGGTAAAGGTTAGAATGTCTGACAACTCTTTACTGCAAGCAGCAAAGTGGCTAGGTGGTTAGAACTTCTGCCTAGCAGCACTAGGGACGTTGGTTTGAATCCCAACCACCGGACTATTTTCATGTTCTCCCTGTGCCTGCATGGGTTTCCTTCCACATTCAAAATACATACTGGTAGGTTAATCTCAGCAATACCCCAAATGTGTATGCTAGATATTGTTTGTACCCTTAGTACAGCCCAGAAACAATAGTGAGCATTTTATTTTTTGTTATCTACCTAAAATACACTGACACTGATACTATTTAAAAAATGTAAAAGAAAAAAAAACAGCCCCACCCCCCAAAAAAAAAATTATGGCCCTGACCTTTGACCCAGACCTTGACCCTGGCACTGACCTAGATCAAACCTTGATCTAGGTATATTTTTTAATGTTTTAATTAAACTTTTTATTGTTATTATATTTTTTTTCTAGACACTTGTTTTTTTCTCTCTCTGCAAGGAGAGAGAGTGATAAAATGTATCTTTCTTTTCCATTCACAGAGAGAAAACAGGGGGGCGGCTTCATAGTGACTAATCACTGTGATAGCCAATCAGAGGCTATCACAGTGACCAGGTGACCCGTAATTAGGAGTTCCTAATTCATTACTACGGGACCCGGGTCTCTGGATAAGACGCTGGTTTTTGTGCTGGGAGTGCGCTGTGCAGCACGCTCCCAGCAAAAGACAAGTTTGTAAATATGCAGCCCCATGGAAAAAAGCCCTGTCCAGTTTGGCGCATATTTGTGTATGATCAGGGCAAAGGGGTTAAGCATTTCCCTAGAATTTCCAATTTTAATATGTATTTCAGGAGTAAATATACTGTATATTAACCTGGTATTACTTATATTATCAAGATTTGAACAAGCAATAAAGACACAGATTTAAGTCCAAAGATGAGTGGATCTTTTCCCAATTCTTTCCTCCCTAACATTTTAGTCTAGTTTTAGTCACGTGATGAAAATGTCAATAGATTTTTGTTCTAGTTTTAGTCATCAAAATTTAGTTTTTATTTAGTTTTAGTCACTGAAAAAATGTTATTGACTAAAACTATGAATATAATTATTAGTCAATGAAATTAACACTGGTGGGAGATGAAATATGTCAAGTTGGAAAGAAAAAGGTAGGAAAAGGCAGGGTCCAGAGAATGTAAGGAGAAAGTTGGGATGAGAGGTTGGGATGGGTGGAAGGGGGATATGGATGGTTGGTTGGGAAGGAGGAGGTGAAGGAATAAATTCCATCCCAAGCCCATTATGGCTGGGACAAGGAAGAGTTGTATTCAGGTGAAAACTATGTTTCAGAATTCCTGAGAATGATGGAACACTGTCCAATGCCCATTCAGCAAGAGTGGGGGCATGAGGAATTGCCAATGACAAGGAATGAGAGTTGTGGAGTTAGAAAGTGGCAGAGTACATCTTCTTTGGCAGACTTTATAGAGGTAGAATTCATAGGATAAGTTTTGGAATGTTCAAAACTGTTGTTTCCGTTATTCTAGAACAGTGATGGTGAACTTTTTGGAGCCCGAGTGCCCAAACTGCGACCCAAAACCCACTAATTTATTGCAAGGTGCCAACACTGTATTTAAACCTGAATACTGAGGTTTTAGTTTAGAAAAAACAACTCGTACATTAACATCTTTTTTTTTTTTAAAGAAAAACACTATTAGTTAAAACTAAAGAATTGGATATTCCCTGAATCAACAATCTACACAGCTGGATTTACTCTTTAATTTGCTGACCACCAGCACAGAGCGGCAATGTTCCACTGACCATAAGCACAGAGAGGCAATGTTCCACTGACCACCAGCACAGACGGGAAATGTTCCACTGACCACCAGCACAGAGAGGCAATGTTCCACTGACCACCAGCACAGAGAGGCAATGTTCCACTGACCACCAGCACAGAGAGGCAATGTTCCACTGACCACCAGCACAGACGGGAAATGTTCCACTGACCACCAGCACAGAGAGGCAATGTTCCACTGACCACCAGCACAGACGGGAAATGTTCCACTGACCACCGGGCAATGTTAAAAGAATGTCAGTCTCAGTTAAGTATGTATAAAAACTCACATCCAGTGCAGTAAATCAACATTCTTGTCTGTAGCAGATCCACTGCTGGCTAACCACGCCGGCTGAAGGCACTCTGAAAGCTCTGACGAGCTGCTAGGGAGGTTGGCCGGTGCCGTGACCGTACATGCGAGTGCAAGACAGTAGTGGGGCAACTTGGCTCATGTGTCAGCAGCGAGTACTCCACCTGCCCTCTATGTGCCATAGGTTCGCCACCATGGCTCTAGAATAAATATTTAAAATTTATTTTCAGAATCTTTTACTGGGGGTGACAATCCCACTATATATGGGTCATATTTCCCATGGACCCTGACAGACATTTCTGAGAGACAAGTCAAAAAAATTACAGAAAATCTACACATCTATATCAATGGCTAAGGATTTTACAATCTTTTTCTTGAGCTTTGCTTGCTTTAGGGGGTTTATGTGTGATTAATGGCAGCTTTTGTCCAGTTCCCAGATTTTCTTTTTTTTTTTTAGGTTTTTTTTTTTTAGGTTTTTTTTTGTTCAGTCCTCAGATTTGATTCGTGTATCTATTTGCTTTTCCTAACTGGCTGTGCAAGCAGGGAAGTCGGCTTGTGAGGAGGCTGCTAGTATGGAATATATTTGGGAGATAGACTGTTCTGGAGTCGAGACTCATAGTGGTAGGTTCTCAACAGGCACAGGGTAGGATTTTTACGCCTCTCTATTGGGGATAGACTGAAGAAATGAAGGATTTGAATCAGAGTTTATGAATGAATAAATACACTTGGACTCTCAGCTGCCTGGGTGGTGCTCCTCTTCCATAACATTCCTTGGATATTTATTCAAACAACCCACTCGCCTTCCAGAATGACGGGTGGGAGCTGCATGACGAGAATCACTACACTCCGAAATACAAACGTCACACCATGTCTTGCAAAATAACTGTTTTGGGATTCAGTGTTTCCATGATTCTCCTTATGTTATCTATTTTAAGACTTACAGGCCAAATCGTAAGGCAGTGATATGGTCATGGTAAGGAGAAAAAAGAAAAAGAAAAGCAATGTACTTAGAATTCCATTGGTTTCAGGACTCTGCAGAAAGGTCATCTATATATTTATACAGTATATTCACTCAGACATTCAATGAACTTCCTTTAAAGCATTGCTGATCTATTTCTGGAAATGCCACTTGCCTGGCTGCCAAGTAGACTCTGTGACCTGAGTAATCTAAGGCATTGAGCTGGTAAAAATATACAGATCAATTTTCAACTCCTGTCTAAGTTTCCAAATCCATACATTTGTTCCTGGTCAGTGACTCAGGAAGCATTGAACCCAAAAGCCAAGTAGCTAACCGACATGGAAGAAAAATGTATTTGAAATATATTTTTTAAATATTCTTCCCAAATATATTGCCATATATTTCAAAAATATATATTAAAAATATATATTTTTTAAATATATCCTTCAGATCGTTTTTTAACATATATTTTTACATATATTTGTAAATGCATTCCAAAAATGTAGATTTGTACTTTTAAAGACATACAGTATATTTGAAATTTATTTTTAAAAATATTTTTCATATGGATTTCAACATGCAGTATATACATATATATATTGTGGGAACTCACTTCAAAGTGGTAGAGCTTTTCATTTAAAGCACACAGCGACTCGCTTCTTTAAGGGCCTTTTTGCCCAATTTTATTTAAAAAATGTCCCATAACATAAAGCTTCCCACGCAGGGGTATCCACCATAAAACAAAACAACGATTTTGCCTCCTGGCTTATACTCAGCTTGATGTCTGTTTCCTGCAGACTTCTCCCAAGAATTATGGCTCTTGCACACAGCTGGCCACTAGCACACAGCTAGTCTCTAGCAGCCCCTTGCCGCTTTTGGCTTCCACCTCTCCTAGGTGGAGCCCACCTGACTCCTGTCTTCCAGGTGGAGCCCTCCTGACTCCTCTCTGCTGGGGTGGAGCCCTCCTGACTCCTATCTGCTGGGGTGGAGCCCTCCTGACTCCTCTCTGCCGGGGTGGAGCCCAGAACCCTGGTCCTGACTCTATCTAAAGGCCTGCACACACCTGTGCAATCAGTCTCCTGGCCTATTCCAACACCTGGTCCCAGGATTGGAGATTTCATCCCTCCCAAATCGCTTCGAAATCTCCAGGCTCCAGATCCCAAAATGGACCTTACAAACAAAGGAGGAACGTGAAAAGCCACTTTCCTCCGTATCAAACACTTACCCTGGAGCCCCACAACCTGCCTTGTTGAGAATCCTGGGTGACAGATCGTCACACTGTCACAATATATATATATATATATATATATATATATATATATATATATATATATAATATGGCCATATTCAATATATTTCAAAATATATTTCAATATAAATATATATATATATTTATATTGAAATATATTTTGAAATATATTGAATATGGCCAAAATGATAGCATTTCAGATATATGGCAATGTATTTGGGAAGAATATTTTTATAATATATTTCAAATATATTTTTCTTCCATATGGGAATATATTCAAAAGAAGGTCAGCAGTGTCAGCCTAAACCCCCCCACCCCCTTCCTTTTTCTTTCATGTCAAGTTTCCTTTAAAGTGTCTTTTCACTTTTGAAGCCAAATTGGAACATTCCTGGCTTTACTGTATATTTGTTACATATTCCCATTTACACAGCATACCTATAAAAAAAATTAAAAAATTGCTGCTTACCTTAACATTGTCTGAAAAATTTTACTTTTACCCTTATATAGTGTTAAGGAGGAGGCTAGACAGCTGTTTTAACCCCAGCTGTACTGTGCTGACAGACCTCATTATCAGTTGTAAACCAAATGTGCACACTGTCTATCCTAACAAAAAGTTTATGATCTTAAGGCTTGGGTGGTACATTTTATGTTGACCTTAAAAAACTGTCCCTCCATCTGTCCTTTGTCACTCTGTCCTAACTGTACATTGCAAGCTTTTGCAAGCTTTTCTGAACATTACAAACTGCCTGTAGATTTATATGTATAAACGATATCTCCAAAGAAATTATTAGAAAGGAAAAAAAAATGGTATTATTACTTTTAGATATGCTGTGTGAATGGGAACACAAAACTAACATATAGTGGGGGTTTAATAAATTTGACAACAAAAACGGAAATGTATTTTAACCTTTAGAGTTCAAGTCAGCCTTGTCATCTTTGCAGCTTAAGTCAGCCTTGTCAACTATGTCATCAAATTCTTACAAATATAGCAATATCAATCATTGTGAAAATTAAATTTTGATTCTCTATAATTATGTTCCACCCACATCTTGAATTTGCATGAGAAATCTACGTATGACAACAGTAAATACAGTATAATTAGAGAGCAGACATATTTAAAGCCAAACTCCAGGCAAACAGCTAAATACACAATGGAAATACATATACATTATTTAGCTATTTTACCTGCCAAAGATTTTATATTTCTTTCCATCTGGTCTGGAGATATGAACAGCTCTGCCGCACAGTAAAGCCCTGTCTTACAGGAAAGAAAAAAAATTATTTTTCCCTGCTGCAGCTAAAGCTGAACTCCAGGTAGTTTGGACCAATGTAAGTATGGATGGAACTGTGTTGGGGTCTGAGAGCCATGTCATTGTTTGAGGTTCTATAGTAAAGCTCTCAAACCACATCCAACCTCGATGTGCCTATAGCTGGTATGAACACAGCTCTAAGAGAGTGTTAGTGTTTTCTTGATGTCACCTTGATGTCTAGTTTGAGAGAGGTGAGGCCAGTGCCAAGAATCCCTAATAGTGAGGGGGTGAAGCCACGCAGCCAGGATGGTGGAGAGGGGGTTCATTCTCCAACTACCACCCATACATTGGGGACAGTCATAGACAAAAGTTCTGGATTGCTAGAAAGGTCAGTTTATGTTGGAGTTTGGCTTGGCTGCTCGTAAAAGGCAGCCTACCACCAACCAACATGTCTACGAAGGTTGGCATTAAAGTGTTGCAGTGGTAGGAAAAGGTTCTTGAGCACCCAAGGCAAAAATGCTCTACTCCATGAGCAGGGGCGGACTGACCATTTGGAAACTCGGGCACTGCCCGAGGGCCTGGTGTCAGTAGGGGGTCCCATGAGATGCCTCTGGTACCTTTCTCATAGGCTTTTTTGAGTTTAGGCAAGGACACAGGGGCCCCGTGATCCCCTATTACCCGGGGGCCCCATGAGTTGTCAGTCCGCCCCTGTCCATGAGTGATGAACTATGGCAGCAGCATAGGTTGCAGATCCTGCCTTCTTGCATACCCCCTCCTACTGTAGCACCTAGGGAAGCCACGTCTTCTGTCCATCCCGCGGCCTGACCCTGAGCTGTTGCATTTCTCTGCAAAACAAAAGCATAAATTTACTTCAAGAAGACTCTATTATACTGCAAAAGTTGGAAGAAAATTGGCAGTTAATTATATATTAATACATTCCTTTCCTGCCACAAACTTGGAATCAATAACTTGGTTACGTCTAAGCATACGCTGTAATATTTATATATTTCCCTGATTTACTTGAAAATACATTCTAACGGAGGCTATTTATTATCCTCCTTGATATTATTAAGTGTAGTACTAAATTAATGAACACCTTGGCAGAGTTAATTGTAATATATATCAGCCTAGCATAAGTCAGCTCTATATTACTGGGAGACTAATGGGAATAGATGAAAAATGAATGTAAGTAGAGCCGCTTTAAGTGCCCTGTGTACCATTGGGATATGACCTGAGAGATACCCTCCACATTGCTTGTTATTTTAATCGCTTTCCCTTTTTTTTCATGGCTGCAAGCAATAAATGATTTTTATCAGTCTTTCATAGAGAAATCAATATAACCTCTGCTTTAACACCTTTAGCAAATGCCCTTATTCATAATCTTACAAACTGATGTTTTCCTCGCTAAATTAATATAGATAACCCAAATCGACCTTTGATCTGCGTCTAGATAGCACCAAAATGGTGCAGAATCGTTTAATAGCCGTACAGAAAACATAATCTGTTTCCTCAAGTTAATATCGTTCAGCTGTACTGTATTTGCTCTAATCGCAGAAGCATAAAATTGGGTCATTGAAATCATGTTTAGACATCATCATTTCATTTTATTGAAATCACTGAAACACATTTATTTTGCATTTTTTCTTTAGGTTAGTGCAATGTAATAGTAAATAATTATTCAATATGATAACAGAGTTCAATATGGGAGCTGTCTATGGTAAGACCTATAAAAGGTGGAGGCCATTGTCCTCTTACTTCCATCAGTACTTAAAGCAGAACTCCAGACTATTATTGCATTTGCTTAAAGCTTAACTCCAGGCATGAAAACGTTCATGTAAAAACATTTCTTAATGTAATAATAAATGAGAAAAAGCACCAAATAACTTGTATCTCCAATACAGCTGCAAACCTTAACCCAATAGGTATAATAATCAATAATAAAAAAGGAATGCGCTAATCGATAATAAAGTGTCACAAAATAATGTCAACCAAAAATAAATAAAAAATATGCCTAAACTAAATAAATGAAAAAAAATATATATCCACAATTTATAAATAAAGTCCAACTACCATAAAGTAATAAACAATGTAGCGATCTGTATATAAATAAATATAAAATAAAGTCCACAATTCTTGTATGAAGTCCAACCACCATCAAGTGATAAGAATGTAGCAATCTTGTATAAATAATTGACACTGTGAAGTCCACCACCGAATGAATTAAATGAACTCACCAGAGCGATATGCTGATCAAATTATAAATCAGCATAATCACTATTGCTCTGGGAGCGATGATCTGTTTGAAGTATCCAAAAGTATGGGAGCAATACTCTGCAATCAGCCAGCATGGATGAAGAAACTTTATATCAAACAAACCTCCTATCTCTCTCCATGAATAAGGCAATGCTCGGGGGATTTAAAAAAAAATATAATAGTGCAGTACGTTCTTTAAACATAGGCTCTATTGAATGTCATCTAAACTCACAAAAAAGGTGTCTAAGCTGACACCAGCATAAAACGCCTCTGTGAATCCCAGGACGAGCCTCATTCACTGCGGTGATCCAGCCGACAGCCTCGGGGAATGTCCTGATGTCACATCCATTAAGCCCCGCCCTACGCGTTTCGTCATTCAACGTCCTCATGCTCCGTGATTGCAGAGTATTGCTCCCATACTTTTGGATACTTCAGATCATCACTCTTAGAGCAATAGCAATTATGCTGATTTATAATTTGATCAGCATATCGCTCTGGTGAGTTCATTTAATTCATTCAGTGGTGGACTTTGTTTTTTCTTCACGGTATCAATTATTTATACAAGATTGCTACATTGTTAACACTTGATGGTGGTTGGACTTCATACAAGAATTGTGGACTTTATTTTATATTTATTTATATACAGATTCCTACATTGTTTATTACTTTATGGTGGTTGGACTTTATTTATGAATTGTGGATATATATTTTTTTCATTTATTTAGTTTAGGTATATTTTTTATTTATTTTTGGTTGAAATTATTTTGTGACACTTTATTATCGATTAGCGCATTCCTTTTTTAATATTGAAAAAACATTCCTTAATGGGCTTAACTGCAAAACATTCCTCAATTGCCAAATAATTATTGTACCAATTTCCACCAACCAAGCAGTCCCGTCACCTCACTTCTAGTGACTATGATCCATATGTTATGTGTGGATACAATAAGCACACTTCTCATAAACCCAATCTTGTTCTCCCAAGGCCTCACTTCATCCCTCATGATACCCAATTCCCTAGGTACTCTTTACTGCAAGATTTGTCCCAGTATGTGGGTAACCAATCACCAGTAAAGGGGCCAAGCTACAAACCCCTTCACTACCACAGTCTCCATCTCTCATGCCATGTCTCCCCTGGCTAGTTGATTGCTTAGGAACTAGACACAAGTATGGTGCTCATTAGACTTCTGTACTGTATGTTCTCTTACGTCTTTTGTCCCCTTGAGTAAGCCCTGTTCTTTTGATAAGTCATTCATACACACATTTAATAACTTCAGACCAGACAGTTAAACTAAACAACAAAGTTCTTATCCTAAAGTAGCTGAAATAATGCAGAAGCAGACGTCACCAACGCTTCTGCCAGTAAAGCGATGACAGTATACTCTATTCCCAACCACTCAGTCCACCAGAGAACTCAGGCAGCGGTGCTGTGACAGGGTGTGGGAGAAGAGAGAGCAGCTCTCATCAGGTTTGCCTGCTGCCCACTCTGTTTCCCTCCCTATTGACCACAGTGGAGAACCAATCTGAAGAGACTAGGGGAGTATTATGGGACATATTGTCCCAGAAGATTGGTGGCACCATTGCTGCCCACAGAGAGCAAACTACAGTCCCCATGCCCTCTTCTGGGGAGAGAGAGCCTGGAGCCTGAGGGAGTGAGTGCTACAGGAGACAGGAAAAAAAAGAAGGGACTGTGCTGGGGGAAGCCAGAGAGAGTGAGAGCCACGCTGAGCAGGGTCACCCCGGGCCACCAAGAGTAGGTGGATGTCCTGCTGCAGTTTTGTTGGGCCTGGCATGAGGGCCTCTTGGCCATTATTCACTACTGCCTAGGGATAGAATCATTAGGAACTGACAAACCTGCTATCTTAAAGGCCTCTTACTGCTTGCAGGCCTTATTGACGGTTGTGACGCTTGACAATGACCTCCAATGTTGGGCTGGCAACCCAAAACTAGGGGAGCTGACATGTTTTACTGCTCCAGGTGACACCAACCCTAGTGACACCAGTGCAGGCAGCTCCTGCACAGAGGTAAAGCTTCACAATGGATTTCTGCACAGATCTGGAAGAAATACACAAAGTAAACCAAGATTCATGTAAGAATACACCCGCCTTTTGAATTTAGACACCCAAATTAAAAAAAAGAACCGTTTGCAGACAGATGCTGTGCAAAGTCACAAACATGTCGAAACTCACAATGGTGCACTTACTACTGAGTCCACATACATTGTTTAATTTTCTTAAGCCCTGATTAAGCTACAGCTCCCAAAACACATTGGATTTGTAAACAGTCTGTCAATGGAATACATTCTTTATCTGGACATGAATATCATTGAATAGCTCTTTATTTCCAGATTTATTCATCCCTATCACAACCACCAAGTTGATCATGGAAAGCCTTTGGTTTGTAGATGATGCCATGTCAGCCCAATGTTTGAATTCTCTACATTAACACCACCACCATACTATTGGGTGATAATTTTAATAATATAACATTAATTATTTATAAATAATTACAAAGGTCAAGGTTTCAATGCCATTAATGAACTTAATATAGAATCCAGACAGATGGTACACTGAGGTGGGCGAGTGGTAAAAGCAAGGGGTGACTCAGAAAGTGGGGTTACATGTACTCATTCTCTGAGAAGAAAAGCCCTCAGGAGAGGTAATGAATAACTGGAAGTGCTGCACTTACCCATTACTGAGCAAAAAATACGTCTGACAATTCGCCCACTTTAGGCTGCCCTTTTCTTCTTCTGTTCTTTTGTGTGAGGACTACTCATGGCAACCATTCAAATTGGAAAATGTTGGTGGAGCCAAAAGACAGCAGCAAATAAGGATTTAAATGTGGAAAGAAAAGTAATTTAAACTTTCAAAAGAATGTATAGAGTACATGACATAATCTCTTTTTTATGGTGGGTTTACATTAAGCAGGGAATGGTGTTATATTTAATAACAAAATCTGTCTCACTGTAATTCCATGAATGAAAACTTTCCAAATAGAAAGCTGAGACATTCCGGCATAAATCATATGATCTTTAATAGTTTCCCAGCTGTTGCGACAGCTGAGATGGAGAGCGCAATGCTATGGCACAATGGAAACTGGAGGTCATACCTTTGAAGACAGTTAAAGGAGATCTGTACCCAGAAACATACAATCGGCCATTGATCTCCTACTCCTCTGCAAATTTTGATGGTCCAGGCTTTAACACATTCTAAGTATTTATGGTGTTTGAAAGTCAAAATTTTTTTTTTAAATTTGGATAGAGCAGGGAAGTGTTAGAACCCTAATCATGTTTGTTTGGAACAAGTAGTACACTTTAGTTGTGGTCAGGTGCACTGCTCTATGTACATTACAAATCCCATAGCCCATAGTCCTTAGTCCATCGTCCAAGTTGGATCAAAACAATAAAGAAAAATGAATTTAGAGATTTGGAGGAGGCAGAGAGCAATAGAAGAGAGTTTTTGATTTAAGAATATATACTTGAATAGAATTTTCACTTTAAGCTGGTTATACACCAGTAGGCAGTACATCCTGTACCTTCCCATCTGACATCCTTCAACCCAAACATCGAAGAAGTCAGGTACAAAACCGTTAGCCGAACAGCAGCTGCATCCAAACAGATACAGACTTTGTTTGGGTATTCTGATAGCTTCGGATGGTGGCATTCAAAATACAATAGGCAAGGTGGGAGATTCTTCAGTCCCCATTGTATAGTGTTGATGGAATCTTCAATTTTGTTCCTTTAATGGAAATCTATGGTCACAGCATACACTTCTATTTTATAACATTGACATTGTAA
The DNA here is from genome assembly GCF_062004578.1 of Staurois parvus. Taxonomy (NCBI): domain Eukaryota; kingdom Metazoa; phylum Chordata; class Amphibia; order Anura; family Ranidae; genus Staurois; species Staurois parvus. The sequence continues at coordinate 12,052,321 of NW_028318294.1, read as the reverse complement.
TAACAATACAATTGACAATAAGGTTACTTGAAAAATCTAATTTCATGTTGGAAGGCCATCTCTTTCTAGATTCCCTGCATGCTTTGCAGCCTCTCCTCTGCTTTTTAGTTTCCATTTCTAAGGACTACATATCCCATGGTACCTTGATTCTTGTACCGAGCCCGCCTCCTGAAATTCTTCCTATCAACATTGCTGTAGTTCTGAAGCCAGGCTCTGTGAAATGTGTGACACAGCAATGCCTGCTTACAGGGCATAGAGACAACATGTCACAGAATTCAGGGCAGTAAATGTGTGGGACCTTCACATAGTAAGTCTACAAACTTCAAGATTATTCAGACGAATAGGAGTAGGTTAAAAATAACTGAAATACAACGTGGAAATAAATATATGATTTTACATATGGAACACTGATAAATGTTAACAAATAGTCCAGCCCTTATCCACTTTATCCAAACCTAAATAAAAAACAATGTCTTTACATACACCTAAGCTGGCCACAGATGTGTTGAAATTTGACTGGTACAGCAGGGAGCAGATGAATTTCGATCCATCTATGGGGAGGCTGGTTGTACAGAAGTTAATCTCCCAATCAACTGCTGTACAACCAGCCTATCGGGTTTTCTTTTGCTCAATCAGTGCTACCCGCTATAGCCAGCAACTTTGATTATTGTATTCTGACGGGAGGGAAGGCTCCCAGTTGTCAGAATAAAATAGCTCCGTGAGTGGGATTTCCCCATGAACTCACTTGGTGTAATTTATTTTTTTTTCCTTTTTCGTTCGAAAAAAAAAAAACATCATCTATGGCATACCTTAGGGTATATTTAAAAAGTAGTTAGGGTGACTTTCACCAAACATTCACTGGTTGTGGGTTTATCACTGTCATTTAAAATAAATACTTGGGACAGTGGATAGATAGCACTGGGTCCTAGGATTCTCCTATTAGAAACATTATCCAAAAACATAGCAGCAATGTTTGTACAGGTTCTCTGGTTACCTGGCATTCCCAAAATTTCCTTTTTGTTTGTAATATACAACAAATGATCTGGCCTAGGAGAGCAACACTACAAATAATAGACCATTTCTAATTATATTCCAATGTAAGGTCAGATAGAGGATCAAAGGAGAAATCCAAAGAGTTCTGGGGGCTAACATGGTCTACCTTTATTAGAGTTTAAAGCTGAACTCCAGGAATTATTTGTACTGCATAGTTACATTGGGCCTAGTTTGAATAAGTAAGTATATTTGAAGGACAATTGGGTAAGCTGGAAATTACTGTAGTAGTCTGTGATACTACAGTGATAGATACAACTTTTGTAGACACCATTTTGTGTATCTAACTTAGGTTCTTTGCAAGCCCAACTGCCCAGTGACCACAGGGTTTCACAGTCAGGGATCAGGCTTGAAGACCAGTAGCTATAGCAGTAGAGAGGCTCTCACCGACCAGCTGGATAAGTATGCTTAGCAGGTCACCTTGGTGGATGATGGGGGGTCAAAGAACCAACTGGTATTCACCAGAGCTCCTAATGGTGGAGATGGGTTTTGCTGCATGTTAGTACCAGGTTGCAGTCCTGAGGATTTCTACACCACGAGGTAAGCAAGCTGTGTCCAGTAGCAGATATAGCAGGTAAGGATTACGCAGAAGCACAGTCAGAAAACAAGTCAAAGGTCAGTAAGAAATGGATGCAGGTTGGGATCAGGAAGTTGCACAGTTGAGGAACAAGCCAAAGGTCAGTAACAGGTGGTAGTGGAGATAAGGAAAGCTGCAGTTAAGCAAATTAACAAGATACTGTTGGAGAGAATACAATAGTCTGTAAAGCAGGACCTGCAGAGACATGGCTTAAATAGGAAGTTCAAGGGTGGAGCAGGGGCAGACTGACAACTCATGGGGCCCCCGGGCAATAGGGGATCATGGGGCCCCTATGTCCTTGCCCACACTCAAAAAAAGCCTATAAAAAGGTACCAGGGGCATTTCATGGGGCCCCCTACTGACCCCGGGCCCTCAGGCAGTGCCCGAGTGCTCGAATGGTCAGTCCGCCCCTGGGGTGGAGCAAGGAGTTTAAGGTTCACTAAAAACATGAGACAAGCCAGATTGTCCTAAGAGGTCAGACAGGGAGCTGTATAGCATCCCAGGTGGCTCAGCAAGAAGAGTTGCTTCCAAGTACAGCAGAAGTCATGGGTCCAAATCCTGATTCTGACACAAGGGGTTGCGTGCTCAGCAATGCAGTGATTCATAGAACAACTTATATTTTTTTATTGAATACAAGGCATAATCTATCTAGATGAGGGGAAGAGGAGTGGTGGTGACATCACAGTCTCATCCAATCTGAAAATGCCTTGTATTCACAGGGGTTCTATGAATGGCAGCAGTGTTGAGAAAACAACCCCTGTGGTCATTGTGCAAAGGGAAGCTGCTTGTACAGGAGCCAGAAGACCGTAAAGAACTGTAGTAGCAGAGATCACTGATGTCCAGCATGCCCATTGATCCATCAGGTATGAAAGCTGAATACTTACATTGTGCCAAGCTGGACCAATGTAAGTGTGTATTATAAATTATTCCTGGAGTTCAGCTTTAAAGGATAAGTTCACCTGTTGACAAAAAAAAATGTACATTTTTTTGGAGGCGCCTGTAAAGCATTGCACCAGTGATGAGCAGATCGCTGGTGCCATGCAGGTCTCCTGCATAGGCAAGCAGACACACTGACAGGAAGAATCAATTTACTACCACAGTGCTCCATTGAGAACTACAAGCTGACATCCGCAAAGGATGTCAGTACTTGTAGTTCATTCATTCACAGGACTCTGTGGGGGGAGCCCCACACAGTCGTGCTGTTTTTAAAAAGTGACAGTGCTCCCCGTACTGCTGGCACGGTGGGGGGGGGGGGGGCAGCAGCAGCTGCAGCATTGGGAACATGGTCCACCCTAAAAACAATAACATGTTCCCAAAGGTGAACTTACCCTTTAAAATCAGGAGACAATGACCCTTGCTTTCAAGTTCCTTTGGCCACAGTTTAATAAATCAGCCATTAACTGTATGTGGAAGAACTAAACAATTTGCACAGCTCCATGGAGTCTCCATCGAGAAGGCATTTTATAAACCGGCAGGGACTGTTTCTGCTCAATAGAATCCTAATTGTGTTGTTATGCCAATATCCCCAGTGGGATACTTAATACACCAACCAAATCCTTCTTTAGAGAATTAGGACAAATATGTTTTGTCCATTATACAACCACAGTTAATTACTTGAAATATTCAGACCAGAACTATATTTAATATGTAAGAAAATATTTCTGTGCCACTGTGAGGCTGTGTAACAGGGTTTGTAGTATTATCTGGGCATATGGAGTCTTCCTATTATGTGGCTGTTCTTCATATTTGTAATATTATGGAGGATGATAACTATGTAAAAGCAGACTTGAAAAACCACTGAACTGTATAAGATGAAGGGAGAAAAATAAACACAGCCTGGAAAGAGGAACCCAATCAACTGTGATTTAAAGTAGAACTAAAGTCAATTTTTTTTTAATTTTGCATACAGCAATGGAGAGAAGGATAGAGTAAGGGGGTGAAAAAGGGTTGTAACGCCAACTGTGAACTATTGGGGAGATTTCCCTTCATTTTCAGTTCCATACTCACAATAGGAAATGAGAGGAAATCCCTGGTTGTTACTAGGGATGATGTTGGGTTTGGGCTGAATTAAGTTTAATACAAACCCAATACTTATCTGTCATTGCTAAGCCAATGATCTGCAGGCGAGAGATTTCCTGCCCCGTACCTGCATGTATACAAAGTGTCGGGAATGTTGATGATATCATTGACCTAATATGGCCACATGGCCAAAATAGATCAATGACATTAACCTAACACGACCATGTGCCCATATTAGGTCAATTACGTTGACCTAGTATAACCATTACCCATATTTGGTCAGTGACATTAACCTAATATGATCATGTGCCTATATTTGGTCAGTGACATTAACCTAATATGATCATGTGCCTATATTTGGTCAATGGCATTAACCTAATATGATCATGTGCCTATATTTGGTCAATGGCATTAACCTAATATGACCATGTGCCTATATTTGGTCAATGGCATCAACCTAATATGATCATGTGTCCATATTAGGTCAACGATATTATTCTAATATGACCAGCTGCCCATATTTGGTCAATTACAGTTACCTAATAAGGTCATGTAGCCATATTAGGTTAATGATGTCCCTGCCCCTTTGTAAACATTAGCTGTAGGGCAGGGAGTCTCCTTCCTGCACCTTATTGGCCAAGCAATGACAGCTTAATTCAAGGATCAACAACAAAACAGCGCAAAATCCAAAACAAAATGACATAAGTGAACAAAAACTGAATTAACAATAAGTGTCCATATAAAAATAAGTCCTTATTCCCATCAGAACCAATGATAAATATTCAGAATATGCTTCCACCTATCCACCACGTGAGAAATAATATTGACCGCACTCACCAGATGGAGGTGAGTAATGAGCCTTATCGGATATAAGGGATCCTATAACCCCTCCAAAAGAGATCAAATCTTCTTTTTCACCCTGCTTAGGTATATAAATCGTCTCCAATTTATTCCTCCATGGATTCCTCAATGGTGTATAGAGAAAAAAACTACATAGTGTAATACTGCCACTTCATATAAAATATAAAGATAGAATAAGGCCACTCACATGTTTAAATATAATTAAAAGCCTTGTTTAATAGCCTAAATGGCTTCAAGATAACCAATTTCCACAATGCAAATATAGGGATCTCACGCTTCTGTAGTATCTGCAGAGGATGAACAGCCTTCCACCTCTAAGATGGCCGCTTGAACTGCATAACTCGGCGTGCGTTCCAAACACGACGTGAACCAGAATGACGGTGGACCGGAAGTGCGTCAACGCGTTTCGCCCCACCCACAGGGCATTCTCAAGAATGTAATTTTGTTTTGGATTTTGCGCTGTTTTGTTGTTGTTTATTATTGGTGTTTTTCACTGTTGCACAGCTGCATAATCACTTAGTATTTTCTTTTTGGCTCTGGGATATATATTTTTGGTAATTCAAGGATCAGACTAACTTGTGTTCGAACCAAAACGAAGCACAAACAATTAGTGTCTCTACTGGAATATTTCCCCTCTATTTCTGTTTTGGTGCTAACTAAAAATGTGGGATTTTCTTTCGCTCCTGTTGATTATAGTCACGAGGACAAACAGAGAGGGTAAATCTTCCTACCATGAACATAGATAGCAATACAGACCTGACAGGTGTTCAAATTCCTCTCCACTCTATCCAAAGCAACAACATTAGCCCAGTGCTACCATGTGCCCATATTAGGTCAATGATGTCATAAGAATCCCTTCTCCTTTGTGTATGTGGGCTGCAAGGTGGGGAATCTTCCTGTCTACAGATTAATAGCTAGCAATGACAGCTAACTTCTGGGTTTGGACCAAACCCAAGCTCATCAGGGTTACTCACCAGAATTAGTGCTCCACTGAAAGATTTCTCCCCCAATTTCTGTTTTGAGCTAAAATGTCAAAAGCACACCCTGCAAGAGAAGACAGTTTAATACTCGCCTATCTCACTGCCCGTTATTCTATTCATAACTCTATGGCAGAGCAATGGCTTTTCTCATATTGGACATACCTCCAGGTGTGTCTGAAGTTTGATTGCCCCTGTATTCTGTGTCCTCACACCAGCCCCAATATCTCTACCAGACACAATGGTGACGTTGCAGTGAGAAGAAGGAACCATGTCACATGGCAAGGGAAGCAGATATTCCTGAAAGTGACAAATGTGAAGACTTTTTAAGCAACTGTAGGAATTAAACAGAGCTCTGATCGGAAGGCAGAACAGGTGAGTATAAACTCCCTACTTTTGCAGGTCATACTTTTTGACTTTTGTGTTGACTCAGTGACAACGTCATATTATTGAGAGACCAAAGTATATTCTTATTGTCCCTAGCGCCAAAGGTCCACAAATAGTCCTGCAGCTGAGAATATTACTGCCCCCTGGGCAGACCAATTAGTCTGTATTAAACCAGCACAATAGTTATCCAAAAATCCATGTGAAATACAGTAAGAGAGCTCCTTATGCTCTCACCAGATTCATTCAATAATAAAGTGTTGTATGCAAATATATCCTCCTTTCCTCCTCTTCTCTTCTGTCCACTCCACTACCTGTGCTTCCAAAAATCAGACCAATATAGTGTATGTTCTAACCTTCAGAAAACATTCCATGAATTTAGTCTATATGTGTAACTTCTCCACCAATCCTCCTCAGAATCTTCTCAGTTTATCAAGTGCACCATCCACCTCAGATATTCACACCACCACTAGCACCCCTCACCATCGTTCCAGGTCATACCCCTTACCCTCTGTAAATGGATTATATGCCTCCTTAAAACTCCCCGTTGGCTCTCCAGTGTCACCTTTTCCCTATATTCCATGAACCTCTTCCCAACATATAATGAAAAACAAGATCCCATAGTGCAGCAGTATGTATAAAATCGCACTTTATTCATTAAAATCTGTACATGCATTCCGGATACAAAACACCTTCTCTAAAATGGCCACTGTGGTAACTTCGGTTTGCGTCTGACGTCATTTCCTCTAACGCATTTTGTCATCAAATTGACTTCCTCATAGGCCATGGACCTGGTTCAGGTGTATGACAAAACACATCAATAGGAAGTGACATCAGACGCGGCCATTTTAGAGAAAGTGTTTTGTATTCGGAATTCATGTAAGCAGATTTGAATTTTTTAAAAAGTGCAATTTTATACATACTACTGCACTATGGAATCTTGTTTTTGATTACACATGTCGGGAGGAGGTTCACGGAATATAGGGAAGAGGTGACACTGGAGATCCAACGGGAAGTTTTAAAGAGGTGTATAATCCATTTACAGAGGGTAAGGTGTATGACCTGAAGGGGAAGTGAGGAGCACTAGTGGTGGTGTGAATATCTGAGGTGGATGGTGCACTTGATACACTGAGAAGATTCTGAGGAGGATTGTTGGAGAAGTTACACATATAGGCTAAATGCATGGAATTTTTTCTGGAGGTTAGAACATACTACACTATATTGGGTTTCTCATTTTTGGGAGTACGGGTAGTGGAGTGGACGGAAGTGGAGTGGATGGAAGAGAAGAGGGGGAAAGGAGGAGTACGGGTAGTGGAGTGGACGGAAGAGAAGAGGGGGAAAGGAGGAGTACGGGTAGTGGAGTGGACGGAAGAGAAGAAGGGGAAAGGAGGAGTACGGGTAGTGGGGTGGACGGAAGAGAAGAGGGGGAAAGGAGGAGTATGGGTAGTGGAGTGGACGGAAGAGAAAAGGGGGAAAGGAGGAGTACGGGTAGTGGAGTGGACGGAAGAGAAGAGGGGGAAAGGAGGAGTACGGGTAGTGGAGTGGATGGAAGAGAAGAAGGGGAAAGGAGGAGTATGGGTAGTGGAGTGGACGGAAGAGAAGAGGGGGAAAGGAGGAGTATGGGTAGTGGAGTGGACGGAAGAGAAAAGGGGGAAAGGAGGAGTACGGGTAGTGGAGTGGACGGAAGAGAAGAAGGGGAAAGGAGGAGTACGGGTAGTGGAGTGGACGGAAGAGAAGAGGGGGAAAGGAGGAGTACGGGTAGTGGAGTGGATGGAAGAGAAGAAGGGGAAAGGAGGAGTATGGGTAGTGGAGTGGACGGAAGAGAATAGGGGGAAAGGAGGAGTACGGGTAGTGGAGTGGATGGAAGAGAAGAAGGGGAAAGGAGGAGTACGGGTAGTGGAGTGGACGGAAGAGAAGAGGGGGAAAGGAGGAGTACGGGTATTGGAGTGGACGGAAGAGAAAAGGGGGAAAGGAGGACTTATTTGTATACAGCTCTTTATTAGCTCTTTATTATCAGATAAATCTGGTGAGAGCAAAATGAGATCTCTTATTTCACATGGCTTTTTGGATGACTATTGCACTGGTTTAATACAGACTTATTGAGAGACCAATTAACGTTTGTATTCTGATTGATTTTGTTGTGCAATTCTTTCTTATTAAAGCAGCATGTTACATAAACTGGGAAGTTCTGCTCATTGTACTCCTTATGGAATTTTTTTTTCTGGAAGCAGGTGCCTAGTTTTGACAGGTACCCACTCCCAATTCTGCTCAGATTGCATAGGCCCCCCTCCTTCCCTGCCTGCAACCTCCTGTGAAATATCACAGGTGTCAGAAGACTGCAGGACCATTCAGAAAGTGCAGTGCAACTCACGAATGCTCACTGTAGAGTCTGCTGTGTGCCAGTAGTAAGTGAGAGCTGGCTTCCCAAACTTAAGATGGTGGTGCAAGGGACCTAAAGACCAATGAAGAACTGGCCCAAGAAATGACAGAAATGGATCCCTGGACTGGTGAGTACCTGTTTATTAGTATTTGTACCCGCTGACTTTTAATTTTTTTTTTTCAGTAGCTGAAGTTCCTCCTTAAAGCACAATTCCAGCAAAAACTAACAAAAGAGAGTTTTACCCTGCAACACCCTTTTCCCAATAGATCTCTTCAGCTGATAACCAGCATTTTTCAATCAGCTTTCTTTGAGCCCAGATCATCCGTGACCTGCCCTGGCCTATGACTGGACAGTGAAAAGAAATCTGGCACAGTGATCGATCATCTCTCTGTCACTCTGCTCTCTCCTTCTATCAGCATGCTTCTTGTCAGAACATGAACTGATTGGCTCCCTGTTTCAGACTCCAGATCTGTTGCACAGGGACAGAAAAAAGTTGATAGGCGATCATATTCAGGTATACTGCTTGCACGAAGGAGCTGTCAAAGGGAGTCCTGTGATTTTCGCGAGTGTCAAAAAGTACATGTATAGAGCCCTTCCTGAATAAGGCAAAATTTTATTTTTTTGGGCTTTGCTGTACTCAGTTGATTGATGATCTGTTTTAAAGTCTGATCAGGTCAGGTTGGTTGATCACTCCTGCCTGCCCCTGGAGAAAGGTTCCAGTTAATAAAGTAGGAGGGTCAACTACTGAAGTTATTAATATGTATCTATTCTCAGCCAATCCCCAGGAGGGGATGTCCAGATGGTAGCTGAGGGAGAAGATAAATGTTTGGGAGGCTTGTGCAGAGTGTTCTTGTCCTGGGGCTGCTGTCCCTGTAATGCAGACTGTGTATCTGAGAGCTGATGTTGGGCCTCAGTCTGTGCTTGGCTGGGGCCTGAAGAAATCTGTATTAAATTATAACAGCTGGGGGGCATCACCTGTAGAGAGTGTCCTAAGGAGGGATCCTCGCATCACAAATGAATGTTGTATGGAAGCTGGCAGATGACAGTTACCGTGGGACATTGTGAGTAGGATCCTTGCTAAAGACTCTTGGTGTACATGTGCTTGGGGAAGTAAGTGCCAGAGGTTACTGGAAGAAGTGACACTGCTCACAGGGATTTCCAGATTAGCTACCCATTCCCTCTTACCTCCAGGAAAGGCTGCTACATGAGGATTTTGTCTGAAGTTGCTATCCTGTTAATCTCTTCTAACATTCTAGAGCATTTGCACCCCTATCCCTCTCCTGTTTCAGTTCTCTGCAATAAATCAGGCTGGGAATTTCGCTGATTCCCCCTGTTTCTGGAAAAAGCTGCCAAAGCTTAGAGTGGGCCATGTCTCCTTATACCCTTAGGTATGGGCAAATGTGACAAAACGCATCGGAAAAGAGCATCGTGTCCTTCTGAAAGTGCTCGTTCCTGGCAACCATGGAAATTTCCAAGACACCCTCCCAGCATGGCAGCTATGGAACTAGTATTTTCAGAATGAGGCCAGCAGTGCCAGTGCATTACTCCCTTGGCAATTTTTCTTGAAGCATATGAAGACTTTATATTCATTTTGATATATTAGGATTTTATTTGTCTTCAGTATCATTCCCCATAAGATTGTATGCTCCAAATAACAAAGCTTTTACTATTTCTTGTTTCCAGTTTTGTTAGCAATGTACATTATTTTTTTCTATAATTCCTACTGTACGACATTGTATACATAGAATATAAAACAGAAGTGACAAAATACCCTCCATGGTCTCCTGTGATCAAACAGCATAGAAGCCTGAGAAAACAAACATTTTCAAATATATTATTTCAGTCACAAGTCAGGGGGAAAAGTAATGAGAATAATACATACACAAGGCAATTTTCCTTCCTTCCCATTCTCTTTTTTCCTTTCCTTCCTTCCTTCCTTCCTTCCTTCCTTCCTTCCTTTTCTCCCTCTCCTCCTTCTCCGCTCCCTCCTTACATCTTTTTCATTCTATCCTATAATTCATTCCTTCCTTCCTTCCTTCCTTCCTTCCTTCCTTCCTTCCTTCCTTCCTTCCTTCCTTCCTTCCTTCCTTTCTCCCTTCCCTTCTTTTTTAGGCTCACCATCCCTTTAAGTATTTGTACTCAAGCAGTGATAGGGGTGACATCTTACATGAGTGAAGGGAGGGAATGCATTAACAACTGACATACCATCCACCAGTGAGATAAAGTCAATACTAATTGGTAAACAGATACTTTTCGTGTTGACTATGTTATAGTATATCTCGAATTGATATGAACATTTTATTTATAGGACACAAAAATATTCTGATGAAACGTATTCTCTAGTTTGACAATTTTATTTTCCCGTTATTTGATATACCTTTCAGACACTGGGGAAATCAATGTTACATTTCGTTTCCCCTACTTATGTCAAAGCGTGAGCTTTTAGCTAACAAATTTTCTTTGCAAGATCCTTAAATGTAGGATGCTTTTAGCACTTGTTTGGAGTTGAATTTCATCACTCAGCAGTGAAATCTAGCATGCTAAAGAACGACTGTGTCAGAAAAACAAGATATCCGGGAAATGGAGGCGGTAATTTGTATTACTGGTTTTATTTTAAAGAGATACTCTAGGAAAAAAGCAAATATACATAAAGCCGATGTTATAATGCCATCTGATATATTTATTTGACCTCCACGTATAGTCAATGTTATAATACCATCTGATCCATTTACTTGAGCGCCATATATAGTCAATACCATAATACTAGTTGTTACGTTTACTTGACCTCTACATAAAGTCGATGTCATAACACGACTTCATACATTTTCTTGACCTCTACTTATAGTTGATGTCATAATACCACCTGATCCATTTACTTGACCTTCACATATAGTCAGTGTCATATTGCCACCTGATCCATTTACTTGAGCTCTACATATAGCCAATTTCATAATACCATCTGATCCATTTACATGACCTCTATATATAGTTGATATCTTAATACCATCTGATCTATTTACATGACCTCTGCATATAGTTGATGTCATAATACCACCTGACCCATTTACATGACCTCTGCATATAGTTGATGTCATAATACCACCTGATCCATTTACATGACCTTCACATATAGTCAGTGTCATAATGCTACCTGATCCATTTACTTGACCTCTACATATAGTCAATGTCATAATACCACCTGATCCATTTTCTTGACCTCTACATATAGTCAATGTCATAATACCATCTGATCCATTTGCATGACCTCTATATATAGTTGATATCTTAATACCATCTGATCTATTTACATGACCTCTGCATATAGTTGATGTCATAATTCCACCTCTTTCATTTACTGGACCGCTACAAATAGTTGATGTTTTAATACCACCTGATCCATTTACATGACCTCTACATATAGAGGATGTCATAATATCACCTGATCCAATTTACTTGACTTCCACATATAGTTGATATCATAATTCCACCTCTTCCATTTATGTGAGCACCACATATAGTTGATGTCATAATTCCACCTCTTCCATTTACTTGAGCTCCACATATAGTCAATATCATAATGCCACCTGATCCATTTACTTGACCTCCATGTATAGTCGATGTCATAATGCCACCTGATCCATTTACTTGACCTCTACATATAGTCAATGCCATAATATCACCTGATCCATTTACTTGACCTCTACATATAGTCAATGGTATAAAATCACCTGATCCATTTATTTGACCTCTACATATAGTCAATGTCATAATACTACCTGATACATTTACTTTTCCTTTACATTTTCTGTCCAACATAATCACAAGTAATATGAAAGTATGATACTTTGCTCTGCCCCAGTATGCCATCTCAACTGCAAGTACAGACATTCCCACGGTCTATCCAATTTGAAATTTAATCAAATTCTATCATCTGAGATCATTTTCAGATAACAATATTTTGTACAGTAATCATTAGGTGTAAGCAGGGCATTGTCACTCTCACCATCTGTGTTAATGGTTTATTTTCTCCCATTTACAGGAACGCGAAAATAACCACTAAATCAAGGGTTGTATTGACCTGCGGGGCATCCTATTCACATAATAGTCCCTAACTTCCATCTCATATTTCTTTCCCCTGCTCTCTGTTTTACAAGGGCCTGCGAATCAATGCACTTCAGCTTCTCATAGCGTCGTCCACGCTCAGTAATAGCTGTTTCTCTGGGACAGTTTATAGAAAGCCTTACAGAGTCCGCAAGTACAAGCAAAGCTCTCCACATTCAACATAATGATTCATTGTTATGTTCTCTAGGAAATCACTACTAGTAAATAAGATATGTACCATTCAGGGACAATGTTTAACATGGCCTACTTTAAAGGAAACCTTTCTAAAAAAAATATGTAGACTACCAATGCTGACCTCTTCTTCTGAAAATGCTAGCTGTCTGGCTCTTATTTCATGGCTCAAAGGTGTTCCTGATTTGGATGGACCGACCCCTTTTTGGAACCATATCCCTCTGCCCTTCTTTCCTCCTCATTTGTCCCTCTTTTTAGACTAATACGACCTTTTTAAACCTTTTCCAAGAAGCCTTGAAAATAACTTTCCAGTCTCAGGGAACCCCTGCTAATAATTACTACTGTATATCTACAGCTCATGGTACATTAGTGTGATAGTAACTTGGAGGTATACTCTTTACCCTTGTGGCCACTGGGAAGAATCTCCTTATACCAGGGGCGGACTAACAACTCACGGGGCCCCCGGGCAATAGGGGATCATGGGGCCCCTGTGTCTTTGCCCAAACTCAAAAAAGCCTGTGAAAAGGGTACCAGGGGCATCTCATGGGGCCCCCTACTGACCCCGGGCCCTCGGGCAGTGCCCGAGTTTCCAAATGGTCAGTCCGCCCCTGCCTTATACAGATATCTAAAAAGATCATCATTATTGGTGGTTACTCATCCAAAAGGTAGAAATTGCTCATTGCTCAAGGAACCCCTAGCAACCTCTGGAGGAACCCTGGATGAGAAAGGCTTGTCTCGCGTATAGACCTACAAAATATACAAAGAAATGCACTAGGACCCCAAAAGTATGATTGGTACAAAGCAGCTAGCACTATACTCTGACACAGAGTACTCAAATATATTATAGAAAAATGCAACACTATGACAATGCACATAGACAAATATTAATAGTGCCTAAGTAAATATACATACAGTATAGTGCATAAGTGAATACATTATTTGTGTGACGATATTCAAATTGAAAAACAACAATACAATGAAATACAAAAATGAAAATGAAAAGTCCCAGTGAAGAGCCAAGGAAAAATTGGTGATCTTCCCAGAATGCAACAAAAGGGGTAAAAAAAATGTAAGTTCCAATGAACCTCCAAGCCTCTACACAGCAAGACCACACGCTACCAAGAGCGGGGCTTACTAGAATAACATGACCCCCAATCAAGAGTGGTCAAATAGCTCTCTATATAAACTCCAAGGCAATCAGCTTTGCTTCAACAGCACAACAGGGATCCATACTGCTATTTCTGTACTCTGTGGTTCGAAGCTCAGCCCGTATTTATTCCAGAAACTAGATTGAGTACACACAAGATTCTCCAACGTCCGCACAGCAACATACTTATGTTTTTCACATAATTTGAATATTGTCACACAAATAGTGTGTTCACTTATGCACTATATGTATAAATACGAGCTGAGCTTCGAACTACAGTGTACGGATATAGTGATGTTCACATATAAAAAAGGTGCAGCGCTTATCTATTAAAACATGCAAGATATCAAAAATGCAAGAGTGTATCCCTGCAAAACGCAGGCAGGGTATAGTTATTATACTGCCCCTTATAGTCTCAAATAACACACAGATGTATAGTTCACAATCTCCCAGTGGGTAGGGTGAGGTGAAAGATCAGATGGATCTCTATTGACACACGGTGATAGCCAAAAAGGTGATGTATGGTGATATCCAAAACTGGCAAAAGATTGTGCACTCACCAGATGCACAACCAATATGCGCATGTAAGAGATAACCCCTCTCAAGGTATGGTTCCAAGACTCATCAAAGGCAAGGTCTGGTCAAACTTTACGATGTGGACCCTCAGATGTCATGCATGGCTCTGTCCCCTATAGCTCTTTACTCTGCAGGTAATTGGAAGCTCACCAGAGAGCCCCAGAAAGAAACAAGGAGGCCAGAATAGCGTGATACCGCTTAAGCATGCGTGCGTTTATTTCATCCAGCAACAGGGTATAATAAAAACAATACTGACCAGACAATAAAGTTGGCCGCCGGGACCCCAATGGTGCCGGCGGTGGTAAACGTCACTGTGCTGCAGTTCCTCCCTCAAGGAGGAACCTTTAGGGAGGAACTGCGGCACAGTGACGTTTACCACCGCCGGCACCATTGGGGTCCCGGCGGCCAACTTTATTGTCTGGTCAGTATTGTTTTTATTATACCCTGTTGCTGGATGAAATAAACGCATGCATGCTTAAGCGGTATCACGCTATTCTGGCCTCCTTTTTTCTTTCTGGGGCTCTCTGGTGAGCTTCCAATTACCTGCAGAGTAAAGAGCTATAGGGGACAGAGCCATGCATGACAGCTGAGGGTCCACATCGTAAAGTTTGACCAGACCTTGCCTTTGATGAGTCTTGGAACCATACCTTGAGAGGGGTTATCTCTTACATGCGCATATTGGTTGCGCATCTGGTGAGTGCACAATCTTTTACCAGTTTTGGATATCACCATACATCACCTTTTTGGCTATCACCGTGTGTCAATAGAGATCCATCTGATCTTTCACCTCACCCTACCCACTGGGAGATTGTGAACTATACATCTGTGTGTTATTTGAGACTATAAGGGGCAGTATAATAACTATACCCTGCCTGCGTTTTGCAGGGATACACTCTTGCATTTTTGATATCTTGCATGTTTTAATAGATAAGCGCTGCACCTTTTTTATATGTGAGTTTCTGGAGGTTCTTTTGGTACCTTTTGTGTTCAGCAGCTTCGTTATCTTTAGCGCTCACTTAAACCTATTTTTACAGGATATAGTGATGTGGATGCCTGTCATGGAGCAAAGCTGATTGCCTTGGAGTTTATATAGAATCATTTTTTACCACTTTTGATTGGGGGTCATATTATTTGGGTAACCCCCCCTCTTGTTGCACTAAGGTGGTGTGCAATCGTGCTGTGTGGAGGCTTGGAGGTACATTGGGACTTACATCTTTCCCCCTTGTGTTGCATTCTGGGAAGATCACCAATGTTTCCTTGACTCTTCAATGGGACTTTTCATTTTCATTTTTGTATTTATTAAATTGTTGTTTTTTCACATAATTTGAATATTGTCACGTAAATAGTGTGTTCACTTATGCACTATATGTGTGTTTACTACTAATATTTGTCTATGTGCATTTTCATTGAGGTGTACCTTTCTATAATAGTGTATAAACCTCCATTTAAAAAAAATTCTATTTAGTTACCAGAAGTTGAAACCATACACTCAACCTTTCAATTAATAATAGAATACACAAAAATATTTATGGGCTTTTTTAGGCAACATATTGACAGTTATAAAAGAGAAAATTTAATTTCATATGTATATAAAATATACTTATATAAGCATATAAATTAGCTGATCACACTTTATATATAGTCATCAAATACACAGTTCACATTGGTTAGAGGTGAAGCTCTTCTCTTGTTATTTTGGCAAGGCTACCTGGGCAGTCCATATGTGCTACGTGATGACATCATTGACATTGAGTGTTGCCTGCTTTGTCCTTTTGTCCCTGTCAGATGTCATTATATTAAAAGAAGGGCAAGACTGCCCTTAGACACTTCTTGTAATCCTGGTCTGCCAGATGGGGTATGAAAGGAAACCCCTTCTTGAGAATATATATGAGGCACAAACTCACAGTAGAGTAAGCATATCCATTGTTTATCTAGTTCAAACTAGCTTTAGAGCTCTATATTATGGTAATTGTAATTATATTAATTAGCTATTCGAGTCCAGCATTATATTTGTTTTTTTTTTCTCTTTCCCCCCTTTTTTCATAATAACGAGAAGGCTTAATAACCGCTGAGGGGCCATAATTGCCCAATATATGTTTTTGCAGTATACTCATTCCTATATTTCTGCTTTTAATATACTGTAATGTATGCTGAGAAAGCTTTTTTGATAACTACACAGGATATAATAAATAGGTTTGATACTAAACCTTAGCTATTCATTGTTACAGCTTAACCTTGAGCGTTACCATCCTGGATATCTGTGAGCACTCTGTCCCCTGCTCTCCTGCTTCCATTAGGATGCCTTCAGGTCTATAGCTGGGACTGTTTTTATTTCGAACCTTTGAGTTGGTAAGTATGTATTTATTTCACAAATGTAAGTTGATGTTATTATAGATTCAGAACATTGTTTTCAGATTATATAGAGCTGCTGTTTACGATGTATATTATAGATCCTTTGTAGACATGGTTCTTAAGCCCCTGAGAGTTGGCACAATCATTTTCCACCTCCTTGATTGATGAAAGAAAACTCTCAATTTTTGAAATGTTGTTTTGAAAAGCCAGCAATTTGTATCCACTACATTTTTGTTAAAATAAAGATTATTTTCCATTTAAGAAAAGAAAATGCAAAAACATTTTATTCTCAGTTCCAATCCTAATATAAACATTACAATTATTCTTCTTAAATTACACCTCACACAAAAAGCAAAAAAATTGGGAAGCCAACAAAAAGAGAAATAATAATGCAAAAAAATCATTTGTGAATTTAACTAATAATTTTGTGATCGTCAATTCCACATGGACCACATAATGTGGTGCACCTTAGGGGTGTCCTTTGCCTATGTACTTTATACAAAAAGGTGTCCCTCTTTCTAATCTCAGAATATTGGGAGGTATATCAACAATTAAGCAGTTAAAGTGAACATGACCTGGTCTAAACTTCGACTTACCAACTATTATGTGTGATGTGTGAGGTTGGTGTCTCCAGAGAAAGGAGCCTGTGAGTGTGTGTGTTTTTTTTATGTGTCCTTTGCCTACATACTTTATACAAAAAGGTGTTCCTCTTTCTAATCTCAGAATATTGGGAGGTATATCAACAATTAGGCAGTTAAAGTGAACATGACCTGGTCTAAACTTCGACTTACCAACTATTATGTTTGATTTGTGAGGTTGGTGTCTCCAGAGAAAGGAGCCTGTCAGTGTGTGTGTGTTTTTTTTTTTATATATATATATATATATATAATACATATGAAAACTAGAGTAATAGATCACCAATATTTGTGATTATCCATTATATGGTCAATCCCAGTCAGTGTGAATCGGTTTGCTGCACTATGCAGGCCCGAGGGTCTGGAATGTTGTGTCAGATAATAATAGGAGTACAAGTACAAGCAGATAAAGGCAGGGATTTAATTTGATGGTCTGTGAGGCTTAGCCAAAACTAACTCAAGCAGAGAGAAAAGCTGAGGCAAGGATTCCTCTAACGCAATCATTTGCATGGCTTTCTCTCAGCAACTGTACAATTTAAAGAGAACGTGATGTGGGAAACAAACATCTAATCTGCCACTAGCAGCACACAATGCCTGCATCTGCACGTCAATTATGTTGTGAGTGTCCCCTTGATGTCCCTCGGTACTCTGGTAAAATATTGATCAAATATTGACCCACCTTTCTAGGTCAAGAGGCTGCACTGTGTTCCACCTCTTTTGCCATTCTATTTAATGGCCACAATGATAGGCAGCCTCATTGGCCAATATTGAGGTGCAGGAGAATGGGGCCAGACTCTCAATCCAGGAATATTTGTACACCAGGGCACACACAAAGATTTGGCACAGATGGTGCTCAGATGGCAACTGGACCATATGTAGACACCTTGGTGTACCAGACCTGGTTTACATGTTTACTTCCTTGTTCAACTCCTTCTAAAAAATGTTAGTTATCTGGCTGCTTGCTGATCCTCTGATGTCCATATTTTCTGAGTCACTGGTCTGGATCAAATGTCTACAATGTACATCATGAGTTCTGGGCTCCCAGTTTGCCTGCATTTAAGATCTGACTTTCTGCTGATCCTCTGAATGGTCTAGGTCAATCAGTTCGAAAGTATGGAAACAAGAAGGCTGTCACAGTAGAATCAGTTTTACTGAAAGCACTCTGCCTATCCCTAGAGTTAAACATAGAACAATTAATTCAAGAGTTTTCTTTAATCGGAAATAAATTGTGGGAAATCCAGGTGATATCGGCGTAATTTCACACAACTGCTTTTGCACCTAATGGACATAATTATTACAAATTCCTTTTGCCGTTTAGCAGCAAGTGAGCCTAATTACTAGGTAATATGCATTTGGGTTTCTTGCTTTTTATAGTGAATTAGCACAGCATGTAAATGTAGGATCCTGACAGCTGAAGTCTAACTTCTTATTGGCTAGTGCAGAGTTTTGGAGGAATTTATTGTTACATCCTAGATTGTAAGCTCCAAGGAGCAGGGCCCTCCTAACCCTCTTGTATTGAACTGTATCGTTGCTGTATTGTCTCCCGTTATATTGTAAAGCGCTGAGCAAACTGTTGGCGCCATATAAATCCTGTATAATAATAAATCCTGTATAATAATAATAATAACATCAGATTGCATTGGTCATGGCTACTTGACAAATGGCTTGAATTACAAGTGACTTTGGAAAGACCCCCTGTCACCAGGCTATTCATTTCAATAACAATCTTTACAGAAGAACATAAGATGATATTTACATTTAATGTATTTATTCATGTGTTTTACCTGTGAAAGCCTTCCTTGTGTAGACATCCAAAAGCTCTAAAATTGCACTCCCATCTTGGATGTGGTGTGAGCAGACTCAAAGCTGATACTAAAGTGACACTATTGTATTCCTATTCACTTCTACTCCTGGCATCTACATGAAAGGTTTTGCAGGGAGGCAAGGGGAGGAGCAGAGGAGCTAGCGCAGCATGGACAGAGATGAGACATTCTCAGAATAGGAGAAGGCGTTGACATGGAAGAGGAGATGAGGAACTGTGACTGTGGTAAGGAATCAACTCTTTATGGAGTGGTCGCATTCCCTAGCTAGGCACATTACAAGTACATAAAAAGTTGTTAATCGGAAAGACAAACCACTGAAAGTAAGAACTTTAAATACTTGATGTGTCTATATTTTACCTGAAATTTTATAAGTCAGTAACAAGGTTACGTGTGTGAAGAAGCAAAAACTTGTCAACGCCTTAAAATTGACATAACATTTCTTCTTTCCTTTTTAACTTTAGTCCACAGGCACCCGTGGGGGTTCTATATGACTGAAACTAAGAAAATATGTATTTCTTGAAGCCAACCAGAGGTTTACAGAGAGCATGAGATCAAACTGTAGTCACTCGGTCTATTAGATGAGATAAGCTTGGCAATGTTATCAAACAGTATCACTTATTTAAAGTGATACTAAAGTCTTTTTTTTTTTTAAAAAGAAAAAAAAACATTTTATACTTACCTGCTCTCTGCAGTGGTTTTGCGCAGAGCAGCCCATATCCTCCTCTTCTCGGGTCCTCCATCAGTGCCCCTGGCCCCTTCCTCCTGCCGAGTGCCCCTATAGCAAAAAGCTTGCTATGGGGGCACCCGAGCAGTCGCGCTCCCAAGCCACATCTCTGCATGTCCATTCACATGCAAAGCCATGGCTCGGCCCCACCCCCTCCCTCTCCTGCTTGGCCCACTAGCTGTGATTGACAGCAGAGGGAGCAAATGGCTCCTGTTGCTACCTCAGACAATCAGGAGTGAGAGTCCCCATAGAACCGAGGCTCTTGTGGACATCGCTGGATCAATAGGGGGCTCAGGTAGGTTTTAGGGGGGCTAGGGGGGGCTGATACACACAGAAGGCTTTTTACCTTCATGCATAGAATGCATGAAGGTAAAAAACCTTGAGACTTTAGAACCACTTTAACTTGATGGGGCTTGCTCGTTAAATTACCCTGTAAGCCATATACACTCCAGCATACAGTATATATTGGTAGGCCCTCCCTTCTAGGAACATGACCTACAGAACATTAATTTCCGCCAGCTCTCCAGTTTGTGGGTTAAACTCTTCCATACCGGGCACTTTTACCCCCTTTCTGCCCAGGCCAATTTTCAGGTTTCAGAGCTCTCCCACTTTGAATGACAATTGCGCAGTCATACAACATTGTACCCAAACTAAAAATTTTTCATTTTCTTCACACAACTAGAGCTTTCTTTTGGTGGCATTTAATCACCGCTGGCATTTTTATTTTTTGCTAAATTTACAAAAAAAGACTGAAAATTTTGAAAAAAACCACATTTTTCTTTGTTTCTGTTATAAAAGTTTGCAAATAAATAATTGTTCTTCATAAATTTAGGACAAGATGTATTCTGCTACATGTCTTTGGTGAAAATGACCCAAATTAGGATGTATTTTTTAGTTTGTAGGGAAGTTATAGAGTTCAGAAACTATGGGATATATCTGAATATTGATCAACCTTGAAGTACTAACAGCCAATCTAATTTCTTGAGGTCCAAGAATGTCAGAACAATACACATATCCTCCCAATGACCACTTTTTGCAGAGTAGACAGTCCGACATATTTCATAAGAGGCATGGCTAGTTTTTTTAAGTTGTATTTTTTTTGTCATAATTTTTGGGAAAATGAAAAAAGTTAAAAAATTATTTTCACTTTTTTTTTCACATACTGTCACCAGTGCAGTACAGTGTCATCATATAACTGGCATGGCGGTGATCAGGGATACTGACTGGTGACAGTATGAAAAAAATATATATCATTTTTTTTTTTTTTTTTTTTATTATTTTTAATTTTCTATTACTTTTTTTCTTTTTTTTAAGATTTGTTTTCATATTTCACTATGACCAAAGTAGTACAATGTTACCATAGTAACATTGTACTACTTTGGGGAAGTGATCAGTATTTATTTTTTTTTTTTTTACACAATTTGCTTACTTTTACCTGAAGCATTTACTTGAATGACATTGATTCATTCAGGGTTTTTTTTTTGTGCTTAGCTGTGATTTGGCCATGGCTAATCACATGACACAGCTGGGGTGTGATTGACCATTCACAGCTAGACACACTAGTATACAATGGATGGCATGAATGAAGCCATCCATTGTATACAACTGTCATGTGACCTGCTGTGATTGGTCACAGCAGGTCACATGGTACCGGCAACGGGGCCGGTACTCAGATCTGTCATTGGCCATGTCCGAGGTACGCGGCCGGTGACAGATTGCGCCGCTGCACGGCTCTGCAGGTTAACTAAGGAACTTACACCAGCCCCATACTGTAAAAAAAGGAATTTGATGAAAACCCAGCAAAAAGCCAGTGGAGTTAATACAGTATATATGAAGCACTACCCCCGTAGGGGCCGCTGGTAATGACTGTTTTTTGCCTAAAAGTACTGTGGCTGCCTGCCACCACAAGAACCAGTCCATTCACATTGGCTCCAGTAACACAGTCTAGTGGAATTGTTTAGGGCATGGAATACTCCAAGACGATTAGCACACAGCAATTAGAGGATAATCTTCTCCTAAGTAAATGTGAATGTTGGACAGTCTAAACTCATAATCAATAATTAAATTAAAGATAAAAAGACAGGTAAGCCTGAATTAATTATTTGAAATAATTCCACTTCAACAATCAGCAACACTCGCTGACTCACAAGCAGCTAAGGTGTGGGTCTTGTGACTAATAATACTACTAAACACACAGAGACAAGATCTCACAAACAAGGACTGTCACACACTGAGAGCCAATGCAGTTTAGTATTGCAAAATTAGAAAAAGTTTATTAAATCTTAATATTCAAAAATCCCCTTGAAAAAAAGCACTGTACAGTCTAAGCCCCTACAGATGAAAACCATGAGCCAACTTTCTGAACAGGCTAAGACCATACATCTGGGGACCATGAGGCAAGTTTTTAAAGAAGTCTAAGACTTCGCATTTGGGGACCATGAGGCAAGTTTTTAAAGCAGTCTAAGACCTCACAGCTGAAGATGACGAGGCAAGTTTCTTTGGCATCTCGTTACCTTGCACCAATGCACAACTATTGATAGGCAATGTGATTCCCAAAACACTGCACAGTCACTGGGATCAATTTAGGGTCTTCACTCACAAGTACTCAGTCCTCAGGACACCTTCCACCTTCCAGCTTACTCCAGACACAGTCTAATGAGTGAGACAGCCCTTCTTCAGACTAGATCCCTTCTTGTGAGGTCCTGCAATCAGCTTCTAAGCAGATTCGTCCAGGCCCTCAGCCCTAGCACTGCTGAGGCCTCTAGAACAACTGCACAGCCCCTCAGCCTCTGTAACCCTCCTGGGGATAGAGAACCCCATTGTCTCAGACTATTTATCACCCTTCCAACCAGTCTCTGGCAGGAGCAAGATAAATAGCAGCAGGGGGAAGCAATCAAAATCCTAAACAGGCCAGGCTAAATCACTGCTCCCTTGATTACAGAAGAAACCAAAAACTAAATTTACCTAGCATCCTATGCTAGGAGGGTGTGACATATAAGTACCTCTGACAATGTTCCTAGGGTTATTGATCTAACAGTTTCTCCATAGGTTGCCCATCTACAGTAAAGGCCATTTAGGGGTTGCAATTTATCTGTCAACCATACAAAACTGGAAATTAATTTACTTTTATGTTAAAAGTAGTACCTCCCACTTCTAGAAGAACTATCATTTAAATTATTTACAGTTCTGTCCCCTATGGGAAAAACTACACGTAGTACTTTGTCCGATGTTTTTAAATGCTTTTTAACCCTAGATATGAGGTCTGACCTGCCTTCCTCCCCTCCTGCTGCAGCCATTCTGACAGTTAAGAAGGTTACAGCTGACATAAAGCTGCAGCTTGTCTCGACTGTGAGCACTTTCCTGAGACAAGCAACGGCAAGAGGGATGCAGAGACTGATGTTTCCCCCCTCTGCATTTCTGTTACCGTTGCTTGTCTGGAGAAAGTGCTTCCAGCTGAGACAAGCTGCAGCTATAAATCCGCTGTGCATAGTTATTATTGGATCAGCCGCAACAGGAGAAAAAGGGGGTGGTATGGCAGATCTCATAATTATGGTTGGAAAGCATTTGGAACCATGAGACAGAGCTGTAAAAAATGATAATGATAGTTCTTTTTTAAGTGGGTATCTTAATCTGTTGCCACCCTTGTAACACATTTGAGTGACGGCAAAAGGGTGAGCTTTAATGCCCACACGCCACACTGTATGCGCCAATGGGCAGCCAATGTTTCTGCTCACTGCGCACTCCTGGCACAGAGATTGCGCTGTCAAAGAGGGCTCTTAGTTCTTACTAACAATCAGTAGATCAACTCAATGTTATGTGACCACAGTGACATTCAATCACAATGGTCACATGATCGCTGATCCTTCCCAATGCCCCCCCCCCCCCCCCTTCTGGCGTACAGACCCTATTAGCCCTGTTTCACACTGATGCGATGCTGAATTTGCAGCTTTTTCTGTGCAAATTCAGCACCTCATCAGAATCGCCCCCGTTCATGTGAACCGCTGCGGGTGTGTATGTTAACAAACCCCCATAAGCAGTCCACAAAACGCAGTGCAATGTGCAGAATCGGCTCGCATATGTGTGAATACCCATGCGATCTGATTCTAGTGCAGACCAAAAAAAGGGTCCTGCACATTTTTGGTGCAGGTGCGGTGCGATTAGAGCCATATAAAATGTATGGCTCCAATTGCACTGCACACAAATCACATGTGATATGCACAGGAATGTGATGTGGTTCCTGTGCAAATCACATTAATTTATTTCAGGTATTTATATAGCGCCGTCAGTTTACGCAGCGCTTTTACATATATATTGTACATTCACATCAGTCCCTAACCCTCAAGGGGTGTACAATCTAAGGGCCCTAACTTACATTCATCTACTAGGGCCAATTTAGGAGCTAATACACCTACCAGCATGTCTTTGGAGTGTAGAAGGAAAGCAGAGTATCCAGAGGAAACGCACGCAGGCACAGGGAGAATATGCAAACTCCAGGCAGGTGGTGCCGTGGCTGGGATTTGAACCAACAGCCCTAGTACTGCCAGGTGGAAGTGCTAACCATTTAGCCACTGTGCTGCCTACATGCAATATACCATATATGTGAAGGAGAACATCACCAGGATTACCAATATGGGTCCAAACGTTTTACTGAACGATCACATAATTACAGCACGGCAACATTTCGGAGTCTCACAGGACCCCTTCATCAGGTATGTGCTTTGCTGTAATTATGTGATCAATCATTAAAACTTTTGGACCAGGGGAGGACTGACCATTTGGAAACTCAGGCACTGCCCGAGGGCTCGGGGTCAGTAGGGGGCCCCATGAGATGTCCCTGGTACCTTTTTCATAGGCTTTTTTGAGTTTGGGCAAGGACACAGGGGCCCCATGATCCCCTATTGCCCGGGGGCCCCATGAGTTGTCCGTCCGCCCCTGCTCCCGATGCATGCTTGCCATTGGGAGCTTTCCAATCATGTGACTGATGTGACAGCCAATCACAGAGGTCACATGATCCAAATGCCCACCTCCGTCTCCCGACATCTAGAAGCTCTTAAAGGGTGTCTGTGAAAAGTGGTTAAAGTGGTACTAAACCCCGGACTCTGCATCCCCTATATCCGGTCTCCCACAGTACACAGAACATGGAAATGCAATTATTTTAGTAAATATAAACTGCTAAATACCTTTTCTCATCAGCAGGTAAAGCAGTCA
Source organism: Staurois parvus (assembly GCF_062004578.1). Classification (NCBI taxonomy): domain Eukaryota; kingdom Metazoa; phylum Chordata; class Amphibia; order Anura; family Ranidae; genus Staurois; species Staurois parvus. The sequence continues at coordinate 12,027,315 of NW_028318294.1, read as the reverse complement.
TGTGACTTCAGCAGAGCACTGGTTAAAGCTTGTAGGAGGAGTTTTCTTTCTGCTCTCGGAGGATGTTAAACCCTTGACCCCATGAGTTGTCAGTCCGCCCCTGTTTTGGACCCATATTGGTGATCCTCGGTGTGCTGGTGACATTCTCTCTTGCTGATTCTATTCAGTTCCAGCCGACAGTCGCTGCAGCACCCACTTATACACACAGCCATTTTTAACACGGGAAAGTGTGCATTTGGATTGTACACTTGCATACCATATATGTGAACCCAGACTGCAAGGGACACTTTGGCTGGTCGGGAACAGGGGCGGACTGACCATTTGGAAACTCGGGCACTGCCCGAGGGCCCGGGGTCAGTAGGGGGCCCCATGAGATGCCCCTGGTACCTTTTTCATAGACTTTTTTGAGTTTGGGCAAGGACACAGGGGCCCCATGATCCCCTATTGTCCGGGGGCCCCATGAGTTGTCAGTCCACCTTTGATCCCAGAATGCTATTAAATTATGGACTCTCCCACTGTGGAAGTGGGTCTGCAGTATACAGATCCATGACGTGGGATTGCAGCTTAGGCATGTATTTGCAAATGTGTGCAAACGAAACCCGCTGTTTTTCGCAAAGTATTAGACATGAGTTTGGGCAAGGACACAGGGGCCCCATGATCCCCTATTGCCCGGAAGCCCCACGAGTTGTCAGTCCGCCCCTGGTCGGGAAAGAGTTAAAAGAAGCAGATAAGTATCTGCCATAGAGTTTTCTAAATCATTATTATGTATGTATCAGATCTGTAGGGAATGGTTTTATTTTATTTCTTCAGCAAATACAGTGTTTCACTTTAACTGGAAACCTTCCTTAATTTGAACAGCTAGAATTGTTTGTGACAATTTAGGAATTCAATTACTGTTTTCTTAATCACGTATGAATTTGCGCAGCACCTAATCTGCATAAAAAATGTATGTTTCCTTTGCCTTTCATTTCCTGACCTCACTTTATGGCAAGTGAGCCTAATTACCAGGTTAAGCCTCTGCTGGGAACAGTACGTCCCCTTGTGAAGGACAAGCTTTTTTTTTTTTTTTTTTTCCCTTCCTTTTTAACATCTAGATGTTTGAGAATCTCTGCAAGAAACAAGATGTGTGCACAGGAAAAAGTCAAAGTGGAAGTATTCTGATTAATGGATGAGAGCAAAGCCTGTGTTTAGATAGCAGTAAGCAGCAGGGTCTCTCCGCCACCGGATGGGGGGGCAGTGCTCCAACACCTGTGAATGCTCTGCAGCGTTTTTTAACAAATTTGACTCCCCTGTTTCTGCTCTAGCAGAATAAAATAACAGCTTTCACAAAGCCTCTGTTGTTCCTCACTATGATATGAGTATTCACAGTCTGATTTTAAATTCTAATTGGTACTCATTTTGGCAATTATCTGCACTTAAGTTTTTTTTTCCCTTTTTTAAAGACTGTTGACTGTCCGTTTTTGTGTTCTCAATTGAAGGTAACAGCATAATGTTTATAATTTCTGTTTTTTACCTTCACTATTAACCAAATTTATATATTCAAAATGAAAAAATATATACGGTGGACAGAGGTCACGAACAGAGGTCACTTAACCATAATTGCATGTTTAATAAAAAATATGTACTTACTATTAATGTAGATGTGAACCCTAACAGTTATATTTCATTTACTGAAGTGCTGTGTCTTGTAAATAATTAGCTTTTTTTTTTTAAATATGTTTTTACCTTTTTCCATCCATTGGGGCAGCACAGTGGCTAAATGGTTAGCACTTCCACCTGGCAGTACTAGGGTCGTTGGTTCAAATCCCAACCATGGCACCACCTGCCTGGAGTTTGCATGTTCTTCCTGTGTCTGCATGGGTTTCCTCCGGGTCAGGGGCAGACTGACAACTTATGGGGCCCCTGGGCAATAGGGGATCATGGGGCCCCTGTGTCCTTGCCCAAACTCAAAAAAGCCTATGAAAAAAGGTACCAGGGGCATCTCATGGGGCCCCCTACTGACCCCAGGCCCTCAGGCAGTGCCTGAGTTTCCAAATGGTCAGTTTGCCCCTGCTCTGGGTACTCCAGTTTCCTTCCACACTCCAAAGACATGCTGATAGGTTAATTGGATCCTGTCTAAATTGGCCCATGTATGAATGTAAGTTAGGGACCTTAGATTGTATACCCCTTGAGGGTTAGGGACTGAAGTGAATGTACAATAGATATGTAAAGCGCTGTGTAAATTGACGGCGCTATATAAGTACCTGAAATAAATAAATACTAGGGCCAATTTTAGACAGAATCCAATTCACCTACCAGCATGTCTTTGGAGTGTGGGAGGAAACCCATGCAGGCACAGGGAGAACATGCAAACTCCAGGAAGGTGGTGCCATGGTTGAGATTCAAACCAAGGACCCTAGTACTGCCAGGCGAAAGTGCTGACCATTTATCCACTGTACTGTCCATCTTTCTTTTTATCTGTACCTTTTTACGTTAAATGGAACCATACCAGAGGACCAGTTTTTTAAATCCTTTGTTTGAATGCAATGTGAAAGCAAAGAAGGCATGCAGGAGGCAAAAGGAAGAAAAAAAGGGGACAGAAAGAAAGAGAATAGAGAATTTTTTTTTTTTAAAACCACTTGTGTGTACTTTATTGTAAGCAAGGAAGAAAAGGGAAGAGAAAGAATGAAGACGATGAATTGTGGCAAGGTGTCAGAGAAAACTATTTTTGAAAACCTTTCATATACAAGATGGTGGAATGAAAAAAAGAAAGAAGCAGTGGGAAGAGAAAGAGGGAAAGATTGGAAGCGAAAAAAAAGAAGAGCGTAGAAAAAATTGGCCTCTTTAGATGTAAATCTAGATAATGTAAGAGCTTTCTTTTATGGGCACATTTAATATATGAAGATACATACTTGCGTTTGGATTATAATTAATATAATTATTATTATTATTTACATTAATTAAATGCTTTGCAGGTTACAGCTATAACACAGAAATGTGTACATTAAAAATTACACATTTTGAGTCCTCTTTCCTAAAGAAAAAAACCTCCATTATATCATTCATAGAACAAGATATCTGTAAAATGAATGAGTCTTATGAATTGGACTTTTGGTGAGCTGAGTCTAGAGCATGTCACAAGAATATATGAAAGATCAATACATTGCTAAAAGGCTTATGGAACAATAAAGAAGTTAAATTATGGCTGGCTTTTGTATCTCAAATAGTCATTTAGATTTTTCTACTCCCGGTAATGAAGTCGAGTTGAACTCCAGGCCTTTTTTTAGAAAATTATAGAACGTCAGACTTAGAAAGTGGGCAAAAAAAGTTTTGCTAATTAGGCAGTGTGGTCATAAAGCTAAAGGATAGTTTGGGCCATTTGAATTGCTCTATACATATTAGTCACAATGGACTTCATTAATCAAAGTGTATGAGGTGAAAGCTGTCTCTGTTGGCCTATAGCCACCCAACAAATTTAATCCTACAATAGAAAATGATTGTTGAGTCTGACTAACAATTGTGGAGAAATATAGCTGTTTTTACAGATAAGCCTTGGGGTGGAATTTTCAGACAAAGTACCTGATGGCCATACTGCCCACATATTTTAAAAACAAAATGTGAACTTATCATCTACAAGGTTAGTTATGGGTTCTACAAAACTTTGTGATGTGTCTATGGGAATTTGTGCCCATTAACCTTACACTCTAAGTGGGGTCAGGTACTGATGTTGGATATGAAGCCCTGGCTCCCATAATAAAGGCATTACGTAGGACTGAGGCCAGGGCTCCATGCAGGGCACTCAATTTCTTGGACAGCAAACTTGTTAGATCATGTCTTTATCAAGCTGGCTTTGTGCATAGAGGTGCAGGAATGCTGAAACAGAAAAGGGCCTTTCCCAAGCTGTTGCTACCAATCTGGAAAAGTTTTTCTACTATTAACAGTACCCTTTCTTGGATGCACATGAACTCAATAACTTGAAGGAGTGTCCACATATTTTGACCATATAGTATAGCAGAATTTTGCTTTTGGGTTGCTATGGCTTTCAGGGGGGAAACTCTTGTGTATGTATTCAACAGACATTTACAGCATTCAGCTATCTTCATTGAGGACTGAAAAATAATAGGCGCTGTGGAAAATGCTCTCAGACAAGCACCTTAACCACTTCCAGACCAGACATTTTTACCCCCTTCCTGACCAGGGCAATTTTCAGCTTTCAGCGCTATCACGCTTTGAATGACAATTGCGCGGTCATGCAACACTGCACCCAAATGAATTTTTTTTTTGAGACAGATAAAGCTTTATTTTGGTGGTATTTATTCACCGCTGGGATTTTTATTTTTTTTGCTATGTAAATGAAAATGTCCAAAAATTTTGAAAAAAAAAGGTTTTTTTAATAAAATTTTGCAAATAAATAATATTTCATCATAAATCTTTGCCAAAATTTATTCCATTATCTTTTTAGTAAAAAAAAAATCCAAATTAGTTGATAACCAAATATTATAATTTTTAAACTTTTTTTTACATTTTATTATTTTTTATTTTTATTTTTTTTTTTTACATACTGTTACCCTAGCAGTACAGTGTCACCATGGTGACACTGTACTACTTGTGGGGGGTGATGAAGATTTTTTTTTTTTTTTTTTTTTTACACATTGCTTTTACACCCATATAGGATGTAAAAGCAATCATTTCTCTTTTCTCTCTGTCTGCATTCTTGCACTCATTGAGAAGTACTGAGTGAGCTGTGATTGGTCACAGCTTGTCACATGGTACAAGCCTGTTGTGAATAGCCTTGTACCATGTGACCTCTGTGATCATTCACAGATTTCACACGTAGTAAGCAAAGATGTCACAAGTGACATCTTGCTTACTACTTAGCATGTGATCACTAATTGGCCAATCAGCGATCACATGATCGGGACCTTGTACAGAGGTCCCGTCCGACGATCGGTGTTTCACTGTGTCCGGAGGACACAGCGGGCACCGTCTCGCGGTGCTGCGCGCTCCCAGGGAGCACGCACAAGCAGGGTGCGAGAGGCCATTTATAAACGGCCACCGGACCCTGCACTGCCACCGTCCGGCCATTTATATGCAACGGCCGGTCGGGAAGTGGTTAATGAAGGGGCATCTTTATTGGGTGAGACAAAGTAGCAAATATAATAAAATCTGACCACCCTGATGTGAACAGTGTGACTCCAACGGACGGCCCATCCGCTCTGAAGGGAGCTAAGATCGGAGAATGCTCCTGTCGACTTCAAATCACGTGGTGTCAGCGTACCGGCGTCCCGTGTGGTGTCAGCATGGCAAGAGAAGGCAGTGTCCGACGTTGGCTTCAGCTGGGAGCATGTGTAGGGTTACCAAGACGACATGTTTCTCGCAGTTGCGCTTTGTCAAGTCCCTGACAGAGAGCTAGCACTTTTTCTGAGCCTCAAAAACAAAACTGGACCGCTTTCTTTTTCATGTAAAAAAATATAAATAACCTACTCCCACATAAACTCTGTACCAAACAATATATAACAATCCTCAAATTCAATAAATAATGCAATAAACAAATATGAGCATTACATATTACTAAAGTGACTGATTCCAACAAAAACAAAGTGCAAAATAATAAAAAAATTATTGTGCAAAATATTCCTGTAAACAAAACTTACTATATACCAAATGTTCATAAAAAGTCTCCTAGATTGTAAATTCCAAGGAGCAGGGTCCTCAAATCCCTCTTGTATTGAACTGTATTGTTGCTGTATTGTCTCCCGTTATATTGTAAAGCGCTGAGCAAACTGTTGGCGCTATATAAATCCTGTATAATAATAATAAAAAGTGCTCTGTGCTCATGATCCGCAGCCGTGCTGTGCAAAGTGATGAAAAACACCCAAAGGACAAGTGCTGTTCCTTCTCCCAAACAAAATCACACCACACTCACCAGACTAAACTGACCTCTTTTCACAAAGAAGGTCAGATGAGCATAGGGTATTCCAATTGGATTATATACTCCAGCCGATACACCAAACACTTAATAAAGGATGGCTTCATAACCCCATCGGTAATCCTTTATTTTTAAAGACTCTGCATGAAACCCCCTCATAGAGGGAAAAAGGAACCTCTCATGCTGTAGTAATTCTCAATTCTTAAGAAAAACACTTTAAAAATGCACTTACTTAGGTAAAAACTTTTCAGCAAATACAAATTTTATGTGGGAGTAGGTTATTTATATTTTTTCACATGAACAACAGAGCGGTCCATTTTTGGTTTTGAGGCTCAGAAAAAGTGCTAGCTCTCTGTCAGGGACTTTACAAAGCGCAACTGCGCAAAACATGTCGACTTGGTAACTCTACACATGCTCCCAGCTGAAGCCAATGCCGGACACTGCCTTCTCTTGCCATGGTGACACCACATGGGACGCCGGTACGCTGACACCACGTGATTTGAAGTCGACAGGAGCGTTCTCCGATCTCAGCTCCCTTCAGAGCGGACAGGCCGTCCGTTGGAGTCACACTGTTCACTTCAGGTTGGTCAAATAAAAACCTACACTTTGTCTGAGCCTACCTTGATGGAAAACTTCACAAAATTAGCCAGGGACTATTTAGCTTTCACAATATGATGAGACAAAGAACACTGTGTAATGTACATGTATAGATGTAGTGTAGGGTATAGCTTGCATGTGTGGGAGTTTGTCTGGAGAAGTTGAAGAGTCCCTTGCATTGGTGTTCCAAGGGGAAGTGCCCTCCACATTGATGATCAGTAGTGTATTGTCCCCACAATATTCACCAGTAACGTGGCTCCACTAAATTGATGTCGCTGGTATAGTACCCATATTACATCAGTGTCAGCAGTAAACTATGTGTGTGGCCATATTGTGTTGATTAGTTTGTATGACTTGGTGAATGGTTAAAAACAACTTGAACCCATTTACTGTATAGATCACACACAGGTGCTGAAGTCCTTCAACTCAAATATGTCTGTACAGAAAAGTTCTTAAAAACTTGCAAGCTAAATAGTCTAAGTGCAAGTTGGAGATGGTCTCCAAAATTTCCAACTAATGGCCAGTGCTGCCATCTGCCATTTTGATGAAGCCTTGAGCAGAAGTAAATCTTTAGGCTGTCAGCAGATCAGTCACTACAAATTTGGCACTGTGCCTAAAAATAGAGAGTAATTGGGCATGTGCAAAGCAGGGTGAGACAGTGTATTACTGGATTTTAAACAGTATAGGCACTTATTTTGTAATATTTTACATAGCTATACCTACAAATAGGACCATCCTGAAGAGATCTAGCAGGATTTAATTTTTCTACTAAAGTTCTACTTTAATAAATACATTATTGGTGCACAGGACCAGGGGAGGACTGACCATTTGGAAACTCGGGCACTGGCCGAGTGCCCGGGGTCAGTAAGGGGCCCCATGAGATGCCCCTGGTACCTTTTTCATAGGCTTTTTTTTAGTTTAGGCAAGAACACAGGGGCCCCATGATCCCCTATTGCCTGGGAGCCCCATGAGTTGTCAGTCCACCCCTGCACAGGACATTTTCTTGTAGTAAATGTCTATTAACAATAGTGGATCTACAAGGAAATGACCAACACAACAGACACAAATTTATAGGTAGTAGCATTGGCAGGGAACTAAAGATTCCCCACTTAGGCGGCACAATGGCAGTTTATTTTACAGCAGACATCAGTGCAAGGTTTGTTTTTTTGGGAGCTGCTATGGTGGCGTGTGCTTGCTGATCCTTATCCCTGAAAGAAGTTGCATGATTATGCAGAAATGGAGCCTCCTTTGCAGGCTGTCTAGTCTCCAAATACATGCACTATTTCATAGTTTCTGTAAATCTGCCATACACTGAAGCCATTCACTGTAAGGTGAAGAATAGACTGTATCTGGTCTTTCTCTTGTCTCATTATCCACATCAAAGTGTAGCTTTTAAAATAAAATTGAGTCCTTTAAAAGGAGCTTTAGATGCCATCTTTTTGCAGATAAGAATGTCATTTTAACCCCTTTGAACTGCAGACTTACATTTGTCCTTGGTCGGTTCTCTGTTGAAAGTTATGTGTCAGGAATGAAGATCAGCACTTCTAGATCCAAGGCCATACTGTCTCAAGAAGGAGAAGAGTTCATGAAGATAGTGTTATTGAGTGAAGAAAATATGAAGTATGAAACTGATAAATAAAATAAGTCACTGGCAGCAGTATTGTAGACACTGTATGGGCCCATGACAAGGAAAGCAAGCAATTAATCTGTCTCTGTACCCAGCTACCATTGTGAATTATGGGTAGTGACTGAAAAGCCCTACAGAAGACCCTCATACTTCATAATTGTTGGTTTATCTGTGGAGCTTGTACTACTATGTTGTTGCAAGAGATGTCAGATAATTCCATGGTTATGGACTGCCCCGGACTCCGATGGCCAGCTGGTCACTAATGGGAAGATTCCACTGTTGGATCTTCAATTTTATTGTGTTTTCCTTGTACTTATCCAGTTTAGAATATTGAGATCATACAATTATTGGAGAAGGCTGTATTTCTATTGTCATTTGTAGAAAATATGTGGTTGATAACTATACAGGGAAATGCTGTCTCTTTGTCTTTGTTGCTTTAAGGCACAAGCCATTGTCTAATGACAAATTTGACCTTGCAGATGCCAATAGGGACAGTTTACCAATCCTGCTTTTTCTAGAACTCTGTATCCTCCATATAGCTATCCTCCATATAGCTATACCTACAATATATATTCCTATATAGATGTGTGTGTGTGTGTGTGTATATATATATATATATATATATATATATATATATATATATATATTTATATATTATTATTTTTTTTTTTTTATAGAAGTCTTTTTTCTTTGAGCTGTGAACGGTTCATGTTATTGTGGGTTAGCACAGCTGGTGAGGTGTTATGTTCCTATCCTACAAGAAGTATGATCAAATGTTTTATTGTTGTAGTGGGAAATTTCTTCAAACACAATAAATTGGGTTCACCACGAAGCCAAAGCAATAGATTGACCGGTATGACAGACAAGAACAGCTTTCTGCTTGAAACAGGCAAAAAATAAGCTCTTTTATTGAGAATGGGCATCTGCCAGAGATAAGTGGCAGATAAATTAACTAAGGGACTTTTCAGAAAGTTATATTTCCTCTAAGGGCTAGTTGAGGTTTTATGACTGCTCGGCAAGATCTTTTGTTGGTTGGGAAAATTACAGTCTCCATTCCCCAACATTCACTCTGTAATTGCTGGCATTCAGGGAATAGATTAAAGCAAGTTTAGATGAGCTTTGGCTCTTAAGGTGTTGTTGAACTGCATCTCCTTGATGATATGGGAACAGACGAGCATGATTGCAGCCGTAGAAAAGATTTGGATGAAAAAGTATTAATGTCCCTTCTGGATTAAATCAGTTTGCCTTGGAAATAAAGGCTTTCACTGTTAATACCACTGGAAGGAAAGGAGGTCTGTAAGGTTTATTCCATAAGACTTTGCAAAGAGCAAAGCTGTTAAAGCTTGTTGGTTACTTGGGGTAATTGTACTTTGATCATCATCTAATGTTGGACATATTACTTGTATAGTACAGTATATGCTGTTGCACCGGGGTCCCAGAAGAAAAGAAGCACCATTAGGCTCCAACATTTCAGACATAGAGACCAATGTGAGGTTCAGGTAGTCAATGGGAGATGGCAATCACTCATGCAGTTTTAAAGAGCAATGTTATTCTATGCTGTACTCTGCTAGCTTTATTACAATTGCAAGGTGGCTTCAAGCAAACTTTGTTCCCTTTTTGTAAGATTTCGGTAACAGTGCAGAACACAGGTAAGAAAGCAATATGTACATTGTAGACATCTTGTAAATATAGAGTTTATGATTAGAGTGCCTCATACCAAATGAGAAGAGAGCAAGAAAGATCATTAAATATTCTGCCAGGTATAGATTTTTACAGTGTAAGATGTGGAGGTTGGAATATGCGGTCTACCACAGTTGTGAATTGGTTCAAAGTGGTCTGCAGACCAAAGAACTGTGAGAGCCAGTACAAACATATTACTAGACTCTGGCCAAAGCAACCAGACCTGATCCATTACTATATTACTATTGAGTTAGTATCAGAAACTTGCAACCTACGCCATGTCTGGTGATGTCACTTCTTGCTGAATCACCTGAGATGCTGGATAGGTCCCTGTCTGAATGCTTGGACTTTTTTGCCTTGTCTTTTATTTTCAGTTAACCTTGAACTCTTTGTTCCTCCCATGAACATCTTGATTCAAGCCATGTCTTTGCACTTCCTGTTTGCCAGATTATTGTGCTCTCTCCAGCCAATATCTCGCTCTTGTCACTCCTGCTGCTGTCCACATCTCTACTACCACTCATTACCAACCTTTGGCTTGTTCCTCAACTACACTTCTGCTTAATCCCAACCAAGTCTTACTGACCTTTGATTTGTTTACTGCTTCTGCTTCTGCTTGATCCCTGCCTGCTATATCTGCTATTGGACCCCAGCTTACTAACTCTTGGTGGGGTAATCCTGAGGACTGCAACCTAGTACTAACATGCATAAAAACCTATCTCTACCATCAGGAGCTTTGGTGAACATGGGTTAGTGCTTGAATTTCACACCTTAGGTGAGCCTGCATCATCCGCCAGGGTCCTGCTGTAATACCTATCCTGTTGGTTGGTGGGAGACTTTCTAGTGCTATAATTACTGTTCAGAGCCTGACAAAAGACTGTGAAAGTTAGGCTGATTAGGAAACTGAAATCTGCATGGTTGCTTTAACTGGTAATTATCAATCATTTAGGTGCATTATTGTCTAAGGACAAATGCTTCCTCAGAGTCGGAGCTCCAGATAGAGTCCAAGTGATCAATGGTGAATGGAGGTAATCAACATGATTTGGAAGTTCAGAGACTGACTGTTGCTCATTTTATGATCACCTAACCTCTATTGTAGAGGGATCACATTCTGATACAGAACCTAATCAACCAATGAGAAGATCAGTGGGAGTTTCAGAACTGATTACAGAAATTGATAGTTCTCTAAACTGCAATAAAACAAATAGATTTCTGCATCTATACACGCAAGGTAGATAGAGGAATCTCCCCTGTTGGGGGCACTGTATTCTGACAGCGGAATCCAAAGCTATAAGAATACACTTTTCAACTTCTGCATTCGATTGGCTGCAGCTAATGATCAACAAAAGTTTTCCAACTTGTCCGTTCGACAGAACTCAATCTAATGATTGTCTTTTGTCAAATATAGATGGCCACCTTTATCTTGACTGTGAATTATTGCCAATAGACACAAGTCTGTTTTGTTGTAAATTAACTCAATGTATTGGTACAAGTTAGAATATAAGGTGTTAGGAGCAAAATTGAACATATAGTAGGTAGATACAGACATAGTCTGCTGGACAATGTAATCACTGTGCCAAAGTAAATTAAATTAGAGTTCTGAACCACTAAACTCGGATTAACTCGTTAATCCAAAAAGTCAGCAATAAACAGTGCATATACTGTAAGCATTAACTGCAATGTGAATGATAATACTATAACTAATCTAGCGTATACCCTAGAAAAATGACTGAAATGTCCCCTGATAGGTACCTCTTAGCAATAGGTGAATGTCTCTGGGTAGCAGCTGTAAAGGGACAGTCTTTAGTCCTAACTGGCTGGCTATTGTTGGGGTCCAATTGTTCCATTGGTGCACATGAGAATACTGCCAGTCAAGCTTGCAGGCAGCAGTAAGGTTACTAGATGGCTGTATGGTCAGTTCCTAAAGAGCTCAGTCTCTCTCCCTCTAGCAGCAGATAGTAAATCCCCACAGCAGCATCTCATTAGTCTCAGTGATATGGCACCTTACCATCAGTAACACACAGCAAATAGTTTACACTCTGCCCTGCATGCAGGTGACTCTGTCAGCACCTCCAAACTCATTGTGGATCCTGCTCAGGTCACCGATATACAGCAGTGGTGATGCACACTGAACAGAGATGTGCACTCTCTGGTCTCCCTCAATCAAAAAGGAACTGGTGTCCTGTACAGCTTGAGAAATGCACCTCTTTCCCCTCCTCCTTGAAATCTCTCTCTAGGGAATGCAGTTCAAAAGCTCTTGATTACAGCAGAGTTTTGAACCCTTCCTGCTCAGAAACTCCCTCCTCTTGCTGATATAGCTGTTAACCAGTTCAACACTGCAGAGCAACAGCTACAAAAAGCAGCTGCAGCCAGTTTTTCTCTCACTTTCAATCTTAGCCAAGCACCTGGCTACAAACATTATTAAAAAAAAAAAAAAGAAAAAACAATAAAATAAAATGGACTCAAAGCCGTTGGAGTTTTCGTTTAAATTACAAACAGGAAAGGGATTTGCCCTCTTTCACCTACTATTACTTCTGTATGGCTTTATCTTCAGACATCTTGTGGAATGACTTCCACATAGCCCCTTTATATAACACATAGGTCCTACACAGTGAACTTCCCACAATGCATCTCACCTCCCATCTCTTTCTGTTCTTTAAGTCATAATGGAGTGACATAATTTGCTGAGGCTCAAAGCATGACTGACTGCTACTATATAAAAGAATGGATGTCGCTTTCATGTCACCTTTCATGTTCGAGCCAGACAAACAATAACACATCTCTCATAATATCAGCTCAGGGAAGTATAATGGAAAAAGCTGACTACTGGCCTGCAGTATATTCATAGTGACAATAATATAAGATTAAATGTATACAGATTGATGCCTGAGTTTTTGATTTATATAGTGAGAATAAAGTTGGTTTATTAAGTAGAACACCAGCCATCCTTTCCTGTAGAGGTATACAGTTATAGGCCTACAAATGTAGAATAATGATGTTATGAATGGAGATGAGGTTTGCAGGTTGTGTAGCAATTGCATATGCTACATACATTTTTATTTATTTAGTTACCCTTTAAGCTACCCACCCTGTGGACCTAAACTCAAAAAAGTGAACATTTGGTATCTTATAAACAAATGATAATTGTGATATACTGTCTTGAATTTCTATGGAAATGTACTTCTTGAGATGACTGTCTAGGCGATTTTGTTCTCTAGACTCATAGCTGCAGTGTGAGATCATATAAGACACTGTGCCACTGATGGCTACTCTCACAAGACCTGGAAGGTTATTTGATGATGTCCCCACTCTACCGCTCACTGTTCACGTTGCTGGAGAGAAAGCTGTACCTAAGAACCTGCAGTGAAAGAATCTTCCTACTTCTGCTTAATTTATACTGTAAATCTGAGCGTCCACCACCACTTATGTTGCTTCTTGGTTATTCAGTACCAGTCATCAATTAGAAGAACAGCTCTAACATGAGAGATCAAAGTGCTGTCTCTGGCAAGATGGCCACCTTCACACAGAGACACCATGCAGAAAGGGCATGGTAAGTCATTAATGGGGAAATAAATTAGCTGCAGGGAGCTTATAGGCAATACTGGGGACTAATCATTTGTCCTCTGCTTGCCATCTTATGGGAACAGTTTCCAGTTCAGTTCCTCTTATAGTGCTACCCCCAGAGGAGCCGCTGCTTTTTGTATTGTTAATTATCTGCACACATGAAGTTGACACACTTCACTCACACAACACTTACCGACACACCTTGAGGTATTTCAAATAATTCATTAGGCCAAGCATCACCTAAAAGAAGAGAGGATTAGCAAGTGTACTTATACAAACAATCAACAGAACAATAATGTTACCCTAAGTGATATGGGTAATTGCCTGAAGCATTATGACTATCAGTAAGTGAACTGTTTTTACCTAGCAACAGTACATAAATATAGTCCTAACTTTCTATAACAAGTCCCACCACTGGCCAATGAATGATGAAAAAATAAACTGTTGGCTGGCAAATTTGGGGCCCTTGAAGAAAGCACAAGAATTCCCAGCAGACAACAAATGAATTGTGTCAGTTCTCTTTCAATCCTGTTGAGACAGTCCCACTTTTCCTTCCTTACAAGTGGCAAGAGTGCTCTCTAGTACAGTCTGATCACACCAGGCATCCAAAACATACCTCACATCCAGGTTTACAATCTCTGAGGCAAGGTTCTGTGCATTGAGCAGTCTCTTTCTTTCTCTGCGTTCTCACCCTATTGTGGTCAGCTATGGCAGGGTTTCATCCAGCCAGCAGCCTAGTCCTTTTCTGACAATTCTGTTAGCTTTAAGACTGTCCTCTGCTTTCCTCTCAGCCTCCAGCATTGATCCAGCCCCAGCCAAGATGGCTGCCCTCTGTACTGGAGACACTCCATAGATGGAAAAAGTCAGTTAGAGTATCAGCTTCTTGTTCCCAAACTACATTAATTCAAAAGGAAAGAACCTCCTTGGGACTTTAATGCAACTTGAGGTATACCACATATACATTAATTCTATTCTTTCCTCTTAAAACTCCATAGATGAGTATTGTAAAGAGATCTCCTAAAAGTGTTTATAAAAGGCAGAATGTTTTTTTTACCTTAATGCATTCTAGACATTAAGGTAAAAAACATCCTGCATGCAGTGCCCCCCCCGCCCCCTTTTATACTTACCTAAGCCTGATTTTGATCCAGCAATGTGCACGAGAGCAAAGGCTCTCTCAGCTCTCTCCCTCATCATTGGTTCAGAGACAGCAATATGAGCCATTGGCTTCTGGTACTGTCAATCACAGCCAGTGACAAGGAAGCAGGGGCACACCTAGTCCTGGTGTCTGTGTGAATAAAAGCTGACAGAAAGGCTTGAGACCAAGCCTGCACGAGTGCCCTCATAACAAGTGCCTTGCTATGATGCACTCGGAGGGAGGAGTCAGCAGCGATGGCAGGCACCCAAGAAGAGGAAGATCAGGGCTGCTCTGTGCAAAACTATTGCACAGAGCAGCTAAGTATGATATGTTTCTTATATTAAATTATTATTATTATTATACAGGATTTATATACCGCCTACAGTTTGCTCAGCACTTTACAATATAACGGGAGACAATACAGCAACAATACAAGAGGGACAGGAGGGCCCTGATCCTTGGAGCTTACAATCTAGGAGTGTAGCGCTACTCACGTGGTAGCTGCTGGAATACTGTTCCGGTCCTCCACAAATACTTTACCCCACAGAAATAAGTGCTTTTAACCTCCTTGGCGGTACTCCCGAGTGTAGCTCGGGCTAAAATTTGAGTACCAAGAGCGGTAACCCCGAGCTACACTCGGGCTTACAATGCGGCGTTGCTCAGGGGGTCCCTGCAGCACTTACCTTGTCCTTCGCTCCCACGATGTGTCCCCTGCAGCGTCCCCAGCCATTTCCTCCGGCCGATGCCTGCATCCGGCTTCTGTGTTCCGGTCCCTGTGACGTCGGGACGTACGGGCGCCGGAACCGGTGGCAAATTTGAAATTTTTACAAAATGTCATTTTTTTAAAAATGATTATTACATAGTACAACATTGCTGTTTCAATGCATTTCACATACATTTTGTCCCTACTGCTTTGTCCTGTACCCTGCCTGCATTTTGACTGTTCTTTCTGCCTGGAAACTTAGAAAAGTCCATGGCGTCCAAAAAGCGTCCCTTTACGTCAAAAGTGGTTTTAGACCGGCTAGAGAACAGCGATAGTAAATCAGAACCACTTGCAGAATTGAGTGATAATGATTCATGGGGGAAATTCGTCATCAGACACTGAAAACGATTTTGCGACTTTGCTCAGCGATGTGTGAATTTGCCTCTGTATTTCAAATTTCAGTGTTTTCAGTTTGATTATATTATTGAATTAAATTTATTATTATATTATTATTTTTTATGATTATTTATTAAATTATAATTTATGATTTCATGTTTCAAATTTTATCCTACCCGGGATGCTTACTAGACTCTTGTTCGTACAGATTTCAGTGAGTTATTCCTAAAAATTACAGCCTACAATAAAAAACTACATATTTCCATGCAAAAAAATGGTACCGTTTCAGCACAAAAAAAAAATCGGAAATAATCATACCGCCGAGGAGGTTAACTAACTAGGCTTCCATAGGTTGTTGGATAAATCTTTGGACATAGCAGAAATTCATTGTAGAAACATAAAACAACTCTAATATGTCCTGGGTGTATTTGACTTTGAATTAGATTCTGGAAGAATGTGAGTGCCAGTGTGTGAAAACAGATTTGAATCAAGAAAAAGGGACTTGTAAGAGCATGCAAAACTGGCATTACATTTACATAATACAGCTCACTAATCGAGCATCTAAAGAGGTGAAAAACATTGACTTTTGTTCTGTAATGAGCAGGAACACATTCAGCAGAACGTGTAGCCTGAGAAAATTCTCTGTAAATAATTAGTGCATTTCCTATTGTTAGCTGTGTCTATTTTTCTAATTTTTTTTTCTTAAAATGCTTCACACTTAATTTAAATAGATTGTACAAATTTACATTCCTATATTTAAACCTACAATGCCATAGCTGTTCAGGAGTCTAGCGTGCTATAGCTGGCATGAACAGAACTGACACAGATATTCAATCTTCTGTGTCCATTGTAGGACATGTCTCCTATATAACACTAATAAAGCTGAATTCCAGGCAGATATAGAGGTCACAAATGAATGCACAAATTGTATTCACTTAAGTGAAGGGAAATCTCTCCAATGGGACACAGATGGCGAAACTACACCTGACAGGGGTTACAACCCTCCCTTCTCTAGCTATGTAAAAACACTTTTGCCTTTAGTTCTAGTTTCCAGATATTTAGGTCTTGCAGTTGGGGGATGCAAGGGATAATAGCTTTGCACAGTACAAGATGACTGTCTCGGAAACCACCTTCACTTGAGCTGCTGGATGGGCCTGGGGGCCAACCTCCGTCCCACTATGTACCCCGGACTAAGGAGACCCCCCTCTTGGGGTTACATGGAACATTTTCCCCAAGAGGGGTCTATCACTTCCCTGGGTACCTGGCTGGCTGTGAATTACAGCAGCTACCCTTTCCATGCAATTAAGGCTGGAGAGGCTGTTTCTGGGACCCCTTGGCATACTGTGCATAGAGAGACTATTATCCTGGAGCGATGTTCAATGTGCAGGGGTGAATCCCAGCATTTGTAGGGTTAAGAAATGTTATTTTCTGTTACAGGTTTCCTGACATCAACTATTGTTTGCTGTAATTGGGTTTAGGTGATAAGCTCTCACTTTGTTTAATCACCTCCAGAGTCCAGACTGCTAGGTGCCAGGAAGGAATCATTTGTTTTCTTGTGTTTGATTGTTTAAGTAATGTAATTTTCTCCTAGAAGGGAAGGTTTTTGCTTAAAAATGCTGTTCTGTTTGATAATAAAGTCAGTCCTGTTTTACTCCAACATTGGTTCTGCCTGATCGCTTCTCAGCCTTTTGGCTAAGATCAAGTGTAGTATCTGTTCTTATCAGTGTCCAGTAGGGGCGCTCCACCATCATTCTTGCTTTCAGGTGAGGATGGCTGGCTGTATAGTACCCCTGCTGGTATGATGGGGGCTCCGAAGGCTAGCACCGGCTGGAAGAGAAACTGAGGCCCCCACAGGCTGCTGGGGCCCGGGAGTAATTCCCCCTGGAAAACTGGAGAGGCCCAGTTCCTACTGATTTGAATGGATCTACCTTGTCTGGCCAGGGGCCGGGGAGGCAGAGAGTCGGTGGAGCAGTGCCCCCCTGAGTGGTCGCCTCAGGGGTACTCTTATTAGCACATGGGGGTGGGATCTCAAGTGTGAAAAGTGCACTTGGTCACTGTTCCAAATGCTTTTTCTGCACTGCGCCTTTTAGGGCTAGGCCTTTTGGCTAAGTCCAGGGCAATTTTTTTGCTATGGGCCTCAAGGCCTAGCCAGTGCACAATTGCACAGCCACTTATTTATTTATTTTTTCTCCTACTGTTTTGTGTCCTTTAATGTTTGTGTGTGTTTTTCTCTCACTAGGATGGTAGGGTGTGGATCCTTGGGCCTGCCCTGAAGTCTAGGGGGAGGATGCGTGGCCATCAGGTGCCTTTCTCCCCTGTTTGTGGGGGTGGGGGGGGGTCTCTCTTAGGGAGAGCCCCCTGACCTAGTACTTGGTTGTTCGGCTTTTGCTAGCCACAAGGAAAGGGGTCCTCCAGGCCTTTTGGCTTGGTGGACCATGTGGAAATATTTCTCCCTGTCAGGGAACTTGTGCCCCGGGGGATCAGGGTAGAGATCCTACCCCTTCGGGGGGGGGGGGGGGGGTGTGGACTAAAGCACACTACTATGCACTTGTGTTTTGCACTTTTTTTGTTCACTTATGGGTTTTTGTTTTTCGCACCTCCGCTGACATATATATATATATATATATATATATATATATATGTGTGTGTGTGTAAAAGAAAATTGGGGTAAATTTGTTATATTCTGGTTCCAGAGTGGAGGAAGCTATAGTTTGGAGGAGATACCCAGTTGAAGTGTCAGGCAGCCCATCACAATAACATTGAGGCTTCACCCCCCAGAGCGGAACTTTGGGGAGAAGAGGAGAGCACTTTAGCCTGCTGGAGGGAGTCTGTTAAGTAATACAGCCTCTTCTGCAGCCCTCCTAAATGTAAAGTGTTACTAAACCCACAACAGTAAAATCCGTCTGTATATGCAGCAAAGCATGCTTGTTATACTCACTGTGGAACCTAAGGGGTTAATCCTAGGCATTGTGTAAAAAGGCTGCTTGTCTTCTCTGATCCTCCCCTTAATTTAAAGTCCCCAATCAGTCTGCTGATAGTGCAGAACCCTAAGAGGGACTCTACACATGCTCAGTTTGGTGTGTAATGCTAGAGAGGTTTTTTTGGGGGGAGGGTGCATGTGAACGGCACAGGGCCAATCAGCACTGTCCAGACAGAGGATCAGGGATCAAGCAGCTCATAGGACAGTTAGGAGAATGAAACTCCTCCTTCAAGCTTTAAGCAGTGCTCAGTTGGACACTGATGATGGAAGTCACAGTATATAGTGCTGGTGAGAAAAGGTATTTAGCAGTTTAGATTTACTAAAATATTTGCATTGCTTTGTTCTGTGTACTGTGGGAGACCAGATATAATGCAGGGTCCTGGGTTTAGTGAGAGTGTGAGAGTGTGAGAGTGTGAGAGTGTGAGAGTGTTATATGCAAGTTATTTCCCATAAAAGGGCTATGTGGACTCGGGTACTGCCCTGAGGGACATGAATCAGTGAAAACATTTTTTCAAAAAGTACAATATTAAAGGGGCAGTCATTTTTCATTGCTTAAAGTAAAAACAAAAATGAAAAATTCCTTTAAATATCATGCCTGGGGGGGTCCTCTCAAACTACCTGCAAGGTTGCACATCTGTACAATGTATGGAACCTACTGCAGCAGGACTGATATTTAAAAAAAAAAAAAAAAAAAAAAAAGACATTTTTATAAAGAAAATAACAGTGTGGGGTCCCTTCTCAATCTATACCATACCCTTTAGGTCTGGTATGAAGGTTAGGAGGGACCCGACAGTAAAACATTTTTAAAAAAGTGCGTGGCATTCCCCCTAAAATCCATACCAGGCCCTTTAGGACTGGTAGGACTTTTAAGGGGAACCCTACCTCTCAAAAATGGGGAAGGAAAGTGTGGAGGGGTTCCCCCTTAAAAGCCCATACTAGGCCCTTTAGGCCTGATAGGACTTATAAGGGGAACCCAACCCCAAAAAAATGGGGGGAAAAACGTGGGGTCCCCGCTAAATTCCTACCAGACTCTTGATCTGAGCACAGGCCTGGCAGGAGCGAGCACACCCCCATCCTGAATCGTACCAGGCCACATGACCTCAACATGGGAACAGATCCTGCTCCCCCCCTTGTGAATGAGTATGGGGATCATAGTACGCACCAAAAAAGTGTAAAACGTGAATAAAAAACTGTAGCTGCTGACTTTTAATAAAAACACACTTACCTGTCCCGGGGTCCAGCGATGTACTCACCCACGCTGTCCCTTCTCTCTTTCTGTCCTCCACAGCGCCGATATCTCTACTGTGGGCACCAGGCTGTGACAGCTTGCTGTTTCACAGCCTGGTTCCCACTGCGCATGCGCAAGTCACGCCTCGCCTCCTGATTGGATCTGTGAAAGTTCCCAGGAGACTGCGGGAGCAAGGAGGGGGCCAAACTTTCGGGTCAGCCTGGTGGCTATCCAATGGTGTAGCAGAGACTTGACCAAATCACCACCACGCCAGGGGGCCCCGATTTTGTCTATGCCACAGAACACCAACGAAGATTTATTCACCAATATCTGTACCCGGTTGATTCATCCCGATCCTAAGGAGGCCCTGTGAGTCCAGCAGATCAACGTTTGATGACACCCCTTCCTGAGGGAGAACGACAGCTGCAGAATTTAATACACACATGCGCATTTCCTATGCGCGATCGGTGAGTGCGCATTTCTGCCATTTCTTCTGGATTCCTCATAGCGCATTTCCTATGCGCGATCGGTGAGTGCGCATTTCTGCCATTTCATCTGGATTCCTTTAATGTTGGTGGATCCCAACATTAAAGTCAAGATCTCTCCAGTGTCTGGACTGGCTCTTTGATGTCAGCTGACAGCAGGCTATAGCAAGTGTATGTATGTGAGGGAGGAAGGGGACTCTCTGGTCTTAAGCCACAAGGGATAATGAGTCATGAGTTATTAATATTATTATACAGTATTTATAAAGCGCCAATAGTTCGCTCAGCGCTGTACATTACAAAGGGGGACAGAACATGTGACAGAACAATACCAATACAATGTGATACACGAGGGGTTCGAGGGCCCTGCTCTTTCGAGCTTACACTCTAGGAGGGAGTTCATCAGTCAAAAGGTAAGTAGGTATAAGGTAGATAGTGAACTTGACAAAACAGAAGAATCCTTGCACTGCTATCTTTCAGAGCAGAGGGTTTAGTCTTTGTGATCCAAAAGAAGTCTTGAAAAAACAATCCTCCACACATTATTCGCACCTTCACCGCGCTCCCTCATAGTTCTGTTCATCCATCAAAAAGCTGTCCATACCTTGTGATTGATTACGCCAAAGCTTACAAAGGGTTGGTGAACAACTCTCTACTTTCAGTAAGACAACGTTACAATACGAATGGATATTCCTCCAACTCGCCATCCTGACATCTTCTGTTTTGGTCCCAGAAACAGTCAAAAACCCCAGAAACCACACAGAGAGCCAGGTGGCAGAGGTGGGTTTGCTTGTAAGATATGTAAACGTGATCTGGTAGCAGCCACCCAATGTGTTCCTTTACCTACTTGTTGACAAAAAAACAATGAGAAAGGTAATGATTAAAACAGCACAATTAGAAGCTTTGTTAAATTATTTAGGCATGCAAATTAGTCATAGATTTATTGTCAAGTTAACCAAAGCATATATTCAATTTGGTCTGGGTATCGAGGCTTCAGTGATTTTTGGTGATGTCTTAAATGAATGTTTTGTGCCCAGCATTTAGCTTAAAAAAAAAAAAAAAAGCCTAAATTTCACTTTCCTTACAGAACTCATTTTGGCATTGTGTAGAATGTTATTTCCCAGCACACCTAGCTCAAGCTGCCCACCCAAGTCAAGGCAAGGGAAGCTTATTTTCGATGGAGATAGCATAAAATTCTGAAGTGAGAGTATTCTTAGCAGATAATCAGTTTACTTCCATTTGCATCTTTTTTTCTCAAAATAATTTACATGTAATTTAAACCCATTCTACAGTTTATATTTCTCTATTTCAAACAACATTGTCCTAACTGTGTCCAGGAGTACATAGTGTGCCATTCTCTGCATGAACAGGACTCACAGATATTAGGTTTTCTGTATCTGTCAGGAGGTGGGTCTGGTCTTCATTCCTATGGGAATCACGAGGCTTCAGTCAAAAAATTAGCAGATCTTTTGGCATGGATGGTTTAGGTCCCCTTCCACATGGGGTGGACTCTGTTCTGGTCAGCAGGGGATCTGTTAGCTGATCCTTGCTGATCGGAGTGGATCAGGGCGGATGACACATCTGGTTATGCAGAGTGTAATGATATAAAGTCAGGTTCAGAGACCAGTTGCTACAGCAGTTGTAAGGCTTACCTGAAACCAGCAGGATAGGTACACCAGCGGCCCACCCTGGGAATGACGCAGGCTCACCTGAGGTGCGGGGTCTAAGCATCCACCGGTCTTCCCAGAGCTCCTAATGGTGGAGATGGATTTGGCTGCGTGTGAATGCCAGGTCGCAGATTTCAGGATCACCCCACCAGGGAATGAGTAGGCTGGAAACCAAAAGGAGATCAAACAGTTCAGGGATCTAACAGAAGCGAGTCAGTCACAAGCCAAGGGTCGGTCACCAATGGTAGTAGATAGGATGAGGCAGAATCGTAGTCAGTAGCAAGCCAAAGGTCGGTAACGTAGATGAAGACAGCAGCAGGACCAGTAAGCAGGATATTGGCTGGTAAGGCACAATAATCTGGCAAGGAGGAAGTGCATGGACATGGCTTTTATAAGGAAGTTCATGGAAGGAGCAAGGAGTTCAAGGTTCAAGAGAAATCAAGGCACAAGGCAGTATTATCCAAGAATTGTCAAGGGAGCTGTCCAGCATTCCAGATAGCTCAGTGAGAAGAGACATTGCCTCCCACTGCAGAAGGACCAGGTTCAATCCCAGACTCTGACAGTGAGCTCAGTTTATGCAGAGCACATATGGAGATTCCATGCTCTGCTCTGAGTGGCTGAATATAAATGCACTCTGTTGTTTGATTACACCTGGCTACCTCCAATCTGGTCCACCAAAATGGACGTGGATGCAGTTCTCAATGTTTTTTTTTAGTGCACCTTATTGAACACAAAAGTTGGTGGGTATAACCAGACACAAGAATGTTTACACCCACCTGTCCATAGGGGTGCATGGACCTTTCGGTAAGATCCGCCTGAAAAAACGGGCAAGTGGACTTGATTGCAATGGCCATGTGAAAGGGGCCTTAGTCTTCTGCACATACTGTATAAGCAGTGCATATGCTAACAAAGAATGAGGTTTACATCAATGGGGGTTAGTGTGTGGGTTGGGGTTACAGGATGATTAGTGTCAGGGTTAGTGTTAGGCTTACGAGAATGGTTAATGTGAAGGTAAGTGTTAAGTGTTGGTCTATAGGGAAGGCTAGTTTTTATAAGACCAGGGGAAGGGGGATATGTTTTGAGGCATGGATCATAGGAAGGGTTAGTGTTACAGAAGGGGTTGCAGGGAGCTTTACTGTTAGGGCTAGAGTTTTTAGCAATGGTCAGTTTTCGGGTTAAAGTATACCCATATGGAAGAAAAATATATTTGAAATATATTTTAAAATATTCTTCCCAAATATATTGCCATATATTTGAAATGCTACAATTTTGGCCATATTCAATATATTTCAAAGTATATTTATAGTACTTATATAGCACCATCAATTTACACATATATATTGTACATTCACATCAGTCCCTAACCCTCAAGGGGTGTACAATCTAAGGTCCCTAACTTACATTCATACATACACATACTAGGGCCAATTTAGACAGGATCCAATTAACCTACCAGCATGTCTTTGGAGTGTGGAAGGAAACCAGAGTACCCAGAGGAAACCCACACAGGCACAGGGAGAGCAAGCAAACTCCAGGCAGGTGGTGCTGTGGCTGGGATTTGAACCAATGACTCTAGTGCTGCTAGGTGGAAGTGCTAACCATTTAGCCACTGTGCTGCCCCAATACACTACATCACTTTTGAATTTTCTTTCTGTTGTATGAGAATTTTCTCAACTTTAGTAACCTCTTCTCTTTTAATATGGAGACTAACGTGCAAAGAAAACAACAGACGACCATTTGTCCAATATTTATATATATATATATATATATATATATATATACTGCAAGTTGAAATGCGTGTTTATTACAAAATATATGAAAAATATTTTTAAAAATATATGAAAAATATACTGTATGTCTTTAAAAATACAAATCTACATTTTTGGAATGCATTTACAAATATATGTACTTGCACCAACATACAATTTTGAGGACAAGTTTTCGGGGTATGTCCCCTTCTTCAAAGTCCACACAGTACTATTACAAATCACAAAGTTTAAGCAGAATGTTAGAAGGGATTGAAAAAAAAAAAAAAAAAAAAAGACTACAGATAAGATACATCAAAAGCGAGGGGGGCTGGGGGGTACTACACTCACACAGAGGGGGTCAAGCTTCAGCTAATAAATAGTCATAAAACTGTTGGATAATGGTTGAGGAATCCCATGTCCAAGTTAAGGCTTGTCCAAGTTAAGCTTGACCCCCTCTGTGTGAGTGTAGTATCCCCCCCTCGCTTTTGATGTATCTTATCTGTAGCCTTTTTTTTTTCAATCCCTTCTAACATTCTGCTTAAACTTTGTGATTTGTAATAGTACTGTTTGGACTTTGAAGAAGGGGACATACCCCGAAAGCTTGTCCTCAAAATTGTATGTTAGTGCAAATAAAAAAAGTATCACGGACAGTACTCAATTGTTTCTGTCGCAAATGCACTAATACGGCTACAATCACCTCAAGCAATATATGTAAAAATACAGTATATGTTAAAATGTCTTTTTTATATGTTAAAATGTTATTTATTTTTAAAAATATAAAAAAATTTTAATGTATTCTTCAGATTTTTTTTAACATATAAAAAAGTAATTTTAACATATATATTTTTACATATAATTGTAATATATTTATTGAAATATATTTTGAAATACATTGAATATGACCAAAATTGTAGCATTTCAAATATATGGTAATATATTTAGGAAGAATATTTTTAAAATATATTTCAAATCTATTTTCTTCCATGTGGGTAGGCTTACCAGGAGAGTTGTTATGAAGGTTAGTATTAGGCTTACAGGGACAGTCAGTGATACACTTATAAAATGGGATAGCACTTGGTTTAGTGTTAGGGCTACAGAGAAGGTTGTTTATGATAAGGGATACCAGGAGAGTAAGTCTGACTATTAGTGTAAGGTTTACACGGAGGCAGGGGCGGACTGACAACTCCTGGGACAATAGGGGATCATGGGGCCCCTGTGTCCTTGCCCAAACTCAAAAAAGCCTATGAAAAAGGTACCAGGGGCATCTCATGGGGCCCCCTACTGACCCCGGGCCCTCGGGCAGTGCCTGAGTTTCCAAATGGTCAGTTCGCCCCTGCATGGAGGGTTTAGAGTTAGCACTAAGGTTAGACATATGCACGCTGGACATTTTTGTTTCATTTAGTATTGAATACATCCATTCATTGAAGGATTTTGTTCCATTTTTTTTATTATGTTGAACCGATTAATTTTCAGGATTAATTTTGTAATATTCAGAATTCGTTTCGTATATTAATTCATCTGGTTGGATACAAATTTAGCATTTTTTTTTTGGAAGATTGCTATATATTCGTTTTTGAATTCGATATTTCACGTGGATTCGTTATTAATATATCAAAACTATTTGGGAGGATCTGATATTTTCAGTCGCAACAGAATAAATAATGCGAAATTTGGCGACTCCAAATTTTTCTAACCTAAGAATCGCATTAGACTGTGGAACTGAACTGACTGACTGTGACAATTACAAATTCAATTTAAATCACAAATTTTCTCGAAGCTGAATTATCAAAAGAATTTGAAAATTTAATTCACTTCTCAATGGGCCTGAACTACTTTTAAATCACGTGATGTCATCAGAATGAAACAAATGCATGTGTTTATTTAGTTCTAACTTTTTTTCAGATTTGTTTATATTCATTACTTTGTCCATTCAGAGATGAGGATGTACATTATACGAATATCTGAAAATCAATGATTTGTCACTAAATGAAATGCACATACTGTATCTAGTTAGGGTAAGTTTACAAGGAGGATTGTTATGAGGGGCACTTAGGGTAGAGCACAGGGGCGGACTGACAACTCATGGGGCCCCCGGGCAATAGGGGATCATGGGGCCCCTGTGTCCTTCCCCAAACTCAAAAAAGCATATGAAAAAGGTACCAGGGACATCTCATGGGGCCCCCTACTGACCCCGGGCCCTCAGGCAGTGCCCGAGTTTCCAAATGGTCAGTCCGCCCCTGGTAGAGCATCATTCTCAGTGCCTAGGGCTCTGCCCCCAGAATTTTGACTTTTAAACGTTGTTATTTTTCAGTAAAAATACATATGAAGCAAGTATGGCTGCTCCCATGCACATGTTGTACTGCACCTGTATAATTAAACATGATTAATTGACTTACTTTTTATAACATTCTTAAACATTGATGAGGTTATTCTCATTAAGCCAGCCACATCTATACATAAATCTAAAAAAGCAAACAAAACTCTATTTTCCCTCCAAATCATCCAGATTGTTCCACTTCTTTGATACCTAGAATGGAATTTTACTCCACATATTAATAAGAAAGGAGACAAAAACAGATCGTTATCCTGTTGTAAATGCTTTTCCTAATCCGTAATAAAAATGTATTTATTATGAACCACAGTTCCTGCCGAAGAACAAATATAGAAGTTTGTTATTTCATTACGTCTGTGGCTTTCACTGCTAATCCAAATATACTTGATCAATTATGAATATGGATGATTGCAGGCAGACTTTTTCCATAAGCGGTGGCAGTGGTGTGCTAACAGGCATCTGGATCCTCGCTATACATAATAATATATCAACCTTCTCCGGCTCTTATAGTTTTATGAGATCGCCCAACCGGACAGAATGACACCTATGACAGCTTTACATTAGAGATGTTATTTAAGTATTGATGATGAAGTCTGAATTGCTGCTTTATTTCTTGTCAGGTGACTAGATCCATCAAGAAAGTAGAAAATAGGCCACTTTAACTGCATAAAACTTTATGCCCGGCTCAATAAACATGCATTTTCTTTATCTGTCTCTAAATCTCCCCTCCTCCTTGTCAGTCATAATGGGAAGCTATTTTTATAATGCATAATAATTATCACAAATAAAAACGATAAATCAGAATTCAGAAATGAACAATGTCATAGAGCCACAGCGTGTTTATGGAAAATGAAAAGAGCGTTTATCTAAAATGAAAGACCTACAACTTTTAAAGTTGAATTTTAGGCAACCTAAATACCCACTATTTGGAAAGACCAGCCTTTAATGTGTTGGTTTTAAACATTGTTATGGAATTCCAGGTGAATGTAGGTTTTGTATTAGATAAAGTGGCTAGGGTTGAAATGGCTGTAGGGTTTCCATGTGCCCCAGCTTTCTGAGATGACACCTTTAAATGCAACGTATGTAGGCAAATGACACATAAAAACACCAATAGTTTTGTGGACCCCCGCAAAAGCCTTTTCCATACCACTAATTTTCCTGTTTTTTTTTTTTATTACACATTTCATAATATAGAGGTTGGTTAAAAGGTTTAGTGCAATACAACACTTTTGGTAGTTGAATAATACTGAAGAGAAAAAGATACAGTTGGATTTTATTCCAACAAGGAGGGACAGTCCCTTCAAGTGAGGTACGGTTGAGAACTATAGTTTTTTTATTCTTTTCAGTGTCTCTTTTGGGCAAATTGTATAAAGGTTTTCTCTGGAAGAGGGCAAGCCAAGGAGGGCCAAGCCAAGCAGTAAATCACAGTGCAAGTATATTTGGTATCTGTATAATAATTATCACAACTAAAAACGATAAATCAGAATTCAGAAATGAACAATGTCATAGAGCCACAACATGTTTATGGAAAATGAAAAGAGTGTTTATCTAAAATGAAAGACCTACAACTTTTAAAGTTGAATTTTAGGCAACCATTTGGAAAGACCAGCCTTTAATGTGTTGGTTTAAACATTGTTATGGAATTCCAGGTGAATGTAGGTTTTGTATTAGATAAAGTGGCTAGGGTTGAAATGACTGTAGGGTTTCCATGTCCCCCAGTTTTCTGAGATGAGACCTTTAAATGCAAAGTATGTATGCAAATGACACATACAAGCTCCACTAGCTTTGTGGACCCCCGCAAAGGCCTTTTCTATAGCACCAATTTTCCTTTTTCTTTTATTACAAATTCCATACTATAGAGGTTGGTTAAAAGGTTTAGTGCAATACAACACTTTTGGTAGTTGAATAATACTGAAGAGAAAAAGATATAGTTGGATTTCATTCCAACAAGGAGGGACAGTCCCTTCAAGTGAGGTACAGTTGAGAACTATAGTTTTTTTAATTCTTTTCAGCGTCTCTTTTGGGCAAATTTTATACATTTTTTCTTTGGAAGAGGGCAAGCCAAGGAGGGCCAAGCCAAGCAGTAAATCACAGTGCAAGTATATTTGGTATCTGCTAACAGTCAAAATTCTCAAGCTATGATAAAGGAGAGTGTGTTTGGCCCTGAAACATTTTGTTTTTATTCCGCTATAAATAAATATTATCATTACGTTAGCTTGGACGTTTGTTTGACACTTTGAATTACAGTATATGTTGTCAGGAGCGTGTAGAGCTCCTGCTCCATCATATCTACTGGTTCCAGCATCCTGGTTTTGGCTATGATGCTTGCTCCCTGTCTGTTGCTCTGCAAGGTGACTGATGTAGCCAGTCTCTGGGTGGAGACCAAACCTGATTTAAGCCAGTCAAGCCTGCAGCCTCATGCTTGTGATAGCCCTGGTTACACATGCTGAAGCTCCCTGTTTTTCTCTCCTGATCTGCTGTCTGGATTCCCTTGTTAATGACCTTATATCAGATATTAATTATTCTCCGAACTCTGCCTGCCTTTTGACTACAGAATTGACCCTTACTATTCTGAACCTTGCCTGCCTTGCACCTGGACTGTCATTAAACTAGTCTGCCTGTCTGCAAACTACAAGTACCTGTTTGCTGTGCTCAGATTGTGCCTGCCTCATCATAGTGGCCAGGCACTATAGCATTCTGTAAAAGACCTGGGGGCAACCATATACCAGTAGGCCTGCTTGCCTTATGGGAAAGGGGGCTGTTATAGGTGAAGAACACAGAGGCCAGCTAGAGTACCTGACCATCTGCGTTGGGGGTAGGCGCAGGGGCGGACTGACAACTCATGGGGCCCCCGGGCAATAGGAGATCATGGGGCCCCTGTGTCCTTGCCCACACTCAAAAAAGTCTATGGAAAAGGTACCAGGGGCATCTCATGGGGCCCCCTACTGACCCCGGGCCCTCGGGCAGTGCCCGCGTTTCCAAATGGTCAGTCCGCCCCTGGGTAGGCATGACATATGTATGTGGATTCTCAATCCTGCATCCTTTTCCTGTTCTTGAGTGTAGTCCCCATTTTATGGAGTGCCACCAAACCAGAGCCATGCTCAGTGACAATTTCTGTGACCCTTAGAAAATCTTAATCTAGCACCCCATTTGTTCTTGTGTTTACTAATAAAAACCCAACAGTGATTTTAACAATCCACCACGTTATCCTAAATAAAAAATGTTTTGCCTGTAGTTACTCTTTAATGGAAAGCACATATTTCAGTCTATAATAATCACAATTACTACTTTAAACAGGTTTGCCCACGTAATGTCCACTCAACGCCTAGATAGTCTTATTTTGGCTTCTGTACACATTCTAATTCCTGATCTGTCTACAATGCTCTCAGCTGCTTATGTTGTGCCCATCCTCCAGTGCTTCCCCTCTACTGGTTACATCCTCATTGTCAATGATCCTACGCAGCACAGGGGCCCCAAAAAACTCTGCCCCCAGTTATCTCCTGCATAGCCTATGACTAAACAGAACCATCTGGTTTACGCCCTAACATTCCACTGGCAACCTCTTTTGTGTGATCAGATTCCTACTAACGCCTGAATTCTCATTACACATACATACTAGAAAGTCCTAATTAGTGCATAAACTCCTCCACTATCTACACACAATTAAAGACTGCCATAAAAAATCATTGTCATTGTATTTTTAAGTCTGTCATATGTTCATCCAAATAAATTCCCCAATATATTTATATATTTTCTTGCCTAAAAATCAGCAGCCCGTGGGTTAAACACTCTCTAACTGTTCTGTTAACAAGAGCAATTAGGGGAAATGATTGTAATATGGGCACAGGTCCAAACACTGAGCCTTAAATAGAAAATACAAACTTGGGCCATTGTGAGAAAGTAACTAACCATTCATTTTGGTCATGAGAATAAAACAACTGTTTTTGTAGAGGGAACCCCAATAAATCTTCTATAAATAAATAGGATGTCAGCATATTTTCTTATCTGCTAACGAGGTTCTGGCAATTTAAATGTGGAGTCTCTTTTCAGGATCACCAGAGTGAGTTTATTAAACTAAAAAAAGCAGTAAAGACATTTTCAGGTTTATACAATAAGTAATGTGGAAAGCAAAGTTTATGTGGAAATGGAATAACCAAAGTAACTTAGCATAAATCCTTTCTTGTCCATACTGAAGCAGTTATTGGGATCTAGGATGGTGGTTCTGAGGCCTGCTAAGTGCTCCACAAGCATGTAAGATGGCTGAGTTCACATTTTGACAGCTGCGACGGTGACCTGAACGTCTGATGAGAGGTTTGAGCTGTGAAGGTCTATAGACTCTGTTGCTCCTCCTGGCTGGCCCCCTGAACATTCATGCTTCATTGGATGGCTCTTCTGTTTCCAATGGAGTGTGTAGTAGAATCTTGTACCATGTTAGCCATGAATTAATGCCAAGTGTCAGGACTGTGTCCACAGTGGAGGTACTTGGAGACCTGGCCTTCCTGCAAGTACTTTGCATGGCTGTAGAAATGCACACTGGCACACATCAATGCACATTGGCACTAGCATACAGGGACACGCCGGTACATGAATGCGCACTGGCACACAGTTATACACTCTACCGGCTCAGTTTTGAGCCAGATGGCCTTTATAAGGAGGCCAATCACTCTCTACAATTGCTGGTTGATCTCTGGTTCCCCAGTACCTTTGTCCTGTGTTTCCTTGCTAATGTGATCAACTGTTACCGACACGGCTTGTTCCTTGACCTATCTTCTCTGCCTGTCTCCTGACCTGACTCCGGCTTGGCTAATGGATCTTCTCGCTCGCTCTCCTGTGTATGACCCCAGCTATCCATCTGACTATGTCTGCTCTAATCTCCACTTGGCACCTGACCCTGGCTCCGAACCGGCTACTCTTCTGTCCACTGAAGACCTGCTATTTCTCACGGGGTGCCACCTGTCTGCAGATACCACTCCACTACATCAGCTGTGCTCCTGGGTGTACCTCTGACAAGTATCCTCAGTCAGATCATCTTTAAAAGAACTGCAGGCAACCCGTGCTACTTTGGGCCTAACTCCTTCTGTCCCATCTTCAGGGGAGTCTGGAACTTAGCCACAAGGGAAGCCCTCTCTCCATAAGCCTAGAGACTTGATGCACCCAAAGGAGAAGAGTGAGTTTAACACGCCACAGCAAATTGTGGGTGTGGTAAAACTGTGTTATAACCTGAACCTACTCCCTTACTACACAATAACATAGGCTATGGTCATTGTACCCACAAATTATTTATTTATTTCAGGTACTTATATAGCACCGTCAATTTACCCAGCACTTTTACATATGTATTGTACATTCACATCAGTCCCTAACCCTCAAGAGGTGTACAATCTAAGGTCCCTAACTTACATTCATACATACACATACTAAGGACAATTTAGACAGGAGCCTATTAACTTACCAGCATGTCTTCGGAGTGTGGGAGGAAACCAGAGTACCCTGAGGAAACCCACATAGGCACAGGGAGAACATGCAAACTCCAGGCAGGTGGTGCCATGGTTGGGATTCGAACCGGCAACTCTAGTACTGCCAGGCGGAAGTGCTAAACACTTAGCCACTGTTTTAATTACTGTGCTACAAGTGCATTTAGCAGACATGTACAAATTGCAGCACAAATATTTGTAAAAAATATTATTTTTCATGTCATATGTTTTTCTGCACACACATCCACAGCTCACCTTCATCCTCACCTCCCCCACCTGCTCCAGTTCACAGCTCACCTCCACTATCCTCTGTCCACTGCTCATCTCTGCACCTTCCCTCCACAGCTGACCTCTACACTCTCAATACATAGCTGACATCTGCACCCCCTATCCACAGATGTCTTCTGCACTTTCAATTCACAGCTGACCTCTGCACACTCCTTCCACTGATGACCTCTGCACTCTCAATCTACAGCTGACCTCTGCACCCTCCATTCACAGCTGACATCTGCACCCTCTGTCCACAGATGACCTCTGCACTCTTACTCCACTGTTGACCTCTGTACCCGCTGTCCACAGCTGACCTCTGCACTCTCCATCCACAGCTTACCTCTGCACCCTCCGTTCACAGCTGACATCTGCACCCTCTTTCCACAGCTTATCTCTGCACCCTCCATTCACTGCTCACCTCTGTACCCTCAATTCACAGATAACTTCTGCACTCTCAATCCACAGCTGACCTCTGCACCCTCCATTCACTGCTCACCTCTGTACCCTCAATTCACAGATAACTTCTGCACTCTCAATCCACAGCTGACATCTGCACCCTCCTTCCACAGCTGACATCTGCACCCTCTGTCCACAGCTGACCTCTGCATGCTTCATTCACATCTGACCTCTGCACCCTCCGTTCACAGCTTTCCTCTGCACCCTCTGTTCACAGCTTACCTCTGCACCCTCCATTCACAGCTTACCTCTGCACCCTCCGTTCACAGCTTTCCTCTGCACCCTCCGTTTACAGCTTTCCTTTGCACCCTCCGTTCACAGCTTACCTCTGCACCCTCCGTTCACAGCTTTCCTCTGCACCCTCCGTTCACAGCTTACCTCTGCACCCTCCATTCACAGCTTACCTCTGCACCCTCCATTCACAGCTGACATCTGCACCCTCTTTCCACAGCTTAACTCTGCACCCTCCATTCACTGCTCACCTCTGTACCCTCAATTCACAGATAACTTCTGCACTCTCAATCCACAGCTGACCTCCTGCACCCTCTGTCCACAGCTGACCTCTGCACCCTCTGTCCACAGCTGACCTCTGCACCCTCCATTCACAGCTTACCTCTGCACCCTCTGTCCACAGCTGACCTCTGCACCCTCTGTCCACAGCTGACCTCTGCACCCTTCATTCACATCTGACCTCTGCACCCCCATCCACAGCTCACTTCTGCACTTTGTCTTCTGTCAGCATGCTACAGGGAGGTACCCTTGCTCAAAAGAGACTGTGCCATGTACTTGTCTAGCTCTCATTATAGAATTAGTTTGCTGCTTGTGTGCTCAAACCCTATTGCTATTTCTACTTGTTGCTGTTGTCATGTTCCTTCACTGCCTGCTCTAACCTCTGTCTCCTCAACAATACTTGCTAGTTAGCATTTTAGCTCTGTTGCTCTGATTCTGACTCATGTTAACTTAGCTTTGGCCTGGCCTCTATTACATTCTTCCCTTATTCTCCGTACTGTGCCTTGAACTGGTTGACCTGCTTGTTGATTCCAGGACGGACATGACTAGGTGCTCACTTTACAGGCTCCAAGACAACCAACAAACTGGATGCTTAGGCCAACAAGTGCAGAGTCATTTCCCCAGCCTTGTACAGAATAATCTATAAACGTATTTGAATGCATAGTGCTATTTCCATTTTGGGTCTAGTTGGCAGTGCAATGTTTAAAAATTACCATGAACATATTGCACATTCGGGGACTGTTATTGATCATTATGTCTACAAGCATCTGCTCTTCACAAAGACTGCATTAGGGCCAAAATATTTTACTATGACAATGGCATATAGGTCTGACCTGCAGCAGCAGTGAACTGTAGTCAGCCCTGCTACGAGGTACATGAATTAACCTAATGTACAGTTTATCTTCTATGATGCATATTACAAAATTGTTATCTTCGTTAAAGCAAACCTAACATTGTTTTTACATTTTACGTCTCAGCATCTACTTTCTTGACTTAGATGCTGGCTCAGAGAAGACACAATCATTTAAATCCTGGTACCTGTTTAATTCTGTGTCCACAAATGTCTGGTACAGATCAGCCCCCCTGGAGACACCTATTCTGTCTCCCTTATACTTTGGGGAGGTTTCTTTTCCCTTTTTCTGCATTTTTAAACAGAAAGGGAAATCAACCTAATGGGACAGTAAAAAATGGAGAGGGGTTCTAATCAATGTTTATCTATCCAAAACAAAAAGAAAAACTTTAGGTATACATTAGGTAAACTAAACCCTATGGCTACTTGAACAGCGTAGAGAGAGAATAAACTCTACAACATTATTTCATGCTTAAACTGTCTACGTGTAAGGGACCGCCTGGCGGTACCACTAGCACTCCACTGATTAGGCGTCCCCAGAGCATGGAATCTAAGCCCCAGAGTACTTGTTCACCAGAGCCCCTGATGGTGGGGATGGACTTGGAGTACCCTGAGACCAGGTCGTGGCTCCTGAGTATACCTGTCAGTGGTAGGGGTATTCGCCAGGGGCTCCCACGGGGAAAAGCCTTATGTGAGGAGGTCGGGAGACCCCGGTGGGATGGATGGATGAGCAGATGCAAGGTCAGACAAGCCGGGTCGGTAACAGTGGGGCCGGTGTGATACAAAGCAGCGGGCAGAGAATAGTCGAGTCACATGCCAGGTCAGCAACAGGAGGTCAGATCTAATAAGGGGCATCCAGGAGAGAGGTCAGGCAAGCCAGGGGTCAGGGTAGGAGAATGCAGCAGGGTCAGGTTCAGTAACTTACAGAGAAACAGGATCACAGGTACAGGTAAGCAGAAGAGACCAGAAGGCACTGAATGACAGCTCAGGGCCATTTAAATATCGTGCCCTGCGCTGTCATTGGTGCCCGGCGCGCGACCGGGGTTCCTACTGCGCATGCGCAAACCTGAATGCCGCGGTCGGCCAGGACCTGATGCCCGCGTCCCTGCACAGAGCGGCGCACTGCGCCTGCGCCGGGACCAGCACCACGGGGATCCCTGACACTACGTTTCTAATCCAGTGTTGTTGAAATGAAGGAAGACTCTCGTTGGAGCTTGGTGTCACTGAAGGGGGTATGGGGACTTTGCAGCAGACTTGGTTCTGCAAAGGATTTAGGAGGAATCTGTAAAGGATAGGATCTCTGTGGGGTGCTTTGGGTTTCTCCAGGAGACTAAGGACTTTCCTGGGTACTATGGTAGACTGCAGTGCACTGCAGGGGACTGGGAGGCATTGTAGGACAGTGGTGAAGACTGGAGGCACTTTGGAAGGTTGGAGGCACAGCAGCAAGTGGTGAAGGTTGGGGCACTGTAAAGGGTTGAAGGCACAGCAGTAAGCTAGCAGGCACTGCAGGAGACTGGGGGGCATTGTGGGACGTTTGGGGCACTGTGGGGGATGAGGGTTCTCAAGGGGCCTGGGGGCACTGTAGGAGGTTGAGGCTCATTGTAGACAACTATGGGTGGTTGGGTGGAACTATGGGAGCTGCAAGGCACTGTGGGAGGTTAGGGGACTTGCAGATAGCTGGAGACCCAGGAATAGGGTCCTGAGCCTGGTGGTTGAGAACCACTGTTTTAAAGCATCACTGAAACATCATTATGATCCAAGAAAGCAAAGGGTTAGGACTGAAGTTGGGAGATAAGCAGACATATGCTACCATGTCTATTTCTCTGTAATATAGCAAGGCTACATTTACTACTACTATGCTTATAATAAAGTTGTTTTGTCATTATAGAGAACATAATGCCGTTTTGAAATCTACAGATAGAAACAAAGTGTTCAGAACATTAGCACGTTGTGATAACATTACCTTAATTAGGCAGATCATATTTGCATATCATTTAAAGCGTTTTTAACATTTTTTAAAAAACCCTTTAAAATGCATGCCATTTTAGTTTTCCAATACAGAAGGTGTGAAAATGAGTTCAGTAGGGTTATGGAAATGTGTTAGCTAATTCCCGATGTCTGGAGCTATGTAAGGACAATTTAATAGTAACCGGGACTTGCGCAGATGACTTGAGTAACAAAACCAGTAGTTGTAACGTGATAGTCCATCAAAACGCAGATGTTGCAGTTGCTAAGAAACCACAAAACATAGGTAAGTGTGACTCAGTGGAATACTAGAAAGAATCTAGACAAATAAAATCTATACTCTATAAGGCTTGTAATAACTGTAGATGAAATGAGATAGCATGTGGCAGAACAGTTAACATGGCTGTACTGACTTGGAATGGGATGGAGGCTGATTTTTGTATCTTGGCAAAGTGAGTTAAAAGCATATATGGTAATAATTACACTACAAATGTCTTATCATTGAATTATCTATTTTATGACAATTTTATTTTATACTTTTACTTGTATACTTTTACTTATAGAAAAAGTAAAGTTGAGTTGGCAAAGTGACCAGTTCACTTGGAAGGACATCTCTCCACCCAATTATACACAAATTCCCTGTGCCTTCCCTTTGACTTTTAGTCGGGTATAAGTGCTGTGTCAAATCAGAGTTTATACAAGATTGAAGCTCAGATATGAGCTGAATAATAAAAACTGTGGTAATGAAAACACAGCACTGGGGATCCCAAATTATGTAAATGACCAATTATGTCATGACCATGGTTGATCAATGATTTACCCGGGGATCCCTAGTTTTCTATTCATGTTACTGCAGTGCCAGGGATCTGTCATTTAGAGATCAGAGTACAATGGGTACACTTTAGGAGCCGTCAGGTTGTTATTATTGATGAATATTTACATTTCTGGATGCCATGATTGACAATGAATTTACATGCCTGGACAACATTTTTATATCATTTTTTCTGCATTATTATTAATCCTTTTCCACCCACCCGCCATGGCTCTTTAACTGGGTCTTAAGGCGAGGGGCATGACAGACTTGCCAATCACGTGACCACTGTGATTGGTTGTCAAAGTGGTCACACGACCATAACTAGAGACCGAGAGCTATCTGTGCTGGAAATGCATAGCAAGTTCACTTTCAGAACAGACACCTCAGACTCCCATGGACGCATATGTGTGGCCCAACCTTCTTGCCACCGCACATATACATTACATGGTCGGCAGGAGGTTAAATGACTTTTACTAATGTGTTGATGTGTTTATACATTACATGGTCGGCAGGAGGTTAAATGACTTTTACTAATGTGTTGATGTGTTTATATACACTTTGCTCTTTCTGGAAATGAGTACCCCTGTACTCCTTCCTCTGAATGGGAACAGATTTCTGAGGAGCAACTTATTATAAAAGGATCTTCCAGATTCCACTATAAGCCTTTCCAATTACCCCCGCAAATTTTTTGGGGATCAGATGTATGGAATGTAACACCTATCCAATCCTAAAGAATTACATAATGTTTGTTCAGACACAATAACTACCTTTGAACATTGTTGTCTATGAAGGTTCTTATTTGTCTAAGTCAATGGTTCCCAGCCTGAGTTCTTAAGTACCCCCATCAGATGTTTTCAGGAGTTTCTTCACCTTGCACATGTGCTTTAAATATTGTAAATGGATTGATATTTATAACAGCTATTTTATCTAATTAAAATTCTCAAAACATGACCTACTGGGGGTACTTGAGGAATAAGGTTGGGAAACACTGACCTACGTTTTGGTAAAGCAACTTGGTTTGTTCTGCAATGTAGAATTAAGCTTTCACAGTTGTAATAAGCATCCAGAACATACTTCAGTAATTGCCACCAAACAGGTAACTGGGGGTAACTCAGTCACCATTATCCACTATAGAATGAGTTGAGGCAGATATTCAATGCCTAAAAACATGGCAATAGGTGTGAAAGTATGTGAAACCACCCTGTTCTAATTATATTTCAATCATCATTAATTCTGTGATGTTTGGATGGGTGTTGATTATTTGGCTTACATGGCTGAAGGTAAAGTGAGTCTGTCAACCCAACCATACCTGTAAAAGAAGACATGATGTACTTACCTTTCATGCTGCCTGTATCACTGACCTTCTCTTTGATGGTGAGAAATCATCTGCTGAATTCTGCACTGAAGCCAACATTTAAATCCTTGTGCTCCCATGTGGCTCTCATAGGTTCCTCCATTTGACCTTCAAACATTACAGCTCTAGAAGTTTTAATAAATACATGTAGCCAGACAGCCAATCCTTCCACCCCTCTGGCTCATCTGCCTGCCTTCTCCATCAGTTTATTGTGTAAACAGCATGCTGCACCGTAACAAGGGAGGGGTAAGCTGCAAGCTTTCTGTGTAACTCCCCAGTGCCCCCCCTCCTGTCAGCAATGCAGAGTTTCACCACTAGAGAGGACTGTGTGTGTGGAATCTCTTACCCCTCTCTCCTAGCAACAGCAATGGACCAATCAGTAGTAAGGAGGAGAGAACCAGTTTTTTCCCGGAGAAATGATTCTCCTCAGAGTGTGGCAGGAGCTGAGCGTTACAGGATCGTGTCAAGGAAACTCCACCTACTGAGGGATAAATCTACCTACCAGAGTCATCACAGGCAACCCAGAGTGAGCGGATACCCAGTCGAAGAAACCAGTGCTGCAGAGATTGAGCCTTTAGGAACTACCTTCCAGTTACGCCGTAGATCTAATACTGCCTACAGGTCCTAGTGACTGCCTTAGCGCACACCAACGGGCCCCAACGTTTAGCTGGCTAAAGAGTCAGGACTAAAGACTGCATGGGATGAGTTGGCGCAAGTCCATAATCAGGTTCATAACCCCACAAGGGGGTGGGAGGTAGAAGAGCAAAGAGGAGGGTGGGAGGGGAACAAGGACCACTTGCTGGATCCAGTAGGGAGTCTATGAGGGGACCAAAAGCGGCTAGTACCTCAAGACAGCCTTCAAAGTAGAATAGAAGCAGATTTTCAATTACTAAAGACTGCCCCTGACAGTTGCTGCCCTCAGGCCTTTTGGTTTTTTTTGTTTGTTAAAGAGGTATCTCCTAAGAGATGCCGCATCCCAGCCAATCTCTTAGAGTGCACTCTGTTCTAGTGTAGTATTATCATCATTTATACGGCATTGAACATTTACTGATATTGTTCATTGCTGATTTACTAACTTACCCTCCTGATCTAGTTAAGGGTATAACCAGGGGCGGACTGACAACTCATGGGGCCCCCGGGCAATAGGGGATCATGGGGCCCCTGTGTCCTTGCCCAAACTCAAAAAAGCCTATGAAAAAGGTACCAGGGGCATCTCATGGGGCCCCCTACTGACCCTGGGCCCTCGGGCAGTGCCCAAGTTTCCAAATGGTCAGTCCGCCTCTGGGTATAGCATTTCATTTTTGTTAGTTTAACATAGTTATTACTCTGTCTAGCAAACTGTTTTATAATCTATCAGCTGTGGGCTCATTTATATTCAATTTACCATTTATTCTAACCCATATCAATAAATTAGGAACATTTACCACTAAATGTGTGTGTCTATTTATTGGTAGTAACCTACAGCCAGGTTAAAGCTATTTTACACTTGAATATGCATCAATGCTTGCAGTCATCTTTAGTTAATCCTTTGAGGACCAAGGGACGTATTTGTCCCATGTTTTTAATTGCGTGTATCATCTGATTAAGAACTTAAAACTCTTATTTTTTTTTGGTTTGAGTCAAATTATTAGTTCTTATCAACAAACAACAAATGGATCTAGCTTTTTGCCAATTATTTCATGAAATGGCTTAGTTACAGCAACAGAAGTGTACGAACTTTAAAAAACAAAAAAATTGATTCTTTGGGCGTTTCAAAATCTTACGGTCCTCAAAGGGTTAACCAGGTGTGTCAGAGGGGTTGAGGTTGTTCTTGGAGTCAAGGCACAGAACAGACAATCCACAGAGAAGTTACCAAGCGGCTTCTTCGGGGGTGGAGCTACAGACAGACAATAAAAAATGCTGTGTCCTATAGACACTGCCGTCAATAAAGTACAATATGTAATATTCAAAATGAAATAAATCCCGCAAAAACTAAAATAACATATGTTAATAAAATCCCACACATCCGCACAACCCGTATCCACCAGACCCCTAATATGCCAAATATCTAACAGCCAAAAAGGGGTCTTAAAAGGATCTCTAAGCTGATGTGACCTTGGTCATACCCAAAATACACAAGTCCATTAATGTTACAATGTATCAAAGTAAAAAACAATATATATATTAATTATACAAGATTTAAGAACCCACACAGCTATGTCATTTAGGATTAATTATTATCTATACTGTATCTGCAAAAGTCAAAATCATAGGTAGATGTAATGTAAAAAAAAAGACTTGGATTACAAAAGCAGGATGGTGTGATCCTTGATGAATTGCTGATGAGTTATAAAAGGCTGGGCTGGTGGAATGACAAACTTGACACATGCCACAGTCAGCTTCTTCTTCATTAGGACCTCATTAGAATTGAGGAAGCTACTTGGATGAATAGCGAAATGTTTCCAATATCACAGAACAAGTCCATTTGAACTTGATTAACTACCACTATGTTGGAACAGTACTGTTTTGTCTTTCCAGGATTTATCCGCATTTGAAGAATCATAGATTGTAGTGTCCAATGCAATAAGTACAAGTAGAGTAACCCCAGTAGCATTGTCCTCAGTTGAATGGTCTGAACTAGCAAAGCAGCTTAAAAATACCAGTTGCATGCTTAACGTTAATTTATTTTTTCAGGACCAAGAAAGTTCAAATTAATTTGAAGAGGATTAAAGGTTGCACAAAAATAAAACAAAAAAGGCAGCCAAAGTGCCTGAATATACAGTATGTGGAGAGGGTCTGTTGGTTCAAAAGAGAACTTTGTGCACAAAAGTGTATCTTCGCAGTATGGAATATGCTGCAATAGTGATGTTTTTAAATATTTGTTTTATGCTTATCAATAAAATTTTATAATTTTTTTCTAAGAATCTTTATCATAAAAGTACATTGTATAAAAATGAAGTGCTCCCTGTGATGTAGTGTTTACTGCAGGGTTGCTTAAAGTGGAACATTACTCGTTTTTATAAATCCCTCTCCTGCCTCACCCCTTCCCTCTTACATATTAGTTAAAAAATTATTTTAAAAGTATTATTTTTTATTTTTTTTCCTAAATTCTGGTCCGGGCCAAGATGGCATCATGGCCATGTGCATGCACAGACATGCCACGGGTCTCTGTCGGTTTGTAACATCTCACAAATTGACTCATGGGATGTGTTACAAAGCATCCAGAAAGCCATTTGCAAGATGTTGTGCATGCACAGAATATTGGTAAAGATCCTGTAAGAATTTCTGTGCATATACAGACACACTGCAGAATCTGTGCCAGGTCTATGGAACCTGGCATAGACTTTTGATGTGTCTACCCATGTAAAGATGGCAGCACTAGAAAAGTAGAACATGTCATATCATATTTACCTGCTCTGTGCAATGTTTTGCACAGAGCAGCCCCAATCCTCTTCTTTGGTCCTCCCCTGGTGCTCCTGGATCCTCCCCCTTGACCAGTGCCCCTAAAGCAAGCTGCTTATTATGGAGGCACTGGTGCATGCTCTTTCCCGAGCCCTGTTTTGTGCATCTATAAGACACATAGAACTGCAGTTAAGCCCCACCCCTGCTCTTTCCTCATTGGATCATTAGCTGTGATTGACAGCAGTGGGAGCCAATGGCTTACAGTTGCAAGAAAAAGTATGTGAACCCCTTGGGATTACGTGGAGTTTTTCATGAATTGGGCATAAAATGTGCTCTGAACGTCATCTAAGTCACAACAATAGAAGAACACAGCCTGCTGAACATAATACTACACAAACATTAAATGTTGCCATGGTTTAATTGCACATAACATGTAAACATTCACAGTGCAGGGAGGAAAAAGTATGTGAGGCTCTAGCTTAATGACTTCTCCCAGAGCTAATTGGAGCCAGGAGTGAGCCAACCTTGACTCCAATCAGTGTGATGATATTGGATGTGTTGCTGACAGCTGTCCTGCTCTTAAAAAACACATACTTGTTTTGGGTTTACTGGTTTCAAGAAGCACTGTCTGATGTGAACCTTGCCTCGCAGAAAAGAGCTCTCAGAAGACCTACGATCAAGAATTGTTGACTTGCATGAAGCTGGAAAGGGTTACAAAAGTATCTCCAAAAGCCTTGATGTTCATGTGCCCACGGTAAGACAGACTGTCTACAAATGGAGAAAGTTTAGCACTGTTGCTACTCTCCGTATGCGTGGTCGTCCTGTAAAAAAGACTGCAAGAGCACAGCGCAGAATGCTGCATGAGGTAAAGAAGAATCCCAGAGTGTCAGCTAAAGACCTACAGAAATCTCTGGCACATGCTAACATTTTTGT
Source organism: Staurois parvus (assembly GCF_062004578.1). Lineage (NCBI taxonomy): Eukaryota > Metazoa > Chordata > Amphibia > Anura > Ranidae > Staurois > Staurois parvus. The sequence goes on along the minus strand of NW_028318294.1, from coordinate 11,985,267 downwards.
TGACACATCTACAATAAGGAAAACATTAAACAAGAATGGAGTACATGGGAGGACACCACGGAGGAAGCCATTGCTGTCCAAAAAGAATATTGCAGCACGTTTGAAGTTTGCAAAAGAGCACCTGGATGTTCCACAGCACTACTGGCAAAATATACTGTGGACAGATGAAACCAAGATTGAGTTGTTTGGGAAGAACACACAACACTAGGTGTGGAGAAAAAAAGGCACAGCACACCAACATCAAAACCTCATCCCCACTGTAAAACATGGCGGAGGGAGCATCATCATTTGGGGCTGCTTTGCTGCCTCAGGGCCTGGACGGATTGTTGTCATTGATGGGAAAATGATTTCCAGAGTTTATCAAGACATTTTGCAGGAAAACATACGACCATCTGTCCGCCAACTGAAGCTCCGCAGAGGATGGGTGATGCAACAGGACAATGACCCAAAGCATACAAGTAATTCAACAAAACAATGGCTGCAACAGCACATAATACGCCTTCTGGAGTGGCCCAGTCAGAGTCCTGACCTCAACCCGATTGAAATGCTGTGGCATGACCTTAAGAGAGCGATTCACACCAGACATCCCAAGAATATTGCTACACTGAAACAGTTTTGTGAAGAGGAGTGGTCCAAAATTACTCCAGATCGTTGTGCAGGTCTGATCTGCAACTACAGGAAACGTTTGGTTGAGGTTATTGCTGCCAAAGGAGGGTCAACCAGTTATTAAGTCCAAAGGTTCACATACTTTTTCCTCCCTGCACTGTGAATGTTTACATGATACAGTATGTGCAATTAAACTATGACAACATCTAATGTTTGTGTAGTATTATGTTCAGCAGACTGTGTTCTTCTATTGTTGTGACTTAGATGACGTTCAGAGCACATTTTATGCCCAATTCATGCAAAACTCCATGTAATCCCAAGGGGTTCACATACCTTTTCTTGCAACTGTACCTAAATGAGTATTGGAAAGTCATTACCATGGCATAACAAGCCCAGTTGAATTTGATTAACTTCTACTAGGTCTGCACAATACAGTTTTATCCTGCTAGGCTTTATCAGCCTTAGAAGGACCATAGAAGTGATGTGACCTGTGAACTAAGTACAACAAGGGTGACCCCGATGGCATTGTCCTCAGCTGAATATTCTGAGCTAGGAAGGGCAGCTTAACAATACCAGTTTCAAGCTAGACAGTAATTCATTTTTTTTTAAGGAACCAGAACGTTCAAAATGATCTCCCATTACCCGACTGCAGTGGCCATCACATTTCAGTTCTTTATCTTGCTTAGCTCATTTATCGTAGAGCTATTTTTCCGCTGAGCTAATGAAATGTACGTGAACAGCAGTGCTCCCATTCTATCAGCAATATGCCTAGTCATGCTATATGAAAATGATTCCCATTTTTAAATAGACAGCTTGTAATGTAGGCAAATTGTTTACATATATAAATAAATATATGCAATAGAAATGTCAGTTTATTTACAAATTTTTGTGTTCAGAGCCGCGGCGGTAATTGCATCTGTATGATTAAAATCTGTGTACCAGTCAAGAACTAGGAGAAATATGAAAGGGAATTATTATCTCTACACAATGAAATCACATTCTTTTCTGTCCCATGGCCTTTTTTTTTAAGATTATGTAATAATAATTCATTAGTATTACAATCTCTGCATACCGGCATGTGAAAGGAAAAGAAAGGAGGCTTCTGCAGGGGATAAACAAGAAATAACAATTCTATGGAGTCTACCGCTGTTCATTCTTTTCCGGAGATTTAGATTGGAGTTTAGGTGTTCGTCTACAAACTCTTAAAGCCGAACCTCAAACAGATATAAAAAATCACCCACTTGTCAAATCATAATGCAAAAGAAAGTAGGGGATCTCTCCCGCTGAACACCACATGTAATAGAACACTACCATTTCTCTATCTGCCTTGCTTTTCTGGCTAATATTATTTGTAGCACTAACCCTACAGGAGCCGCTTGGTAATTGATGTTCTCTGTTCGGCCCCTCAACTCCAAGAATGATCTCAGCCCCTCTGACACACCTGAGTAAAAGTTACCGCAAGCACTTATAAGAACGTGAGTATAGATATCTTTTACTTGGTTGTGAATTAGTACCAGGAAATAGGCACAAGACCATTTAGTAGTAAGATAACTTAATGTATAGGTTCGGGTGAGCAGAAACAAAAAGAAGGTAGGTTCAGACACAGCCCGCTAGACAGTATAATCACTATGCCAAAGTAATTTAGATTAACTGGGATTAAGTCATGAATCAGCAGAGTCAGCAATAAACAGGACATAAAAGCATTAACTGCAATGTGAATAATAATACTATAACTCGTCTAGAGTGCACTCTAGGAGAATGGCAATATGGTGCAATGTCCCCTGAGAAGTGCCTCTTAGCATAAGCAATAGGTAAAAGTTTCTGTAAGGGACCACGTGACAGCGCCTCCAGCAACCCACTGGTCAGGCTTCCCCAGAGCGCGAAGTCTAAGTTCCGGAGCACTTGTTCACCAGAGCCCCTGATGGTGGGGATGGGCTTGGAGCGCTCCGAGACCAGGTTGCGACAACTGGATATACCCACCAGTGGTAGAGGAGTCTGCCAGGGGCTCCCGCAGGGTGAGAGTCTGATGTGAGGGGACCAGTGGGTCCCAGAGGGATGGATGGAGGAGCAAAAGCTAAGTCAAACAAGCCGAGTCGGTAGCCGGGGGGTCGGTGCGGTACAAAACAGTAGGCAAAGAATGGTCGGGTCACACGCCAGGTCAATAACAAGAGATCAGATCTAAAGGGGAACATCCAGGAGCGAAGTCAGGCAAGCCAAGGGGTCAGGATAGGAGAAGGCAGCAAAGTCAGACAATCCGGATCAATAGTACTCACAACACAGGTATCAGATAACAGGAATCGCAGAAAGACCATTCGGCAACAAGTGACAGCACAGGGTGGTTTAAATACCGCGTCCTGCGCTGTCATTGGTGCCAGGCGTGCACTCGCACCCGCCAGTGCGCCTGCGCGAACCTCGTCGCCGTGGTGGACTGAGCCCTAGTGCCTGAATCCCCGCATGAGAAGGTCTATTGCGCATGCGCCGGGACCAGCGCTGCGGCGATCCCTGACAGTTTCTGTGTAACAGCTGCAAAGGCACAGTCTTTAGTCCTAACTTTTCAGGCTGCTAGCGTTGGGGCCCAGTTGTAGCATTAGTGCACATGAGAATAGTCCCAGTCAAGCCTTCAGGCAGCAATAAGGCTACTAGATGGTTGTATGGTCAGTTCCTAAAAGGGTCAGTCTCTCTAGTAGCAGATAGTCAATCCCCACAGCAGCAGCTCAGCTGTCCCAGTGATATTGCAGCTCACCATCTGGTCACGCACAGCAATTATTTATTTATTTCAGGTACTTATATAGTGCCGTAAATTTACGCAGCGCTTTACATATATATTGTACATTCACATCAGTCCCTAACCCTCAAGTAGCGTACAATCTAAGGTCCCTAACTCACATTCATACATACACCTACTAGGGCCAATTTAGGAGCTAATACACCTACCAGCATGTCTTTGGAGTATGGGAGAAAAGCAGAGTATCCAGAGGAAACCCACGCAGGCACAGGGAGAACATGCAAACTCCAGACAAGAGGTGCCATGGCTGGGATTCGAATCAACAGCCCTAGTACTGCCAGGCAGAAGTGCTAACCATTTAGCCACTGTGCTGCCTACATGCGATATACAGTTGTGGCCAAAATTATTCAACCCCCACTGAAATTGAGTGTTTTGGCCAGTTTGACATTGCTTTTGATCATTCAGTCATCTTGCTTACATTTACATTAAAGAGGCACTTGTAGGTCAGACAAATATAACATAACAGTTATAATGAAATAACCACAAATGTCTTTTCTGTGCTCACAGCATTATCAGTTTTATTCAACCCCCAAGTGACATTCAATCTTAGTACTTAGTACAGCATCCTTTTACAGTTATAACAGCTTTTAAACGTGAAGCATAGCTTGACACAAGTGTCTTGCAGCGATCTACGGGTATCTTCGCCCATTCTTCATGGGCAAAGGCCTCCAGTTCAGTCACATTCTTAGGCTTGCGCACTGCAACTGCTTTCTTTAAGTCCCACCAGAGGTTCTCAATCGGATTTAAGTCTGGTGACTGCGATGGCCACTCCAAAATGTTCCAGCCTTTCCTCTGCAACCATGCTCTAGTGGACTTGGAGGTATGCTTGGGATCATTGTCCTGTTGAAAGGTCCAACGTCTCCCAAGCCTCAGGTGTGTGACGGACTGCATCACGTTTCCATCCAATATCTCCTGGTACTGAAGAGAATTCATGGTACCTTGCACACGCTGAAGCTTCCCTGTACCTGCAGAAGCAAAACAGCCCCAAAGCATGATTGACCCTCCACCATGCTTCACAGTAGGCAAGGTGTTCTTTTCATCATAGGCCTTGTTCTTCCTCCTCCAAACATAGCGTTGATCCATGGGCCCAAACAGTTCTAATTTTGTTTCATCAGTCCACAGAACACTATCCCACAACTTTTGTGGTTTGTCCACATGGCTTTTGGCATACTGCAGTCGACTCTTCTTATTCTTTGGAGACAGCAAGGGGGTACGCCTGGGAGTTCTGGCACGGAGGCCTTCATTACGCAGTGTGCGTCTTATTGTCTGGGCTGAAACTTCTGTACCCACATCTGACAAATCTTTTCTCAGTTCCTCAGCAGTCACACGGGGACTTCTCTCCACTCTACGCTTCAGGTAGCGCACAGCAGTCGAAGTCAGCATCTTCTTTCTGCCACGACCAGGTAGCGTTTCAACAGTGCCCTTTGCCTTGAATTTGCGAATGATGCTTCCTAAGGTGTCTCTTGGTATGTTTAACATCTTTGCAATCTTCTTATAGCCATTGCCCTTCCTGTGAAGAGAAATCACCTCTTCTCTTGTCTTCCTGGACCATTCTCTTGCCTTCACCATGTTTGTAACCACACCAGTAAATGTCTAGAAGGAGCTGAGTATCACAGTCATTTTAAAGCTGCCTAATTGGTGCTTATTATGCTTGATTGCTGCTCGGTGACATCCACAGGTGTTTTCAATACCTGATGGAAAGCACCTGTATGAACCTCTGTTCTTCAGAGTGGTAGTCTTTAAGGGGTTGAATAATTGTGGCAATGAAGAAACCACATAAGAACCATTTACTACTGTATTACATAAACAATTGATGTCATTTTAGTTGCATTTGGGTAGTTACAACGTCCTTGTAGGATTTGATTCTGAATACAATTCCAAATGTACACTATAGTCCCTAAACCCCTTTACAGCATTGGGGGTTGAATAATTTTGGCCACAACTGTATGAAGGAGAACATCACCAGGATCACCAATATGGGTCCAAACGTTTTACTGAACGATCACATAATTACAGCACGGCAACATTTCGGAGTCTCGCAGGACCCCTTCATCAGGCATGTGCCTTGCTGTAATTACAATCTAAAGTCCCTAACTCACATTCATACATATACATACTCGGGCCAATTTAGACAGGAGCCAATTAACCTACCACCATGTCTTTGGAGTGTGGGAGGAAACCGGAGTACCCCGAGGAAACCCACGCAGTCACAGGGAGAACATGCAAACTCCAGGCAGGTGGTGCCGGGGTTGGGATCCAATTAATCCACTCTCTGCTTTGCACCCAAGTGACTCTGGCTGTCGGCTCATCTGGACTCACCACTCAGGCTGCCGTTATGCAGTAGCGGCGGTGCATACTGGACAGTAATGTGCACTTTCTGTGCTCCCTCATGGCATGGGCTGGGAAAATGCAGCTCTTTCCTCTCCTCCTGAAAACCTCCCACAGGCAAATGCAGTTCAAAAGCTCACAGTAGATTCTCTCTCCTCAGAAATACAGTTCCCACATTTCAGCACTGCCTGACTTAGTCTACTGACCTCTTCCTTCTCATCAGCTTCATCCTCTTGCTGATATACTGTAGCTGTTAACCAGTTCAGCACCGCAGGGCAGCAGCTACAGAGAGCAGCTTCAGCCAGTGTTTCTCTCCCCCTTCATTCTTAGCCAATCACCTGGCTACATATTCTTATTATTCATTTCATACAGTAATTGCTGAAAATGTTTTTATCACGGGAGGGTATTAAATATGATCCTCTCTGAGTGTCAAATTTGCAAGGTATTCCCCATACTTTCTTTTATTTAAAGCTTATGTAAACCTAAACACAAACATGTAATATATTGCATTTTACCACTCCTTAACCACTTCAATACTGGGCACTTTTGCCCCCTTTCAATCCAGGTTAATTTCAGCTTTCAGCACTGTCACACTTTGAATGACAATTGCGCGGTCATGCAACACTGTACCCAAATGAAACTTTTATCAGGTTTTTTTTCACACAAATAGAGCTTTCTTTTGGTGGTATTTAATCACATCTGTGTTCTTTACATTTTGCTAAATAAACAAAACAGTCTAAAACTTTTGGAAAAAAAACCTTTTTTTGGTTTCTGTAATAAAAGTTTACAAATAAGTACTTTTTCTCCTTCACTGATGTGTGCTGATGAGGCTGCACTGATGAACACTGATAGGCTACATGGATGGGCACTAATAGGCTGCACTGATGGGCACAGATAAGCTGCACTGGTGGGCACTGATAGGCAGCACTGATGGCCACTAATTGGTACTGATGGGGCTGAATTGATGATCAGTGCCCTGATTAGCAGTGTAAATGTGCCCTGTCACAATTGCTGGTTACTGGCTCTCCTCATGCTGTGACAGTGTGTGAGGAACTGACTGCTGATAACTGGCAGGTCTGTTTACAATGTGATCAGCTGTGATTTGACACAGCTGATCACATAGTAAAGGGCTGCTGTAATTGGTCCTTTCCCACAATCTGTGATCAGCTGTGTTCAAAAGACACATCGATCACAGAGTGCGCCAGAAGTGCACCCCATGGGGGCGTAGTTCTGGGAGGACGTCTATAAACGCCCTCCCAGAACTGGACGGCCTCTCTGTAGCTGTCTTTTGGCTATAGTGCAGTTGGGAAGAGGTTAAATATGGGGGCTGCTTTAGTCTATAGGTTCTTAAAGCAAAACCTCAAGCAGATATAAAATATCACCCACTTGTTACATTTTAATGGAAAAGTTGGACACCTTTCCCACTGAACAACTGATACCACTCTTTTCTCTTCCTTACTTTTCTGGCTGTTATTACTATTCATTTTATAAATGCTGAAAATAATTTTGTCTCAGGAGGGTGTTAAATATGACCCTCTCCGGGCGTCCAATTTGAAAGCTGTGCTCCATATATATATTTTTTTTAATTTGAAGTGTATCTAAACCCAAAAAACAAAAAAAGTTAAATTTAGCAGCTTACTAATCCTTAAATGTGGTGGTTTTTATAGTTTTCTTTATTTAGGCTTTTTATCCTTTTTCTTTTTATACTTTTTCAACACAATAATGCTATCAAAGCAATACTATTATTTAAAAAATAAATATAGCAATCCTAATACTAGAGCAGCCTTTCTCAACCAGGGTGCCCAGGCACCCTGGGGCGCCTTGAGGTTTCTTCAGGGGTGTCTTGGCAAAATGTCTCAAAATTGCCCAAAACTTGTATGCAAGCCAGTAGGTGGAACAAGCCTGCCTTTTAGTTACACAATGCTACAGGTTTTCATTGTGCACCATTACGACCTTCTAGCCACCGGCAGGCATCCTGACAACCAACGACATCAGTTGAGGAGAATGTCAGCTGCCTACAAAGCATCCTACTTTGACCCTCTCCGTCAGTACTTGGGTCACATTAGCTCAGTGATGAAGAAAATTTGAGGGAGAAGAGAAACAATGGAATACTAGTCACTACCAATCTGCAAAAGTGTATTTGCTTTGGAAGAACAAATCACTTCTAACATTGGGTGTCCTACATGTGTGGATATTGCTGCATTATATAAACTATTAGAATAATTTTTCACATTTTACAATGGAGTACCTCAAGACTTTCCATAATTTTAAAGGGTGCCTCGGGACTATTCATAATTTTAAAGGGTGCCTTGACTGAAAAAGGGTTGAGAAACACTGTACTACAGCATATTATTGCACTGAAAACAGCATGCGGTGCAAGCTCAGGTTCCCATTTGTGATGACACAAAATCTGACAATTCTGACGCCAAAATAAAATGTTCTGCATAAATAAATGTTCTACACCG